>NC_045986.1:11421360-11721360 GCF_010909765.2 Amblyraja radiata | reverse complement strand
TTCCGTCACCCATTCCTTCGCTCCAGAGATGCTGCCGGTCCTGCTGAGTTACTCCAGCTTTTGGTGTCCATCTTCGGTTTAAACCAGCATCTGCAGTTCCTTCCTACACTTCCTAGACTCCAGCCACAAGACTTACCCCATTCCCTAGCCCTTGTGATCCAAACCCAACATCAGTCTGACCCACAGTCTAGACACCATCCGCCGTGACCCTCTGCATCCTGGCTCACATCCTGCACTGGCCTGAAGTGGGATCGGGACCCCAACCCAAGGCTCTGCAGACGGCATAACCAGGAGGGAGCTGTAGAAGTTGGACGTGAGGAGCAAGGACCGGTAGGAGGGTGAACTGGGGTCATGCCTCCAGTGCCTTAAGGTCACCTGCAGGAGGCGCTCCCGGGACACAAAGATGGCCAGGCGAGGATAGGGTCAGGCCGTCAGTTCACGGGAACTGCTCCAGTAGCGAGCGAGCGGAACGACAGGACTTTGAGCTTTGAACAATGACGCCAATAATGGTGGCGCCCAGATGTGTAATATATGCAAAACAGGATTTCATGGTGCAATTGCATATGTGAGAAATAAAGCACGATTGACTAAATGTGTGAACCAGGTGCAAAAGTGGGATCGGCCAACAATCCAAAACTAGATTATCAAAGTCCTGCAACATTATTTATTATCTTCCTATTCATGGGAAGTGGCTGAGTGACTCTCGATTCCAAAGCTCAATGCAGCATAAATCACACCAACATTTCTTAGAGAACATGGTGGCGCACCAGTAGAGTTGCTGCCTTATAGAGCTAGCAGTGCCAGGGTCCCAGGTTCGATCCCGACTACGGGTGCTGTTGTCTGCATGGAGTTTGCAGGTTCTCCCCGTTACCACGTGGGTTTTCTCCGAGATCTTCGGTTTCCTCCCACACTCCAAAGATGTACAGGTTTGTAGGTTAAATGGCTTGGGTTTGTGTACTTGGTATAAGTGCAAATTGTCCCCTCGTGTGTGTTAATGTGTGGGGATCGGATTGCTGGTCAGTGTGGATTGGGTGGGCCAAAGGGCCTGTTTCCGTGCTGTAGTATCGCAACATTTAAGAAACATTTGGACAGGTACATGGATAGGACAGGTTTAGAGGGACAAATGCAGGCAGGTGGGACTAGTACGGATGGGACATGTTGGGCAGTGAGGGAAGTTGGGCCGGAGAGCCTGTTTCCACACTGTATGACTCTACGACATTACAATTGTAAGAAGGCTCTTTCCATTTCACACAGGCAGCAGTGTAGCTCAGAACTGCTACTGCTCATCACAAGCATGGCAACACTAGAAAGGGTGCAGAAGAGATTCACCAAGATGTTGCAGGAAGGAACTATATATATGGTGGTTTTAACCGAATATAGACACAAAATGCTGGGAGTAACTCAGAGGGACAGGCAGCATCTCTGGATAGAAGGAATCAGTCTGAAGAAGGGTCTCAATAGACAATAGACAATAGGTGCAGGAGTAGGTCATTCAATGTGATCATGGCTGATCATCCCCAATCAGTGCCCCGTTCCTGCCTTCTCCGCATATCCCCTGACTCCACTATTTTTAAGAGACCCATCCAGCTCTCTTGAAAGCATCCAGAGAACCTGCCTCCACCGTCCTCTGAGGCAAAGAATTCCACAGACTCACCACTCTCTGTGAGAAAAAGTGTTTCCTTGTCTCCGTTCTAAATGGCTTACTCCTTGTTCATAAACTGTGGCCCCTGGTTCTGGACTCCCCCAACATCGGGAACATGTTTCCTGCCTCTAGCGTGTCCAAACCCTTAACAGTCTCGACCAGAAACGTCACCCATTCCTTCACCACGATGCTGCCAGCACTTGCAGCCACAAGTTATAGGGAGAGGTTGGATAGGCTGGGTAATTTGTTTGGGGGGGGGGGTGCAGGTGACGGAGGGGTGACCATTTAAAGATTAGTAGGGCATTTAAAAAAAAATATAAAGAGCACCGAGTTCCTGGAACACACTGCTAGTGGTGGTGGTTGAAGCAGATACGTTATTGGCATTTAAAATACTTTTGTATGGGGATATGGATATGCAGAGGACATGGTTTATGTGCAGGCAGATAAGAGTTGGTCTTGGCATCATGTTCAACCAAGGGGCCCGTTTTATGTTCGTATTGAAGTGTACCTGCTTGTGAGGGGCGTGGATAAAGTGAATACACAGTCTTTTACCCAGCGAAGAGAATTCTAAAACTATGTGGCATTGGGTTAAAAGGGAGCGGGGAGAGATTTAAGAGGGCAAACCTTTCTCTCAAAGGGTAGTTTGTATCTAGAATAAGCTGCCAGAGGAAGCTATAGAAGCGGATACTGTTATCATTTTTACAAGACACTCGGATAGATATTTGGAACTGCAGATGCCGGTTTATTTTTTTTTAAAGATACAAAGTGCTGGAGTAACTCAGCAGGTCAGGAAGCATATATGGTTATATCTCTGGAGAGCATGCATAGGCTATTTTTCGGGTTGGGGACCTGCTTCAAAAATATAACAGATATATGGATAGGAAGGGTTGAGAGGGCTAAGGGCCAAATGAGACTAGCCCAATATGCAATATGGTTAGTCTGGACAAGATAGTGCACAGCCCCAAGACTCTGTAACAATCCTTTGCCACAGTCACAAGTCAGAAGACCCTGTCAGTCTCACACAACTTGCAGTATAACTCTGAACCGGCAGAACATGGCATCAATATTGGCCAGCTGCCCACCAAGCCATGAAAACAAATCCAGAAGCTGTTCGTCAGTACACGTGACAATAATAAACAAAATTAAACTGAAGTGCTGGAGTATCTAAGCAAATCAGTCAGCGTCTCTGGAGAACACAAATAGGCGACGTTTCAGCTCAGGACCCTTCTCCATAGCTTCCTTAAATTTAAAAAAAACCGAGAACACAAAGTGCAGGAGTAACTCAGCAGATCAGGCAACATCTCTGAAGAGCCTATGCACGTTCTCCAGAGATGCTGCCTGACCCGCTGAGTTACTCCAGCACTTTGTGTCTTTTTTGTTGTTGTTGTAAACCAGCATCTGCAGTTCCTTGTGTCACCTAACACAGCGATTCTCAACCTGGGGCTGTGGCAAATTTCAGGGGGGCCACAGAAAAATTTGGGGATTTAGGGGGCCACAGGTTCAATGAAGGGGGCCACTTTTTTTTCGCTAATAATGTCAAGGGGGGGGGGGGGGCACAGAAAAATTAAAGAGCCCAAGGGGGCCATGAACTAAAAAAGTTGCACTAACACACAGATTTTCCAGGTTATTTTTTTTAAATCGTTCACTTGGTGTATTTCGCGTGTTCCCCAGAGGTGCTGCCTGGCCCGCTGAGTTTCTCCAGCTGTGTGTGTGTGTGTGTGTGTGTGTGTCTGTGTCTGTGTCTGTGTGTGTGTGTGTGTGTGTGTGTGTGTGTGTGTGTGTGTGTGCGCGTGCGCCCTTCTGTGCATTAACCAGCATCTGTATCTGCAGTTCCTTGATTAAGAAGGAACTGGAAGATGCTGGAAAAATGTGACCTTGCAGGGGAGAACACGCTAGCACTGAATGATTAAGAAACAAAGATGAAATCCAGTGTTTAAGGAGGAACTGCAGATGCTGGAATATCGAAGGTAGACAAAAGTGCTGGAGAAACTCAGCGGGTGCAGCAGCATCTATGGAGCGAAGGAAATAGGCAAAGCCTATTTCCTTCGCTCCATAGATGCTGCTGCACCCGCTGAGTTTCTCCAGCACTTTTGTCTATCTGCATTTCCTTGTTTGTTGTTGCTGCTGCAATGAAACTCGTTTGAAAAGCAGCCCAAAGTGCCCACCCACCTGACGGCGTGGGACCAGAGGACGAGGCTGTCGGCCAGGCTCTGGTCGGAGCGGACGATCAGCAGGTACAGGTAGATGGCTATGGCCACGGTCCAGAAGAAGGAGCTGGTGTTGGCGAAGGTGGAGATGGCCCCTTGCAGCACGCAGTCCCAGGAGGAGCGCTGGAAGTCCCGCAGTACCCCGTAGGCGTAGGACAGAGCCGACAGCAGGTCTGCCAGCGACAGGAAGAGCAGCAACTGGCGAGCCTTGCTCCGCAGCTCCGGCCACCACAGGTGGGTGGCGATGATCAGCGTCGACCCCAGCACCGACAGCAGGCAGGAGATGAGGATCGCCACCTTCTCGTAGAGGTACACCTCTGTCTGCTGCATGTCTCCCCGCGTTCACACTCACACTCACACACACACACAAGCTTCTCCAACTCAAAGCATTTCTCTGGCAGCCCGGAGTCAATCACAGCCAGAACCACAGGCTGGCGGCTTCAGTCATGTGGCTGAGCGCAAAACTTTACTTTCCCCCGCCCCCTTGTTACTGAGACTACCTTCCCTGCTCCCCGCCCCCTTGTTACTGAGCTCTCCCTCCTTCTCTCTCCACCCCCACCCCTTTCTCTCTCTCCCCCCCCACCCCTTTCTCTCTCTCCCCCCCACCCCTCTCTCTCTGCCCCCCTATCTCTTTCTCTCTCTCCCTCTCTTCCCACCCCCTCTCTCCCAATCTATCCCTCTCTCACCCCCTTTCTCCCTCTTTCCTCCTGTCTCCCCCTCTCTCTCTCACCCCCCACCCAGGCTATTAAACCTGGCTCAGACAAAACTCTGATCATTAATAGCCCATTATCTGTTATTTGCACTTTATCAGTCTATTTATTCATGTGTGTATATATTTATACAATGGTATATGGACACACTGATCTGTTTTGTAGTCAATGCCGACTATGTTCTGTTGTGCTGAAGCAAAGCAAGAATTTCAATGTCCTATCAGGGGCACATGACAATAAACTCACTTGAATTTGAACTTGAACTCCCCCTCTCCTCTCCCCCCCCTCTCTTCCCCCCCCCTCTTCCCCCCCCCCTCTTCCCCCCCCCTCTTCCCCCCCCCCTCTCCCCCCCCCCTCTCCCCCCCCCTCTTCCCCCCCCCCTCTCCCCCCCCCCCTCTTCCCCCCCCCCTCTTCCCCCCCCCCTCTTCCCCCCCCCCCTCTTCCCCCCCCCCTCTTCCCCCCCCCTTTCCCCCCCCCCCCCCCCCCCCCTCTTCCCCCCCCCTCTCCCCCCCCCCCCCCCCCCCTCTCCCCCCCCCCCTCTTCCCCCCCCCCTCTTCCCCCCCCCCCTCTTCCCCCCCCCCTCTTCCCCCCCCCCTCTTCCCCCCCCCCTCTTCCCCCCCCCTCTTCCCCCCCCCCTCTTCCCCCCCCCCTCTTCCCCCCCCTCTTCCCCCCCCCCTCTTCCCCCCCTCTTCCCCCCCCCTCTTCCCCCCCCTCTTTACTCCCCCCCCCCTCTTCCCTTCCCCCCCCCTCTTCTCCCCCCCCCTCTTCCCCCCCCCCCCCTCTTCCCCCCCCCTCCTCCCCCCCCCCCTTTCCCCCCCCCCTCTTCCCCCCCCCCCTTTCCCCCCCCCCTCTCTCTCCCCCCCCCTCTTTCCCCCCCCCCTCTTTCCCCCCCCCCCCCCTCTTTTCCCCCCCCCCCTCTTCCCCCCCCCCCTCTTCTCCCCCCCCCTCTCTCCCCCCCCCCCTCTTTCCCCCCCCCCCTCTTTTCCCCCCCCCTCTTCCCCCCCCCCCCTCTCCCCCCCCCCCCCCCCCCCCTCTCCCCCCCCCCTCTTTCCCCCCCCCTCTCCCCCCCCCCCTCTACCCCCCCCCTCTTTCCCCCCCCCCTCTACCCCCCCCCCTCTTCCCCCCCCCTCCCCCCCCCCTCTTTTCCCCCCCCCCTCTTTCCCCCCCCCCTCTTTCCCCCCCCCCCCCCTTCCCCCCCCCTCTTCCCCCCCCCCTCTTTCTCTTCCCCCCCCCCTCTTTCCCCCCCCCCCCCCTCTTTCCCCCCCCCCCCCCTTCCCCCCCCCCCTCTTTCCCCCCGCCCCTCTTTTCCCCCCCCCCTCTTTCCCCCCCCCCCTCTTTCCCCCCCCCCCCCTCTTTCCCCCCCCCCCTCTTTCCCCCCCCCCCCTCTTCCCCCCCCCTCTTCCCCCCCCCCTCTTTTTCCCCCCCCTCTTCCCCCCCCCCCTCTTCCCCCCCCCCTCCCTCTTTCCCCCCCCCCCCCCCTCCCCCTCTTTCCCCCCCCCCTCTTTCCCCCCCCCCCCCTCTTCCCCCCCCCCCTCTTTCCCCCCCCCCTCTTTCCCCCCCCCCCGCCTCCTCTTTCCCCCCCCCCTCTTTCCCCCCCCCCCCTCTTTCCCCCCCCCCTCTTCCCCCCCCCCCCCTCTCCTCCCCCCCCCCCTCTCCCCCCCCCCTCTCCCCCCCCCCCCTCTCGCCCCCCCCCCTCTCTCCCCCCCCCCCTCTCCGCCCCCCCCCTCTCCCCCCCCCCCTCTCCCCCCCCCCTCTCTCCCCCCCCCTCATCTCCCCCCCCCCCTCTCTCCCATCCCCGTCCCTCTCTCCCCCCCCCCCTCTCCCACCCCCTCTCTCGACCACCCCCTCTCTATCCACCCCCCCCTCTCAACCCTCTCTACCCCGCCCTCTCTCTCTCTCTCTCTCCCCCCCTCTCTCTCTCTACTCTCTCTTCTCTCTCGTCTCACACCCCCCCTTTCCTCTCTCCCTCCCTCTTTCCTTCTGTCTCCCTCCTCTCTCTTCCCACCATCTCTCCCTCCCCCACTCCCACCCCCCCCCCTACATCAGTGTTGCTTCCTCCACTCCCCCAGCCAAGTAAACAAGCACGTCAGAGCAACTCGATCATTTGGGAGCGCTATTTCTAGCTGGCACTCGAGCTCACACACACACTTTAATGCGGTCCCTTTCAATTAAAAGAAACAGTATTGCACGAGAGACCACCCGGCCCATCGTGTCCATTCTGGCTGCAAGGAAGCTTAGACTAATCCCAGACCAACAACAATCGAACAAGCAAAAAACAGACCTGCCTGCACAATACCAGAGGGCACAGCCTCACAATAAAGGGACTACCTTGCGAATGGAGATGAGGAAATTCTCAGTGTGTGGCCCACACCTAAGGATGTGCTAGCTGTAGAGAAGGTCCAGAGGAGGTGTACAAGAATGATCCTAGGGATGATTGGGTTAATGTATAAAGAGCATGTGAAGGCTCTGGGCCTGTACTCACTGGAGTTTAGGATGAGGGGGATCTCATTGAATCCTACTGGGTAATGAAAGACCTGGGTAGAGTGGATGTGGAGAAGATATTTCTGGTATTGGAAGAGTCTAGGACCAGATGGTACAGCCTCAGAATAAACAGATGTACCATTAGAATGGAGACGAGGAGGAAATTCTTCAGTCAGAGGGTGGTGAATCTGTGGAAATCATTGCTATAGACAGCTGTGGAGGCCAGTCATTGAGTATTTTTAAAGTGGAGATTGACAGGTTTGTGATTAATATGGGTGTCAAAAGTTACGGGAGAAGGCAGGAAAATGGAATTGAGAGAGAATAGATCAGCCATGATCGAATGATGGGCTGAATGGCCTAATTCTGTTCATATGTTCTCATGAACATTAGTCAAGTCCTCCCGCAGCCCCTTTGTAAACAAGATCAGAGTTTTACACCCTGGTATTTTTTTTCTCACAACTTCCCTTTTGTTGTTCTTTAACTAATTAGTTTCAATCTACGCTTCCCCTTATAGGTATTTAAATCATGTTATTTTAAGTTTTAGATTTAGAGATACAGCGCAGAAACAGGCCCTTCGGCCCATCGAGTCTGTGCCAACCAGCGATCCCCGCACACTGATAACCTGCACACTCTGGGGACAATTTACAATGACACCAAGCCAATTAACCTTCAAACCTGCACATCTTTGGTGTGTGGGAGTAAACCGGAGTTCCCAGAGAAAACCCACGCAGTCACAGGGAGAAGGTACAAACTCCATACAGACAAGCGCCCGTAGTCAGGATCGAACCCGGGACTCTGGCGCTGTAAGCAGCAACTCTATCACTGCGCCACCGTGCCATCCCTGCATGTTGGGATATAAATGGTTAAAATGTAACTGGGACTTAACGTTAAAAAAGGTTCGGATTTCTGCCTTATTCTATTGGTATAAATCAGGCGACAGGCAACTCCAACCACCTCACAGTAACAAGACACAGACCTAATGTGTTGTTGACTGCTATATTAGACACATAGAAAATAGGTGCAGGAGGAGGCCATTCGGCCCTTCGAGCCAGCACTGCCATTCATTGTGAACATGGCTGATCGTCCCCTATCAATAACCCGTGCCTGCCTTCTCCCCATATCCCTTGACTCCACTAGCCCCTAGAGCTCTATCTAACTCTCTCTTAAATCCATCCAGTGGCTTGGCCTCCACTGCCCTCTGTGGCTGGGAATTCCACAAATTCACAACTCACTGGGTGAAAAAGTTTTTTCTCACCTCAGTCTTAAATGGCCTCCCCTTTATTCTAAGACTGTGGCCCCTGGTTCTGGACTCGTCCAACATTGGGAACATTTTTCCTGCATCTAGCTTTTCCAGTCCTTTTATAATTTTATATGTTTCTATAAGATACCCCCTCATCCTTCTAAACTCCAGTGAATACAATCCTAGTCTTTTCAATCTTTCCACACAAAAAAGCCATTTTGACTCGTATTGTCAGAGACATTCCACTTGTTCTACATGTCCCTCCAGTCCTGCACAGCCGACAAGGTCAAAAAGCTCAAGGTCATTCTGTTCCCCACAAAAACAAGCCATCCCGAAACCCTCCTGGAAATCTTTCCACAATTGACCCTGGGAATCTGGGCCATGGGTCATGCTAAACCATACATGTTGCTGGGGGATTTTTTTAAATGTCAAAAAATATACTCTATCTTTATTAAAGTAAAATATACTTTATTCATCAAACATACATGCAGGAAATACTATTTATAAGTTTTGTTTAGTCAAAAATAAGGGTTGAAACAAGGATGCTAGTTTACACAAAGAGACACAAAGTTCAGGAGTAACTCAGTGGGTGAAGCAGCATCTCTGGAGACCGTGGGGAGGTGACGGTTTTGGGTGGCCATGTACAATTTATAGGTAGACAAAAGTGCTGGAGAAACTCAGCAGGTGCGGCAGCATCTATGAAGCGAAGGAAATAGGCAACGTTTCGGGCCGTGCACTCAGGAAGTTCAAGTTCAAGAGAGTTCAAGTTCAAGTGAGTTTATTGTCATGTGTCACTGATAGGACAATGAAATTTTTGCTTTGCTTCAGCACACAGAACATAGTAGGCATTGACTACAAAACAGATCAGTGTGTCCATATACCATTATATAAATATATACACACATGAATAAATAGACTGATAAAGTGCAAATAACAGATAATGGGTTATTACTGTTCAGAGTTTTGTCCGAGCCAGGTTTAATAGCCCGATGGCTGTGGGGAAGTAGCTATTCCTGAACCTGGTCGTTGCAGTCTTCAGGCTCCTGTACCTTCTACCTGAAGGTAGCAGGGAGATGAGTGTGTGGCCAGGATGGTGTGGGTCTTTGATGATACTGCCAGCCTTTTTGAGGCAGCGACTGCGATAAATCCCCTCGATGGAAGGAAGGTCAGAGCCGATGATGGACTGGGCAGTGTTTACTACTTTTTGTAGTCTTTTCCTCTCCAGGGCGCTCAAATTGCCGAACCAAGTCACGATGCAACCAGTCAGCATGCTCTCTACTGTGCACCTGTAGAAGTTAGAGAGAGTCTTCCTTGACAAACCGACTCTCCGTAATCTTCTCAGGAAGTAGAGGCGCTGATGATAATTGCATCAGTGTTCTCGGACCAGGAAAGATCTTCAGAGATGTGCACGCCCAGGAATTTGAAGTTCTTGACCCTTTTAACCATCGACCCGTTGATATAAACGGGACTGTGGGTCCCCATCCTACTCCTTCCAAAGTCCACAATCAGTTCCTTGGTTTTGCTGGTGTTGAGGGCCAGGTTATTGTGCTGGCATCATATGGACAGTTGTTCGATCTCTCTTTTATACTCTGACTCATCCCCATCAGTGATACGTCCCACTACAGTGGTGTCGTCAGCGAACTTGATGATGTAGTTCGCACTATGACCGGCTACGCAGTCATGATTATAGAGTGAGTACAGCAGGGGGCTGAGCACGCAGCCTTGAGGTGCTCCCGTGCTAATTGTTATCGAGTCTGACACATTTCCACCAATACGAACAGGCTGTGAATGTGAATGAGGAAGTCGAGGATCCAATTGCAGAGGGGTGCGCAGAGACCCAGTTCTGCGAGTTTGGTAACCAGCTTGGAGGGGATGATTGTGTTAAATGCCGAGCTGTAATCAATGAATAACAGCCTGACATATGAGTTTTTGTTGTCCAAGTGGTCCAGAGTGGAGTGGAGGGCCAGCGAGATCGCGTCCACGGTTGATCTGTTGTGGCGGTAAGCGAACTGCAGTGGGTCCAGGTTAGAGAGCAGTGGACAGAGGTAGAGAGCTTTTGCCTTGTTGAAGCCTCTGAGGTTTAAAAAAAAAAGTGATGTCTTTAATAAATAAAAGAAAGTAATTATATTAATTATATGAAAACATCAATAAAAACATTAAGCTGATGAGTTATAACGTTACAAAAGAGCATTCAGCTTCCCCATTCCCCAGTGGAGAATACGCCCTGACACTACAATAGTGCGGCCACGGTGTAGCCAGGTAGACCATCAGAACGTGGCCTTTGGAAGTGGTCTCATTCGGCAGGTGAAGCCAAATAATTGGCCCATTGTTTGAGCATTGCAGGAGGCACCAAATGGCAATGGGGAAGAGGACCATTGTCTACACCAGTGGTTCCCAACCTTTTTTAGCTCAACACCTTGGGCTCTTTAATTTTTCTGTGCCCCCCCCCCCCCCCCCCCTGACATTATTAGCGGGAAAAAAGTGGCCCCCTTCATTGAACCTGTGGCCCCCTAAATCCCCAAATTTTTCTGTGGCCCCCTGAAATTTGCCATGGCCCCAGGTTGGGAATCACTAGTCTACACCATCTCGTCCTCAGCATGTTGAAGCTGAACACAATTCACTCATTGTGCCTGAGGCCCGAACGGTTTGACATGGGCCAGATACAGAAGTGCTTTCTGACTGATCACTTCAGCGAGCCTAACAATTGAAGTAATTAAGTGTGTAAAAAGAAAACGACCTCAACAGCTGGGTATTGAAAAATGAACTATTTCAATCCCCTGGCTCACAGCCCAAGGTGTTGTGCATGTGGATTAGATCTTTTCTCGACGACCCACCTTGGTGGAGAATGGGAATGGAGAAGGAACTAAGTTGAAGCGCGGACAGAGGTAACTTTGTTTAAGAAGGAACTGCAGAGGCTGGAAAATCGAAGGTAGACAAAAATGCTGGAGAAACCCAGCGGGTGAGGCAGCATCTATGGAGCGAGGGAGATAGGCGAAGTTTCGGGTGGAGACCCTTCTTCAGAGTGATGTGTGGGTGGAGAGGCGGGAAGAAGAAAGGAAAAGGCGGAGACAGTGGGCTGAGGGAGAGCTGGGAACTCTCCCTCCCATTCCGAATCCGACCTTTCTGTCCTGGGCCTCCTCCATGGTCAGAGTGCTGGTTTACAATAGAAAAGACACAAAGCAGATCAGGCAGCATCTCTGGAGAATGAGGGCAAACGTCTACCGTTGCTTCAGATTTCCTCCAAACCATCAGCCTGAAGAAGGGTCCCGCCCCAATTGTCACCTGGCCGTGTTCTCCAGAGATGCTGCCTGACCGGCTGAGTTACTCTGGCACACCATGTTTTTTCTTGAATGTAAAGAATGCCTTGTACAGTTTTGCATATCCTGTTTACCTTTTTGGAAAGATGAAGTTTATTTTTGAAATGATAAGACGACCCAAGGGCCCTCCGGGGGGGGGGAGGGGGACTACCAAACCAGTGATGTCCCTGACATGGTGGCCAGACCATGTGGTGAGGGGTGAGATGTTACTGTGGCAGCAGCAGAGGCTCCATGGAGAAGCATCAGAGTTTACGGGCTTCCCATCCTGCACACCCAGTGGATGAAATCTGTGCACTATGAAGAGAGTAGCAGCTCAGTTCAGTTAATTGTCACGTGTACAAGGTACAGTGAAAAGCATTTGTTGCATGCTATCCAGTCAGCCGAAAGACTGCAATCGAGCCATTTACATTGTATAGATACATGATAAGGGAATGACGTTTAGTGTTGCTCTAGAAGAGATTTAAGAGTGTGGAGCGATCTTAAAATGTGATTGGGGTGGGAGATTGCAACCTTCACGTGGTCCGCCCTGTTTCGACGAATGCAATCAACCTGGTGTGGACAATCAAATAAGATCAAATAGAACAAGTTGTCTTGCAACTTTAGGCTGTGCACATCATACGCAAGAAGAAGAAGAATATGTTTCTGTGGCAAGCACGCAAGTGGTATTGTGAGCAAGGATATCATATCTGAGGAAGGATGTGCTGTGTCTGGAGAAGGTCCAGAGCAAAGATCCGCTCTAAGATCTTTGGTCCAGAGGAGGTTTACAAGAATGATCCTAGGCATGAGTGGGTTAACATATGATGAGCGTTTGACGGCACTGGGCCTGTCCTCACCTGAGTTTAGACGAATGAGGGGGGGACCTCATTGAAACGTACAGAATAGTGAAAGGCTTGGAAAGAGTGGATGTGGAGAGGATGTTTCCACTAGTGGGAGAGTCTAAGACTAGAGGGTGTAGCCTCAGAATTAAAGGATGTTCTTTTAGGAAGATGAGGAGGAATTTCTTCAGTCAGAGCGTGGTGAATCTGTGGAATTCTTTGCCACAGAAGGCTGTGGATGCCAAGTCAGTGGATATATTGAAGGCAGAGATAGATATATTCTTGATTAGTGCGTGTCAGATGTTATGGGGAGAAGGCAGGAGAATAGCGTTGGGAGGGAGAGATAGATCAGCCTTGATTGAATGGTGGAGTTAGACTTGATGGGCCGAATGGCCTAATTCTGATCCTGTCACATGATCTTATGATCTAGTCACCTGGGTTGGGCTCCATCCTGGAGAAGGGGATTAGTCAGTAAGCGGTGATCACCAAGGTAAAGTTGTCCTTTCATAAAGTTTATGGAACTATGCATTGCTTCTCCATGGGAAGAAGATGTGAAGAGAAAAGTTGATAAATAGTTGAAACTGGCACAGGCACCATTTAGAATATTGCTGAAACAAAGAATTGGCTCCATGCCTGAATTCTATCCAGTATATTACAGCCACAAGGCATTGCGGGAGACACACTGAACGATGAAAATTGCCTCTATTAATCGCGGAAAGAAATTAATCGCGAAGATTCCCAAAAGAAATAAATACTCACATTTCTATTCTGTTTTCCCCAGTAGCTTTGAGTCACTCTACAACCAATGAAGTCTGTTCAGAGCGGCACAGGGTGGCACAGAGGTAGAGTTGCTGACTTACAGCGCCAGAGACCCGGGTTCGATCCTGACTACAGGTGCTGTCAGTACAGAGTTTGTACGATCTCCCTGTGACCGGTTACCTCTCACATTCCAAAGATGTGCGGGTTTGTAGGTTAATTGGCTTCTGTAAAATTGTCTCTGTGTGTGTGGGATAGAACTTGTTTACGGCATGTACTCGGTGGGCTGAAAGACCTGTTTCCATGCTGTATCTCTAAACTAGAGGAGACATATGTGGCAGATGCAGGGATCTTGTCCAAGCAACAAAATTGCTGGAGGAACTCGATGGGTCAGGCAGCATCGGTGGAGGGAGATGGAGAGGGAGATGGATCGGCAACAAAGGGTCAGACTGAAGAAGAATCCCAAAACGTTGTATGTCCAGTCCCTCCATAGAAGCTGCCTGACCCGTTGAGTTTGTTTGGCGATGTAGTCTTCAGACTTCAGAAACAGGCTCTTTGGCCCACCGAGTCCGTGCTGACCAGCCATCGTCCAAAAACACGTTCTATCCTACACTTTCACAGAAGCCAATTAACCTACAAACCTGTAAGTCATTGGAATATGGGTTTCCACATTTGACCATCGTGTGAATGTCCAGGCAGCCTTAAGCTGTGGTTTGAAGTTTTGGGAGTTCTGGCTGTTGGAGGTTTAATCTATCACATATGAGGTGACACTTTTTTTACACGGCAAGTTTATTTACAAGAACAAAATGACAACTAAAACACTACTCTAAGGCGACAATAATAAAAAAAATAGTTTAATTTAAGTTAGTTTTAGCTTTAAAGATACAGCGTAGGACACAGGTCCTTCGGCGCACGGAGTCCGCGCCGACCAGCGATCACCCCGCACACTAGTTCTAGTCTGACACACGAGGGATAATTTTTACAGAGGCCAATTAATCTACAAACCTGCACGTCTTTGGAGTGTGGGAGGAAACCCGAGTACCCGGAGAAAACCCACGCAGGTCACGGGGGGAAGGTACAAACGCTGTAGAGACAGCACCCATAGTCAGGATCGAACCTGGGTCTCTGGCGCCGTGAGGCAGCAACTCTACCGCTGCGCCACCGTGCCAGTGGAGGAAATGTAACTGATGTAGGAAACGTGGCTGATAATGCCTGCACATCAAACGCCAGGCATCAGTGTTCACCATTGGTCACCGTTGTTCTGGGGAAGCCCTGCTACCATCTTACATCAAATGCCCCAGAAGACCAGGACAGAGTGATGGAACTAATACTGTAGCTTGAATTCGAACCAATGGATTAAAAGGCGGTTCTAATCCCACTCCCCCCCCCCCCCCACAACCACCTCTGTTTTTATAAAGTAGGTTGTTCCCTATTGAAAGATCAGCCATATAACTTTGAATGTAGATACAAAAAGCTGGAGCAACTCAGCGGGACAGGCAGCATCTCTGGAGGAAAGGAACAGGTGACGTTTCGGGTCGAGACCCTTCGACAGACCGAGTGTCAGGAGGAGAAGGAAACGAGAGATAGAAACATAGAAACATAGAAAATAGGTGCAGGAGTAGGCCATTCGGCCCTTCGAGCCTGCACCGCCATTCAATATGATCATGGCTGATCATCCAATTCAGTATCCTGTACCTGCCTTCTCTCCATACCCCCTGATCCCTTTAGCCACAAGGGCCACATCTAACTCCCTCTTAAATATAGCCAATGAACTGGCCTCCACTACCTTGATATGAAACGCCAGGCATCAGATATGAAAAGGTACGTTGAACAAATGAACGAAAGGTATGCAAAGGGACAAATCAGGGCCAGCAATGATGGAAAAGCACATGGGCGTGGTATCGAGCCTGGGTTAAAACGTGGTCGTAGAGCTGGAGGAATCCCAGTGTCGGGCTGGCAGGAATGTGGTCTTGGCCTGCAGGGGGTAGTGTCGAACTGTTGTGGTGGTTCTAATTGAACTTGGTGCATTGCAGACCAGGTGAGAAAAATGCTGAACCCTCCATTGCTAATGGAATGCAGATGCAAATAGACGTGGCTTACTTTGCCTGCAGTGGCTTGGTCGTGTGGAGGTTTTGGCCTTTCACTGGAGAGAGAGAGCAACATAGGCTTGCTAGAGATTACAGAGGGGGTGGGGAGATGGGGATAATTAGTCACAGGCTCATATAGAGCTGGAGAAGCTGAAGAGAAGATGTACGAGGATGTTGCCAGGACCTGAGCACGTGAGCCATAGGGAGAGGTTGAGCAGGTTGAGCACTTTGCTCCTTGGCGTGCAGGAGGACGAGGGATGAACATATGGTGCTGTACTAGATCATGAAAGGAATAGACAGGGTACATTCAGAGTATTTTACCCAGAGTAGGGGAATCATGTACCTGAAGACAGGTTTAAGGTGAAGGGGGAAAGATTTCATTGGAACCTGAAGGGCAACTTGTTTACACAAAGGGTGGTGGTGGAATGGAACGAGTTGCCAAGACCATCATTTATCTGTTCGCACATAACCCATCGGCCTCCATGTACCTATCCCAAAGTCTTTTAAGTGCCACGAATGTATCTGCTTCAACCACCACCGCTGGCGGCATATTCCAGGGACAAGTCACCCTCTGTGTAAAAAATAAACTCGCCCCACGCACTTTCTTTCATCTTTGCCCCATCTCCCCTTAAAGCTACGCCATCCAGTATTTGATTTTTCCATCCTGGGAAAAAGTTTCTCACTGTCTGCACTATCTATTCCTCCCATCATTGTATATACTTCTATCCCTGCATACTTCTATGCCTGA
The DNA here is from genome assembly GCF_010909765.2 of Amblyraja radiata. Taxonomy (NCBI): domain Eukaryota; kingdom Metazoa; phylum Chordata; class Chondrichthyes; order Rajiformes; family Rajidae; genus Amblyraja; species Amblyraja radiata. The sequence goes on along the minus strand of NC_045986.1, from coordinate 11,705,357 downwards.
TATACCCTGCAACCTCCAGGATTCCAGAGAAAATAATCCAAGTCTGTCCCTGTGTGCAGTTTTGGTCCCCTAATTTGAGGAAGGACATTCTTGCTATTGAGGGAGTGCAGCGTAGGTTTACAAGGTTAATTCCCGGGATGGCGGGACTGTCATATGCTGAGAGAATGGAGCAGCTGGGCTTGTACACTCTGGAGTTTAGAAGGATGAGAGAGGATCTCCTTGAAACATATAAGATTGTTAAGGGTTTGGACACGCTAGAGGCAGGAAACATGTTCCCGATGTTGGGGGAGTCCAGAACAAGAGGCCACAGTTTAAAAATAAGGAGTAAGCCATTTAGAACGGAGACAAGGAAACACTTTTTCTCACAGAGAGTTGTGAGTCTGTGGAATTCTCTGCCTCGGAGGGCGATGGAGGCAGGTTCTCTGGATGCTTTCAAGTTTGTGGAGTTTGCACGATCGCCCTGTGACCTTGTGGGTTTCCTCCGGATGCTCCGGTTTCCTCCCACATCCCAAAGACGTGCGGATTTGCAGGTTAATTGGCCTCTGTAAATCGTCCTTGGTGTGTGGGGAATGGGTGGGACTGGGGGATAACATAGAACTAGTGTGAACGTGAGATTGATGGTTGGCATGGACCCGGTGGGCCGAAGGGCCTGTTCCCCTTGCTGCATCTCTAGGCTAAAACAAAGTCTTCATCCACTATTTTCATTCAAATTACTAAACACTAATCTTTGCCAACAAAATGGCTTCGTTTATTTTTTTTAAAAGCAGGCGTTGTAGTTTTTAATGTAAAATTAAATATCTGACATTACATCACTCCAATGAAGCATATCATTGTTTTCAATGAGTCAGTCCTTGTGTGTAGAATGCTGTGTGAGGATTCTGCGGATATCTTACCATTTGGAAGCGAAACTGTTTTATGTTCAGCAGCACTAACTTATTTTAACTTTCGTCCACGCAACTACTTTAAACTTGTTCCAACTTCTGCTTTAACAGCCAGACTGACTAGGCTTGGTTTCAAATGATTCAGCTATAGGTTATTCTCCAGGACTCTGGCATTGAGCAAGGAAGCTGCAACTTTTCCCAACAGATTCCATGGCAGCACAAGCTGAAGCGAAAGTCCTGCATTTATATAGCACCTTTCACACCCCCTGCCCATCGTCAACTGTTTCACGACCAAAGAAGTAACTCTCTTTTGGAGAGTGAGCGCTCATAAGTTATTAAGCGAGCGGAGCAGAGTTAGGCCATTCGGCCCATCAAGTCTATTCTGCCATTCTATCATGGCTGATCTATCTTTCCTTCTCAACCCCATTTTCCTGCCTTCTCCCCTTAACCCCTGACACCAATACTAATCAAGAATCTGTCAATCTCGGCCTTAAAAATATCCATTGACTTGGCCTCCACAGCCGTCTGTGGCAATGAATTCCACAGATTCACCACCCTCTAACTAAAGAAATTCCTCATCTCCTTTCTAAAGGTACGTAATTTTATTCTGAGGCTATGGCCTCTGGTTCTAGACTCCTCTCCACATCCACTCTATCCCGGCCTTTCACTATTCGGTGAGTTTCGACGAGGTGCTCCTGTTATCATTCTGATTCTATGTAGAAACAAGGAACTGCAGATGCTGGTATACACAAAATGACACAAAGTGCTGGAGCAACTCGTAGTCTGAAGAAGGAGCCCGACTAGAAACGTCACTCATCCATGTTCCTCAGAGATGTTGTCTGACCCGCTGAGTTACTCCAGCACCTTGTGTTCTCACAGCGCAGCTTGGTGGGTTAATGTAGCTCTCCACTGCGAAAGCACTTGGATACTGAGTGGATTTGTTGAAGCCGGCTCTGCGAACCAGCTTCCTACTTACTGGAGCAACTTCCCAGGAGAATCAGAAATGTCTTGGGAAGATTGATTGATTTCAGAGTAAGTGCTGCAAAGAATTGGAACCGTGATTGGGTGACGGTATTGGCGACATTAATAAATTGTACTTCCCATGGACTTGCTGATGACAAACCGGGTCAGTTCCGTTACTCAGAACCTGAAGAAGCCGAGTGGCTCAGCGGGTCAGGCAACATCTCTGGGGAACGTGGATGGGGGACGTATCGGATCGGGACCCTTCTTCAGACTCACTGTACGACTCACTCCAGCACTTTTTGTGTCCTTTTGTGTAAACTGGCATCTGCAGTTCCTGGTTTCTACATAGAATCAGAATGAGAACAGCGTGGGTGGGGGGGGGGGGGGGGAACGAGAGGCAGATATATCTCCACTTTTTTTTTTTTCCTTCTCCTCTCTTACATCTTTATTCACTCTTTGGCCACTACTTTGGTAGTCTAGGCTAGGGGTCCTATCTTTGCACCTTTCACTTCTTCTCTTTCTTGATCTTTCTCTTTTCTTTTCCCTTATTTTCAAGTTAAAAGGTTAAAATTGAAGCTGTACAATAACTGTATAATTTTATATGCCGATTGTTTTATTCTTGTACAATTGCTTCTAATAAAAATAATAATTAAAAAAAAAGAACGATAACAGCGTGGAAACAGGCCCTTCGGCCCAACTCCCTCTCCCCTGACGCTCAGTCTGAAGAGAGGTCTCGACCCAGAAATGTCACCCATCCCTTCTATCCAGAGACGCTGCCTATTGCCCGAGTTACTCCAGCATTTTGTGTCAATCTTCAGTTCTGTTGGGCAGCTGCAAGATTTAATCTTTTCAATATAACGACTGGCAGCTGCACAACAGCTCGATTGAATCGACCGACCGACCGACCAGTGCAGAATAATCAGACTAATTTGCATAACCTGCAATCCAGAATGAGAAAATTTATTAAAAAAGCATCAATCATTCTGATTTACTTGGGCAACTCAATCTTGGTGCAGGATACTTAATGCAATGGTTTACAAATACATACAGATGTATCATCAATACTTCATGATCCATAAAACGGAATGCTTTCAATATATAAAGATTAATTCCAAATAATTTTGTCAAACATCAGCTACTGGCATTAATTGAAATCTGGCTGTAAAGCATGTGTGTTAAAATGTTGAGTTTAGAATAGTTATACAGCACAGAAACAGGCCCTTTGGCCCAATACGTCTATGCTAACCTAGTTGCTCCATCTAAGCTAGTCCCATTTACCCGTGTTTGGCCGATATCCCTCTAAACCTTAGAAACAAAGAACTGCAGATGTTGGCTAATACAAGAAAGGACGCTGAGCGCTGCAGTAACCCAGCAGGTCAGGCAGCATCTCTGAAGGGCCCCGACCTGACACATCTCCTCTCCATGTTCTCCAGAGATGCTGCCCGACCCGCTGAGTTACCCTGTGTGAGGGACCCTAAGGGTTGTCGGTGGCCATGTGCGGCAACATGCCTGGTTCACCCCTGAGGGAAGATAAGACTGAGAAGTTTTGAAAGTGGCGACTATTTGTGCACTGCCGAGGTGATGTCTGCTATCTGATTGTACAGCGTTGTATGCAAAAATAAAGAATCTTCACTGTACCAAGGTACATGTGACAATAAAGTATCATTGAATTGAATCCTGTGGGTGAGTGGGCTATGGGAGAGTGGTGGAATACTGCGTTGGGGGAACGGCTTACGTTGAGGGACCTGGCCTCCCGTGTGACAGGGACCCACTTGGTCTATTCCCTCGAAACCTTTACTACTCACGTTACCTGAAAATGAATCTGTTTTGAATTTATATCAATTTCTGGATGTTGATGACTATCCATAATAATTTGGATTTCATCTTTGGTAGACAAAAGTGCTAGAGAAACTCAGCGGGTGCAGCAGCATCTATGGAGTGAAGGAAATAGGCAACGTTTCGGGCCGAAACGTTGCCTATTTCCTTCGCTCCATAGATGCTGCTGCACCTGCTGAGTTTCTCCAGCACTTTTGTCTACCTTCGATTTTCCAGCATCTGCAGTTCCTTCTTAAACACTGGATTTCATCTTTGTTTCTTAATCATTCGGTGCTAGCATGTTCTCCCCTGCAAGGTCACATTTATTGCCCATTGTGAGTTGCTGTTGAATGCCGTGGCTTGCTTAGAGAGGGCTATTTTAGAAAGCAGTTAAGCACCGACGTTCTTGTCCTGGTCAGATACCGGGGATCCGTAAAGACATTTTCACCCCAATCTCAGTTTCTCTCGTTGCCAAGTCGCCCCTCCTTCCTCACACCCATTCATTCCCCTCAGCCCAACAGAACCGTCCTGTTCCACCGTTATATACTTTTGGAAAGTTTTTGTCAAATCACCGCAGAACATGGAAAAGTACAGCACAGGAACAGGCCCTTCGGCCCACAATGTCTGTACCGACCCTGATGACAAACTAATCTCCTTTGCCTGCACATGTAAAAAACCTCTCAAAGAGCACTATCACCACCAACAGTGCGTTCTAGACACTCACCACCCTCCGTGTGAAAAAAACTTGCCCTCTCAGCTTATTACTCAACCGTAAAAACACAAATTATTGCCAGTGGCTGGTGAGTTCTCAACCAGCAGGTTAGTTACACCAACTAACCATTGAAAACACCTTCCAGCTTGGCCAGTGTACCTCAGTTAGAATTGGTGAATGTAATGCAACAGTATCCATGGACTTGCCGGTCTGCAGTTCCCTTGCATCTGAAGCAGAAGATAACAATTATATGTTCATACAACATAGAAAAACCCCCACAAAATGTGTAGGAAGGAACTGCAGATAGTCACACGGGAGATAGTCACAAAATGCTGGAGTAACTCAGCAGAACAGGCAGCATCTCTGGAGGAAAGGAATAGGTGATGTTTCGGGTCGAGACCTTTCCTCAGACTGAGAGTCGGGGGGGTGGGGGGGATACTAAAGGCATGTAAAGGTTCAGAACAAATCAGAGCCGGCACCAATGACCAAGGAATGGTGGAGCCCACAATGGTCCATTGTTGGCTGTGGAAGAGGTGATAACGAAGGGATATATGGATGCGAACAGTGGAACTAGCAGGACAGTGAAAGAGCCCACTTTGCCCCACACAACCTGCACTGCCATCCTGACCAACATCCTCCCCCCACTGTGACCACTTCACCCCAATCCCCGTCAACTCCTCCGCCACTCCCAATTTACAACCGCCTATTCACCTCCCAACCCACCCGCATTTGAGACGTTAGAGTAATCCGGAGCACCCGGCCACAGGGAGAGCGTGCAAACTCCACGCAGACAGCGCCGGAGCTCGGGATCAAACCTGGGTCGTTGGAGCCTTGAGACGGCAGTGCCGCTGGGCTGCTCCTCAGTCCCACTGCAACCACCATCATGTCAACTCCAGGCTGCCTTCAGCTGTGGAATGAGGTGTTCAGAGAGTTCTGACTGTTGGAGGTGTCATCTATCACGTGTGAGATGACACTTTATTTTACGGCAAGTTTATTTACAAGTACAAAATGACAACTAAAACACTATTCCAAGGAGACATTAATCCAACAAAAAGTTTTGTTTTTATTTAGTTTTAGCAATATAGCGTGATAACAGGCCCTTTGAGGAAGTCCAGAACAAGGGGTCACAGTTTAAGGATAAGGGGGAAGTCTTTTAGGACCGAGATGAGAAAATAATTTTTTACACAGAGAGTGGTGAATCTGTGGAATTCTCTGCCACAGAAGGTAGTTGAGGCCAGTTCATTGGCTATATTTAAGAGTGAGTTAGATGTGGACCTTGTGGCTAAAGGGATCAGGGGTATGGAGAGAAGGCAGGTATGGGAAACTGAGTTGGATGATCAGCCATAATGATATTGAATGGCGGTGCAGGCTTGAATGGCCTACTCCTGCACCTATTTTCTGTTTCAATGTTTAGCCCACCGAGTCCGCACCGACCAGAGATTACAGTACACCAGTTCTAGTCCTACACACTAGGGACAATTTACAATGTTTACCGAAGCCAAGTGACCTACAAACCTGCATGGGTTTGGAAAATGGGAGGAAACCGGAGCACCCAGAGGAGAAAACCCAGAGGACATACAGCACCTGTAGTCAGGATCGAACCCAGATCTCTGGTGCTGTAAGGCAGCAACTGCACTACTGTGTCGCCTCCAATTTAGTTTAGTTTATTTTTGCCATGTGTTGTGAGGTGCAATGTAAAGCTCTTTGCCAGGTGTCTTAGCCACAAAGAGTGCTTTAGGCAGCTGTCAAAGAATTTTGATGTGGCCCTTGATGAGTTAGATGTGGCGCTTGTGGCTAAAGGGATCAGGGGGTATGGAGAGAAGGCAGGTACAGGATACTGTGTTGGATGATCAGCCATGATCATATTGAATGGCGGTGCAGGCTCGAAGGGCCGAATGGCCTACTCCTGCACCTATTTTCTATGTTTCTATGAAGCTTGCCCAGAGTTGTCCAACCCCCATCCCGAGGGACAGAGACACTGAACTCCCTCTCAGCGTTTACACAAGTTCAAGCTGACCCCGCGAAGGGACATAAATCGTGTGACTATCTAAAGGCACTCCCATGCAGAATAGCTCTCCCACGTGAGTGGCCACGAGCAATGGAATCAAGCTGGGCGGCATGGTGACACAGCGGTGGAGCTGCTGCCCTGTAGTGCCAGATACCCGGGTTCGATCCTGGCCTCGTGTGCTGTCTGTTTGGAGTTTGCACGTCCTCCCTCCTGGGACTGCGTGGGGTCTCTCCGGTGGCTGCAGCACTTCGAGTCTATCTTTGGTATAAACCAGCCTCTCACATTCCAAAAACGTGCGGGTTTGTAGGTTAATTGGATTTTGTAAATTACATCGAAAATGGGTGCAGGAGGAGGCCATTCGACCCTTCGAGCCGGCACCACTAGATTGCCCCTAGTGTGTAGGATATAACAGTACGGGTGATCAATGGTCGGTGCGGACTTGGTGGTCTGTTTCCACGCTGCATCTTTTAAAACTAAAAGAGTCTGCCAGCCAAAAATACTGGGTGAACACACCTTATATCTGTGAGACGTTCCACATCAACTATTTCAGTTTGCCTACGCCAGCAGACAGCAAGGCATCCTGTAAATTCATCAGTAAATGTTGAAGTTATTTCTGGACCACTACTTAAAATTCAATCCCATTCAATATGTTAAAAGTTTGAATCATCAGTAACTTGGCCGTGGCAATGGTTGCAGCTCATTAAAGTTTAATGAGCATTGCAAAATAAAATTGAAGCATAAGGAGTTTGTTACTAATTATGAAGATGGACGCAATGTGCTGGAGTAACTAACTCCGTGGGTCAGGCAGCGTCTCTGGAGACAAAGGATGGGTGATATTTCAGGTTGGGACCCTACTTCAGACCTGACCCGAACCAAAACGTCACTCATCCTTTTTCTCCACAAATGCTGCTGAGTCACAAATCCAGCGCTTTGTGTCGATCTTAGGTATAAACCAGCATCTGCAGTTCCTTTCTACACATTGTGACTAATCACGCTGAATTAAGAGCAGATGCATAATTGGTCATTTCGATACATTCAGGGTCTATAATTGCTGATAGGATTTTTTTTCCAAACGTCAACCTTTTTCTAAATGCCATTTCAATTGTGTGACAAGAATCAGGTGCTGAACAAAACGTCACAGATCAGAGGGCATCGCTATAAGGTGAGAGGGATAGGTTTAAAGGCATGTGATTGTGTGGCACTAGTGGAAAACCTGGGGTGGTGGTGGAGGTGGAGGCAGCCCACATAATCCAGCACCATTCTCTCTTCTCCCTCTCTCACCAGGCAGAAGATACAGAACCCTGAAAGCAGATTCAAGAATAGCTTCTCCCTGACTCATACTCGCAGCATGGCTGTCACGAGGTCGTAGGTAGGTCGTGGCAGGCCGTGATGCTAGTCGTAGGTACTCGTGGCATCAAGTAGGTCGGGGCGTTTTTCTAGCCTGATGAAAAATGTCCATGAGTAAAAAAGGTTGTGAATTAGGTCGTGAAAGTGGGACAGGCCATTAACGCTCTAAACACTATATTTTACACTCTGGTATTTTGTTATTTGCAGTTCCTGTTGAACTTGTGTGTAGCTCGATTGTACTGGTGTATAGAATGATTAGATGGCACGCCAGCAAATAAAGTTTTACACTGTACCCCGGCACACTTGACAATAGTTAACCAGAATTTCCCTGACTACACCCATCTCTCACAAGTTCATGAACTCCACCCTAATTCTCTTACGATCCACTTATACCAGGGACAATATCCAGTGACCAGCTAATCTACCGACTGGTGAGTGTTTAGGACGTGGGAGGAAGCTGGATCACCCGAGAGAAACCCATGTGGTCACAGGGGGGGAAAGCATGCATACTCCACAAGGCCAGCACTTTGAGTTGGCAGAGGTTTGCAACATTATGTCTGGGTTAGATGCAGGGAAGATGCTTCGAGGACCAGGAGCCAGAGATTTAAAATTCTCAGCAAAAGATGCAGGAAGAACAAGACCATAAACATCTCTACTCAGTAATTACGACAGGTCTAGTTTGGAGATACAGTGTGGGAAATGGCCCTTCGGCCCATCAAGTCCATGCCGACCAACGATCATCCGTACACTAGTTCTATCCCACTCACTAGGGACACTTCACAGAAGCTAATTAACCTACGAACCTGTACGTCTTTGGAATGTGGACGGGAACCAGAGCACCCTGAGAGAACGTACAAACTCCGTACAGACAGCACAGTCAGGACCGAACCCGGGTCTCTGGCACTGTAAGGCAGCAACTCTACTGCTGCACCACCGTGCCGCCCAAAGTTAAGAGCCTTGCAGGATAGAGCAGTCATAGGCTGTTCAGCACCCTCTCTCCTCCCACCCCCTATCCTCCACTCAACCTAATTTTCCTGCCCTATCCTCTTCGACACGTGGAAATCTTCCCACCTCAGCTTTAAACACTTCCACAACCCTCAGCGGTAGAAAACTCCAAAGTTTCCCTAAATTTTAGTTTGGAGATACAAAATGGAATCAGGCTCTTCGGCCTACTGAGTCCACACCGACCATCCATCACCCGTTCACACAGCTCTATGTTATCCCACTTTCTCATCCACTCCCTACAACCAAGGAGCAATTTTTAATAGCCAATTAACCTATAAAAACCCGCACATCTTTGGGAGGAAATCGGCGCACCTGGTGGAAACCCACATGATCGCAGGGAGTACGTGCAAACTCCACACAGACAGCACCCGTACTCAGGATCGAACACAGGTCTCTGGCGCTGTGAGGCAGCAACTCAACCCAGCTATGCCACTCTGCCAGCCGTAGTAAGTAAACTGGAGGAAGACATCTTTACTGTCAGACTCAAATCCTCAGAGCAATTGGGTTAAGATTTGAGAGAAGATAATTTGCAGAACGGCTGCTGTTAAGAGTGGGGGATGGTGGCAGTGGGGTTGCTCCTCCAGGCTCCAGTAGAGAAACAATGGGCCGTGATAGCCCATTGTGATAGCAATTTTAATGATCAATACTAATCATCCTGCTTTGGCTTGTAATACTTTATATAAAGCATTGTTACGTACATGATACAGGGAGAGATAACAGGCAATAGCATTTACAGGAATCTACTGTGTCAGGTGAAACTGCAGATGCTGGTCAAACCCAAGACAGACATATCGTCCATTCATTTGTCTGAAGTACTGTCTATATCTTTCGTTACCCTTTCCCTCGACTTCAGTCTGAATAAGGGTCTCGACCCGAAACGTCGCCTATTCCTTCTCTCCAGAGATGCTGCCTGTCCCGATGAGTTACTCCAGCTTTTTGTGTCTATCTGCAGGAATCTACAGCCACAGAGCCATCAGCAATGTGAAGATACAGAAGTCATTGAACGCTACAACTGGTCATATGGCAGGCTCCCTCTCCTTTAACCTCAAGTGCACACACTTACAAGTGCCGGCACAGTCTTGGTTTCTGCTGACTAGGGGCTGAATTTGCAACTTAAACTTCTGGCTAAATGTTTTACATTCCAAATTCCAATGAGTATTTCTCCATGGCTTTATTGTGTACCGGGGATAATAGAAATGCTTGGAATGTTAAACGTTAGTCTCTTTATGTCCCACGTCGTGTTTTAAACTTTTAGCAGTTTTCATGTGAACGACTCCCCTTGTTCTTGTGTTGTTTTAACATTCGATGGAAGCAATGTTACAGTATGTACCAGGCTCAAACTATAACATTAGGTGCTGGAGTAAATCAGCGAGTCGGGCAAAATCTCTGGAGAGTATGGATAGGTAACGTTTCTTGTGTGTTCTTCGGAGTGTGAGCATGGAAACAGGCCCTTCGGCCCACTGAGTCCATCAATCACTTGTTCACGGTAGTTCTGTGTTATCCCACATTCCCATCAACTGTCTCCCGGCCATTCAGGACATTTTCCACCGGTGGTGCTTGCGGAAGGCACACAGCATCAAGGACCACAGCCACACAGCACGCAGACTGTTCTCCTGGTTACCATGAGGCAGACAATACAGTAACATGGCTGCACGTACCACCAGACTTAAGAACAGTTTTTAACGATCAGGCTTCTGAACTCATAAACACATCATTATATGTTGATTATTTTATTTATTATTTATTACTTTTACCTACCAATGTCACTTTTATCTTATCTTATTTTTATCCTTGTAATATCATTGCTGAGGTGACCCGTTGTCTTGTCAAACACATTTCATTGTACCGTTGACCCTGTGTTAACAAATAAAACAGAACTGAACACTCCCTGCACACTAGGGGTCAGTTTACAGAGGCCAATTGCTCACAAGCTTTCAGAGTCTGAAGAAGGGTCCCGACCTGAAACATTATGAATCTATGTTCTCCAGAGATGCTGCCTGACCCGCTGAGCTACTCCAGCACTTTGTGTCTTTTCTAAACCAGCATCTGCAGTTCCATGTTTCTGCTCTTAACAATGACATGAGCTTGCTTTTAAACTTCAACGCTGGTGTTCAATCCATTTTGTCCAATGATGGCAGCTAGTTGTGCATTGTCTCCAAAATGCATTGTTGCCACTTGCCCCGGCTGTTCCAACAGAATCTCCCAAAGCTGCAAATTCAACGCAGAGATCAAACGAGTCAAGTGCATGGATGCACCACCGCCTGTAGATTCACATTAAAGTTCAACACCATCCCAACATGGAATTATATCCGTGTAGGAAGGAACTGCAGATGCTGGTTTACACAAAAAGCTGGAGTAATTCAGCGGGTTAGGCAACATCTCTAGAGGAAAGGAATAGGTGACGTTCTGGGACGTGACCCTTCTTTACAGTGAGTCGGAGGGGGAGGGAATATAGAAGGTACATATGACAAATGAATGAAAGATATCCAAAAACTAACGATGATCAAGGAAACGTGGAGCCAACAATGGTTCATTGTTGGCGGTGGGCTAGGCGATGACGAGTTATACAAACAGTGAAACTCAAAAGGACAGTGAAACTAGTACGACGCCTATGGTGGGGGAGGGACGGAGAGAGAGGGGATGCAAGGGTTACTTGAAGTTGGCCGGGTTGCCTTGCTGTATGTCTCACTGGCAAACGGACTAGTGGGTCCCAGGAGATTAATTTTGAACTTCCCATTCACTTTCAACTGCACCACGGCATCAGCCATCTATATATCTGTAAATTCCTGCAGTACTTGGCATCATCTCCTTTGATATCAGCTTCTTGTTCTTTCCCATGCTTTGACATCCAGTTCATTTGATAATTTTGGTTACAATTGGTTGTTTTCTCTCGACAATGTCCGATAGTAAATCGTCAGATATACTTTGTGGCTAAATAATTCAGAGTCTTCTGAGACCCGAACATTTGATGCCCTTCTTAACCATGAACCTATTAATTTCTGCCTTGAATATTCCCACTGACTTGGCCTCCACAGCCGTCTGTGGCAATGAATAGATCCACCACCCTCTGGCTGAGGAAATTCCTCCATTTCCATTTTGAAGGTACGTCCTCGTATTCTGAGGCTGTGCCCTCTGGTTCTACTCTTCCAATACTGGAAACATCTGTTCCACGTCCACTCTACCCCAGCCTTTCATTATCTGGTAGGATTCAATGAGAACCCACTCATCCTTCTAAACTCCAGCGAGTACAGGCCCAGAGCCTTCAAACGCTCCTTATATGTTAACCCAAACATCCACAGGATCTTTCTTGTAAACCTCCTCTGGACCCTCTCCAACGCCAGCACGTCCTTCCTCCGATGTGGGACCAAAAACTCTCATGATACTCCACAATACGGCCTCACTAGTGCCTGATAAAGCCTTAGCATTGCTTTTATATTCTGGTGCCATCGAAATGAATGCCAGGCCAAAATGTCCAAAAGTAGACACATCTTAGAGTCAGAGTGATACAGTGTGGAAACAGGCCCTTCGGCCCAACTTGCCCACACCACCAACAATGTCCCAGCTACTCTAATAGTCCCACTTGCCTGCGCTTGGTCCATATCCCTCCAAACCTGTCCTATCCATGTACCTGTCTAACTGCTTCTTAATCTTAAACAATGGGATAGTCCCAGCCTCAACTACCTCATCCGGCAGCTTGTTCCATAAATCCACCACCCATTGTGTGAAATAGTTACCCCTCAGATTCTTATTAAATATTTTCCCCTTCACCTTGAACCTATGTCCTCTGGTCCTCGATTCCCCAACTCTGGGCAAGAGACTCTGTGCATCTACCCAATCTATTGCTCCCATGATTTTGCAACACTTCTATAAGATATCCTCTCATCCTCCTGCGCCCCATGGAATAGAGACCAGCCTACTCAACCTCTCCCTATAGCTCCGACCCTTTAGTCCTGGCAACATCCTCGTAAATCTTCTCTGAACCCTATCAAGCTTGACAATACCTTTCCGACAATATGGGCCCAGAACTGAACACAATATTCCAAATGCGATCTCACCAACATCTTGTATAACTGCAACATGACCTCCCAACTTCTATACTCAATACTCTGAATCTTGAAGGCCAATGTGCCAAAAGCCTTTTTGACCACCTTATCTACCTGCGACTCGACCTTCAAGGAACCTTGCACCTGCACTCCTAGATCCCTCTGCTCTACAACACTCCCCAGAGTCCCACCATTCACTGTGTAGGTCCTGCCCTTGTTAGACATCCCAAAATGCAACACCTCACACTTCTCTGTATTAAATTCCATCAACCATTCCTCAGCCCACCTGGCCAATGGATCCAGATCTTGCTGCAATCTTTCACAAACATCTTCACTGTCTGCAAAACCGCCCACTTATGTATCATCAGCAAACTTGCTAATCTTGCCCTGTATGTTCTCACCCAAATCATTGATGTAGATGATAAACAGTAACGGGCCCAGCACCGAACCCTGTGGCACACCACTAGTCACAGGCCTCCAGTCCGAGAAGCAACCTTCCACCATCACCCTCTGCTTCTTTCCATGGAGCCAATTTGCTATCCAGCCAGGTATCTCTCCTTGGATCCCATGCGATCTAACCTTCCAGAGCAGCCCACCATGCGGAACCTTGTCAAATGCCTTACTGATGTCCATGTACACAACATCTACAGCTCTACCCTCATCGATCCTTTTGGTCACTTCAAACAAAGCAATCATATTTGTGACACACGACCTCCCACATACAAAACCATGCTGACTATCCCTAATCAGCCTTTGCCCATCCAAATGCCTGTATAACCTATCCCTCAGAATACTCTCCAGTAACTTTCCAACTACAGATGTTAAGTTCATCGGACTATAGTTTCCAGCATTTTCCCTGCAGCCTTTCTTGAAAAGAGGCAGAACATTTGCCACCCTCTAGTCTTCCGGCACCTCTCCTGTATTTAAGGACGACTCGTAGATTTCAACCAGGGCTCCCGCAATTCCCTCTCTGGTTTCCTTGTCCTTGGATATCTTGACATTGCCATCTGTCGGATTTGATGCCCCACAAACTAATTCCATGACATAATATCAAAGCAACTCTCTGTACATGAGGTGCCCTAACGGTGATAAGGAGCAGAGTAAATGGCATTTTCTCACAACATACGGATTCAAGCGATGTTTCTATTCAATAGCTATTACCGATAATGGATGTCCATCTTACTCAGAATACTCAAGACATTTCATATAGACCAGCTCCATCTACCATGTGTTCCTCTGTGTTCCTTCCTTCCCACTGTGACATTAAACCAGGATGCTCCCTTGACATAAAATCCCACAACACGAGTTAAACAAGAGTGGGAGAGGCTCCTTGGTTACCTGACCATGTTAGCCCTCAACCAATGCAATGAATCAGATCACTGGAGCGCTTGCATAGTGGGATCTTTCTGTGCACAAATTGACTGTCACGTTTCCAACGTTGTTACAATTACTGCTCGTTGAAAGTTTTCATTTGTTGGAGATCTCGAGAAGTAACATGGAGGCGGAAGGTGAACCGAATCACTCGTTTCAAGCATTGTGTAGGAAGGAACTGCAGATGCTGCTTTAAACCGAAGATAGACTAAAAAAACTGGAGTAACTCAGCGATTGATAATCCTGACCTGGTCCTATTTACTGATGTCTCTTCACACCGACCTAGCGATGATAGATTATTGTGTTCAAGAAGGAACTGCAGATGCTGGAAGATCGAAGGTACACAAAATTGCTGGAGAAACTCAGCGGGTGCAGCAGCATCTATGGAGCGAAGGAAATAGGCGACGTTTCGGGCTGTAACCCTTCTTCAGACAGGTTGACACCACGGGTTGACACCAGTGGGAATGACACATACCATATCAACCAGTCCTCAGGGATGGTGGAATGAGTACATCAGAAAGCATGATGATAGATTATTAGCAGGATACGAGGTGCTCGTGCCACACCAAGTGCTGGAGGCGTATGCTTTACCATCCAGAACGTCTGCTCAGGCAGCAGAGCCCGTCTGCCCCGACTCGTGCCTGCATATTGGCAAAAGATAAATGTGCTAATATCTACACAGATTCTCGCTATGTGTTTGAGGTTGCACATGACTTTGGGCAGTTATAAAAAATGAGGATTCATTACATCAACAAGAAAGACTATTAAGCATGATGTACTATTCTTAAATTTATTGGATGCTATCCAATTGCCACAGCAAATTGCAGTTATTAAATGTGAGGCTCATACATCAGATGATGATGTATCAAAAGGAAACAGATCAGCTGATTATGTAGCCAAACAGATTGCCCTCAGGCAAACCCCGCAATTACAAGCGACTAAAATTAAGTCTGCAGCACAAGGAAGGCTCCCGGTTAACATTGAAAGACGCCGGTTAGAATCGCAGGGCTTTTCATCGCCGCGTGCGGCTTAATCGGCCGCGGGACTTACCATCGCCCGCCGGGAGTTTTAACATCAAGTGCCTCGATCACCTCGACGCAGCAGTTTGACTGCCTGAGAAGAACCGGGAAGAGATAAGACTTTTGCTTTCCATCACAGTGAGGAGGTGTTTGGAGATTCACTGTGATGGATGTTTGTGTGAAACTGTGTTTTTTTTGTTTTTGCTGTTATGTCTGCAGGAAAAGAAATTTTGTTCAAACTTTTGTTTGTTTGAATGACAATAAAAAGCATTCTATTCTATGTAACCCAGTTACAGGATGCCCAAAGCCTAGCATCACAGGAAAAGAATTCTTGGAGCCAAGCAGGGCGTTATGAAGACCCCATTGTCCACCCCTGATAGTCGGGTAGTTTGTCCCAGGAGCCTATTTTTGAACCCGTCCCACCTAGCCCATGGACAGGCTCACATGGGAAAAGTGGGAATGGCACACGCATTGTCCCAGCAATGGTATGCACCAGGTATATCAGTCATAATTGATAAAGGTGCAAGAACATGTCTGGTGTGTCAACAAAATAATAGAGGGAAGATGCCTGCAGAATGTGATCACCCACCACAACCTGAAATGCCTTTTGAGAATTTGCAAATTGATTTTGTACATATGCCAGCAGCAAAGGGTTTTAAGTACATTCTGGTCATAGTTGATATGTTCTCCAGATGCGTGGAAGCACACCCTACAAGGAGGGATGATGCAATATTTTAATGAAAGAAATACCTAGATTCGGGGTATCCATGGGAATAAACAGTGACAGAGGAACTCGTTTCACCAGTAAATTAGTTCAGAACCCGTCGAAGGCTCTTGGGTTCCAGTGGGAATGACACATACCATATCAACCAGTCCTCAGGGATGGTGGAATGAGTACATGTGGAAATAAAAGCTACTTTGGCCAAAGTATGGCAGCAGAATAGGTGGTTGTGGCCAGACGCTATGCCCTTAGTGATGTATGCCCTGAGAGATCAGAAACATAGAAACAAGGGCCTAACACCTCACGAGATATAGATGGGACGACCAATGACAACAGGAACCCAACCCCCGATGTCTCCTGAGAAGATAGCCCTGGTATGGAATGAAGAAATATCCTGAAGATATGCTCAAGCCATGTGTGAGAGTTTGTAAAATCTATGAGAAAGTTAAGCAGGCACAAGTCCCTCCGGCAGAAGGAAATATGCACCCGTTGAAACCAGGAGATCAGGTTTGTGTATGAGCAATGAACAAAGAATCTTTCTCTTCCAGGTGGAAAGGTCCATATTTGGTGCAACTAACACAGGCAGCAGTAAAAGTAAAAGAAAAACCCGATTGGATACATGCCACCAGTGAACTGCATCACTCAGTCGGAACCCTCGAGGAGAAGGAAACGCAAGAGCCGTAAATGTTTGTAGTGATAAGACGATGATAAAAATGTTTCAAAATGTGGACATATTCTTTATTAACCATCTTTGTAGTATTAAATACTTATGAATATATTAACATTATATGGGATCATAGAGGACATGAGAGTGAAGAGAGGCATCTAGATAGTTACGAGAAACAGGATGAAGGTAGAAGTTGGAGGATGAAATTCAACGGACAACTTTCACACAGAACATAGTGCACTCGCAGCTGAAAGAAAAACAGGCTTCCTTATCTGATTAGAATGTTGGGTTTGTGCCCATACCCCTATGCATGCTGAAGAAGGGTATCACTTTGCGAGCTCAAGGACGGGTTCCAACCAAATTATAATCAGACACACATACCTCCATTTTTGCAACTGATTGAGAGAAAATATTAAAATCCTTTCTTACTATAACATAAGTGTTGATCACAAAGATCAGCAAGGAGGGAACTGTGGAAGAAAATATTAATATCCTCCCTTACTTAATTTTCATTGGAATTGAACAAGGTAACGAAAGGGTGTTTGGATGTGACAATCGGCATCTCTCGTTGACCAGGTGAAGAGATTTGTGGGAATCGGCAAAGATTAGACGTATCACCTCTTGTCTAGGAATGTGTTGATGGGTGGATGGTAAATGTAAACATGAAATAGTAGACGGAGATAAGGAAGCTTGTTTCTCTCAGCTGTAGACAAAAATGCTGGAGAAACTCAGCGGATGGGGCAGCATCTATGGAGCGAAGGAAATATTCTGCCAAAATTTCTTCCAGCATTTTTGTCTACCTTCGATTTTCCAGCATCTGCAGTTCCTTCTTAAACATTGTTTCTCTCAGCAGTGTGTTAGTCGACCCCTTACCGCTAGTAGCATAGATACGCTGCAGTAAATGGGGGGGGCGGGGGGGGGCTGATCATTGGCTCGGAGAGGGGATGGTGGCACGATCCGCCTAAAAGTTGAGATAAAATAATGTCAAGATTGCCCTTGTATTGTGTTTGACGTATTAACCATCTGTTGTTGAATAGGATTGACATAAACAAAAAAGTATGTTATGACTAATTAAATAATTAGTACCCGTGTAGTAGATAGTATATTTTTGTATAGTTGTATCTAACAAAATACAAAAGTTGTTTACTGCACAGTATAACTGTCGGCTAATTCTGCAGTGAAGTCAAAGAACTGATGAGCAGTTAACTGCCTCCATCTCTCCATGATGTCTTGCAAAAAAGTCTCTTGAAGCAAACCTGCAAAGTCTCCGCTTTTCATTTTCTTTTAATTTCCATCTGAATTAATTTCTTTCGCATGGTGACGGGGCATCTTGGTCGGGCATGGGCAAGTTGGGCCGAAGGGCCTGTTTCTGTGCTGTATTACTCTATGACCACGCCCGTTTACTAAAGAAACATTTTCCCTTTGCAATAATGTGTTGCATCCACTGCATTAGTAAACCGTGCAATTTTTACAAAGAAAAAGGAACAAGATAAAGAAACACTGATTGCAATTCAAAATGTATCGATATATTCAAACCCCGGATTGCAACAAGTCACAAGGACACCCGCACGTTCTGATCTAATGCACGGTTGGATACTTTTCTCTGCAACACAGATGGTTGTGGGAACGGGAGATGGGACATGGGAACCCGCACCCTGTGCTCAGTGTGAAAATACTCACCCTTCCCCTTACCCGACATACAAATGCTGAAACAGAGACATGGAAAGGCTTTAGCTCCCTAAATGTATTCATTCACAAGATGTAGAATTCACCAACAAAGCCAGCATCTAATGTCCATCCCCCAACTGCCCCCGAGCAGAGCAACCTCTTCACACTCAACCATGATTGAGGTTAGTTTAGTTTAGAGATACAGCACAGAAACACGCTCAGCGGCCCACCGAGTGTGTGCTGACCAGCGATGCCTATACACTAACGCCATCCTGCACACACGAGGGACAATTTACACTTACACCAAGCCAATGGTGTAGCTAAAGACCTGCACATCTTTGGAGTGTGCGAGAAACCGGAGATCCTGGAGAACACCCACGCAGGTCACGGGGGGAATGTACAAACTCTGTACAGACGGCACCCGTAGCCAGGATCGAACCCGAGTCTCTGGCGCTGTGAGGCAGCAACTCTACCGCTGCCCCATGTAGTTGTGGGGAATAAACAGGGTGGGAGATTCTGACACAGACCGGACTGTTTTAAGGTTGACCTATTTCTTCCCCTGCTTTCCCCCAAAGGACATCACTGATTCATTGGCACGTCGCGGGGTGGCGCCTGTATAGTCGTGAGTAGTCGCCCAAAGAGTCGTACCTTTTTCTTGTCACCGCTGGATTTACATGTTGAAAATATTCGGTGACCTGCTGCGACTATGACGGGTGCCATATTGTAACAATTCTACAGCTTCAAGCATATCGTTATTGATTCGTGTTTCATTTGCTTCCAGAAAATATCTAAATACTAGGAACAGGCTAGAAAATGGAAGGTTAGACATATTTAATGGAAAGAGATGTGGAGTTAACATTTCACATTGGAGAGGCTACATCAGAACTGGGAATAAGAGACATGGGAGTTTTAAACTGAAGGGAAGGTGGTGGGAAGGTTAGACAGGACATTCACTCAGAAGGTGGTGGGTATATGGAACAAGCAGCCGGAGGAAGTAGATGAGGTAGATACTATGGCAGGTGCATGGATATGAAGTTTTTTCCCAGCTGTAATCAGGCAACTGAACCATCAGATCACCAACTAGAGTGGTCCTGAGCTACCATCTACCTCATTGGAGACCCTCAGACTATCTTTAATCGGACTTTATTTTGCACTGAACGTTATTCCCTTTATCTTGTGTCTGTACATAGTGGGCAGCTTGATAATCAACTTTGGTCTTTCTGCTGATCGGATAAAGGCTGTTTGTTTCATTGTTTAATAGAGTTAAGTGTCGATCAAAACGATTGCTTGACAATGTCAATGCCTGGCCAATGCCAATGGCTTGGCAATATCAATGACTCGCCAATGCCAATGCCTTGGCAATATCAATGGCTCGCCAATGCCAATGCCTTGGCAATGTCAATTACTCGCCAATGTCAATGGTTTGTCAGTTTCAATAGCCTCATTTGTTTCAATGGCCTCCACTGTGTAACTAGCATCCTGTGTTCTTAAGGAGACAGTCTGCTATAACCAAAATCTGTTATAAAGAGGTCTGTGATAACGAGAGCTTACAGTGTGGGAAGGAATTGAGATGCTGGTTTTACACTGAAGATAGACACAAAATGCTGGACTAACTCAGCGGGACAGACAGCATCTCTGGAGAGAAGGAATGGGTGACCTTTCGGGTCTGAAGAAGAGTCTCGACCCGAAACGTCACCCATTCCTTCTCTCCAGAGATGCTGCCTGTCCCGCTGAGTTAGCCCAGCATTTTGTGTCTATCTACGAGGGTTTACAGCAGCTCACCAGGTTGGTCCAGTCTGACTACAAGGTTCCCCCCCCCCCCCACCCTCCCAGAGTGAATGGACATGGGTGGGGGATAGAAAGGAGGGAGCAGCAGGAGAGGGGGGGGGGGATGTAATCTGTGTTCAGGGTTCCTAAGCAGCCACGGGAGCATCGGCAAGCTGCTGCACTCACCTCTGCGCAGTCGGTTCCATCCACGTAACTGGAAGCGATTGGCAGGAGGCGAGAGCAACAGGCAGCCAAGACCCCGGCATACCTCTGGCTCTGACCCCACAGCCCTAGCTCCGCCCCTCCCCACCCCACCGACCTTCACGCGATTCAGGAGGCGAAAACGGAGATCAAACGCACATTTGGTCAAAGAAAATGGAAGCGAGAGAAAAGGAAGAGAATAAAACGATCGCGGTCGGTGGCAAAGTTGTCCTCATCGGAGTGTGGGTCAGGGCTTGGCTCCCTCTCACCTGCCCGCGGCGCTGGGTCTCACTGGTCGTGCTGGGAGACGGGACTGGTGGGGAAGCAGCCGTCTGGAGTACGCGTGTGTGTGTGCAGCATTTCTGCGGCAGTATGCTTGCTGACTGCTTCTGATCACTGCATATGACAACCAGCTAAGACACTGCCAGAGAAACACTCACAGTGAACGGGGGATCCCGCGTGGCGTCCCCCAGCCTCCGTCCGTGCTCGCGCCCAACGGCGCTCAAGGGATGGCCGGAGCCCCAGACACGTTCACCAGCAGCCGCCGGGCGGGCGGGGAGACCACCATGGGAGGGAGGGGTGAGAGTGAACCTCCCTCCGGTGGAGCTGGAGCAAGTTTGTCATCACTCCTCACCGAGCCATCTTGCCTCCTTGCGGCGACCTCAGCCCAGCGCATGTCTCCCTGAGGGTAAGAACAGAGGACGTTTACAACACAGCACAAAGCCACCTACAAACAAACCTGCTTCCAGATTAACACCCCCCCCCCCCCCCCCCCCCCCCATCTCCCCACCAGGTTCTGAGCTCCTGGGCCCCAAAACCCCCTGGGTGAAATTCTTATCCTCTTCTTCCCTTCTAACAATCTGTGTGAAGAAGGGCCCACCAAGTCTGCACCAACCATCACTAATTCTGTGCTATCCCACTTTCTCGACCGCTCCCTACACGCCAGTGGCAATTTGCAGAGGGCCAATTACACTACAAATCCACACGTCTTTGGGAGGTGGGAGGAAACCGGAGGGAAGTCACAGGGAGAACGTGCAAACTTCACCTAGACAGCAGCCGAGGTCAGGATTGAACCCGGGTCTCTGGCGCTGTGAGGCAGCAGCTCTATCAGCTGATAAACTGTGGACAGCAAGAAGTAAGTTTGCCCAAGTGCTTGTACACAGATGGTGAGCGCAGGTACTGGGACGCCAGAACTAACTGTTGAATCTTCCCGAGGTGTCGTGGGCCTAACGTAACGAAACACCAGTGAATGGAGGTGCTTCATAGAAACATAGAAAATAGGTGCAGGAGTAGCCCATTCGGCCCTTCGAGCCTGCACCGCCATTCGATATGATCATGGCTGATCATCCAACTCAGTATCCTGTACCTGCCTTCCCTCCATACCCCCTGATCCCTTTAGCCACAAGGGCTACATCTAACTCCCTCTTAAATATAACCTATGAACTGGTCTCAACTACCTTCTGTGGCAGAGAATTCCAGAGATTCACCACTCTTGATAACCCCAATGATATAGTGGCATCTACATTGTGTTGTCTCATAGTTTCACTGTGTAAAAGTAGTTCAGATGCTCATGTGGCATTGAGATTGGTTTTCTTGGTTAAACCTTTAGCCTAGTTTAGAGAGACAGTGCGGAAACAGGCCCTTCGGCCCAGCGAGTCTGCGCTGACCAGCGATCCCCGCACATTAACACTATCCTACACACACTAGGGACAATTTACACATACACCAAGCCAGTTAGCCTACATACCTGTGTACGTCTTTGGGGTGTGGGAGGAAAGCGAAGACCCACGCGATCACGGGGAGAAGGTACAAACTCTATACAGACATCACCCATAGTCTGGATCGAACCCGGGTCTCAGATGCTGTGAGCGCAGTTAGGCAGCAACACTACCGTTGTGCCACCGTGGCTGCTCTTGTGTTTTTGTCAACATGTACAACACTTATTACTGAATATGAAGTTAGTTATTGTCCTATAACACAAGTGTGTACAGGAGGTTTAGATACTACTTTGGCCATGGGCTTGGTGTTCTTGTCTGAACACAAATCCTGGAGTTATAGCGGAAGCACTTTGTGTTTTAACAGTAATTCACCTGTCTAGTACGGTAGATAGGTGGGTGAAATATTTGAAGAGTTCACTGCCAACATCCCACTGACAAAAATGCTTTTTTTGGGAATCAGTCCATTCTAACTTATTCTCTCGGGTTCACTCGCTAGTTTCAACCGCAGAAGACTAAAATAAAACACACGTATTTTCCAGTAACGAGCTAGCAGAATGATTGCATGATCAAACTCTGGCCTGGACCTCTCTCCCTGACCTTTACAGAGGCAGTGGGGCCTTGGTCATAAGGGTTAGGTTTCATTCCCAGCTAGAAAGCTTCCATCCAAATCTATTTTTTGCCTATTTTATTTTTAAAACAGCCTGAAGGGAATGGAAATTCATAAAGCATCTTTCACTGCTGCAGAACCCCTCAAATTCCTCTCCTCCAACAGCAAGCTTGTGAAATGAAACTGATCGCTAAAGAATAAAATCTGATGGCCACATAGAGCAATTTGGTGAAGTTTCAGACCAAGATAAACACGACCAAATCTATAATGACAAAGTAGCACAGACACACACGCGCACGCACGCAGACAGGCACATACGCACACAGACAGGCACGCAGGCACAGGCGCATGCACATACACTCGGGCACACACGTACGCACAGGCACGCTCACGCACAAAGCCAGGCTTGCACACACATACAGACACACAGAAATACACAAAGTTTTTGTTGCAGCATACAATAAAATATTAGCAAAGATATTCAGTCCACAGTGGGATATAGTTGGAACCATTGAAGATCAAGAGGTTTTTACCTGTGTGCTTGAATAAGCGTTTCCAACATCTCGACATCACTGCTGGTACAGACACATCTTCTGGATCTGCAAAGTACTGCTCGTTTCTTCAACGGATGATTGCAGCACCGTGTCTCTCTCCAGATTTACCTGCCCGGGAGTTCACTGCTCAGGTAACATGCCACCTGATTGCACCTGACAATGTTAATGACAGCTTTGGTTTTAGTTCCAACCACACCTATCCAGGTGAGTCAACATCGCCACATAGCCCCCTAGTAGAATCTATCCCTCTGTCTCATCGTGGAACTCGTACATTGGCTGCAAACTCGGAAGACGATGAGAGAGGGGAGACGGAGCCCGCAACAGCAACGGGCCAGGGACAGCCAGCGAGAGACACGATCCTAGCGTTGAACGGGTAACGCTCTGGTTAATCCTGTTTCCACTCGCATGCACTCTCAGTGGAGTTGAGAGCAGGGACAAATATGACAAGCGCACAAACCGGTTGGGCGGGTGGCAAACCGAACAGAAAAAACTGCCAAACCACTCCCGAGCCGCTCACATTCCTGTCTCTGTCAGCTTGGCAAGAAGCGGACTCCAGCCCATGGCTCAGCAAAACCTTCCCGCGCGGTTACGTTCAGGAAAGGAGCTCCCCGAGAGAGATGGGGGGGGGGGGGAAGCAGAGACAAAAGGCATGCAGTGCGGGTGCAAAGGTCACGATCTCAGCCGCATTCCCTCGGGCATTTATTAACTCAGACCTAATTACAATCTGCCCTCCCAGCATCCAGGTCTCTCTCCAAACCCCTCTGCGAACGACAGATTAAAGAAAGAGTCACCAGTGTGATCTGAGTACAAGCACCAGGTCGATGATGTGGACAAGACAGGTTCGTGTGTTTAACAGGCAATGCTGAAGAAGGGTCTCGACCCGAAACGTCACCCATTCATTCTCTCCAGACTCTGAAGAAGGGTTTCGACCCGAAACGTCACCCATTCATTCTCTCCAGAGATGCTGCCTGTCCCGCTGAGTTACTCCAGCTTTTTGTGTCTACCTTCGATTTAAACCAGAATCTGCAGCTCCTTCCTACACACGATGTCCCACTGACAGGTGAGCTAGTGCAGGCACAAATATTGCAAGCATGTAAACTGGTTGGGCTGGTGGCTGCTCACATCATTCCTCCACGCGACACATTCCTGGCTCCTCCCAGCAGTCTGAGAGCAGCCTTCACAGTCTCGTGACAAAACACTTTGGAATTCGTATCAACCCAACCATCCCTGGCAAGTTTACAGCCTGTGCCGTTTCAAAGTCAGGCGCGGCCAACTCCTACAACCCCTCTCCGCACGCTGCGAGCAATGTGGGAAACGCAAAAATGCAGCAGGATAGACGGACCCGGGACTGAAGGTGACGCCTTCAGCAGCCGATGAGCCCAACCTGTGGTGCGGATAGGGGGCGAAGTGGAAGTACGAAAAGTACACACAATTCCTCCTCACTACCTCAGTCCGTCTGAAGAAGGGTCCCGACCCAAAACGTCACCTGTCTGTTCCCCTCACGGATGCTGCTGACCCGCTGAGTTATTCCAGCAATGCTCACGATTCCAGTACCTGCAGTTCCTCTTGCACATTGCACAACTCACTCTCAACATCTTCGCAACACGAGCATCTAACGGTGACTCCCAATGGGAATCCCGGCCCGGTTGAATGTTTGGAAGGTGCGAGAAGAGCAGTCAATGGCAAGATTGCGGATGCAGTTTACGTCGATTTTCAACAGGGCCCCCCCGATAAAATGCCCCCTCATAAGCCACCGAGCGACTGCGGAGCCCGTGGACAAGGGGTGACCTCAATGTGAAGAGCAGAGAGGGGGAGTAGCAGGGTGGCTGGTGACATCCCACCCTGGTCGGTCCCGGGACCACTACCACCACCACCGCTCTCCCCACTGTACAACGATGGCTTCGACCTTGGAATTAAATTCCTGAATTGGTTGATGATATCAAATCGGTGAGAGTGAGGAAAAAGGGCAGCAAATTACTGGAGGACATCAATAAACTGGAGGGATCGGCAAGTAACGGGGCAGGTTTGGAGGGATATGTGCCAAACGCGGGCAGCTGGGAGTTTAAGAAGGAACTGCAGATGCTGGAAAATCGAAGGTAGACAAAAGTGCTGGAGAAACTCAGCGGGTGCAGCCACATCTATGGAGCGAAGGAAATAGGCAACGTTTCGGGCCGAAACCCGGAACGGGTTTCGTCCCGAAACGTTGCCTATTTCCTTCGCTCCATAGATGCTGCTGCACCCGCTGAGTTTCTCCAGCACTTTTGTCTACCTCCTGGTGTAACTGGGATATTTTGGCAGGTGTGGGCAGGCTGGGCCGAAGGGCCTGTTTCTACACTGCACCACTCTTAGACTCCATGACAATAATATGATAATCTTTCTTGAAGGAATGGCCTGTTTACATGCTGTATGACCATGGCATTAACTGGAGTATCGTAGCCAATTTATTAAGCAAAACATACCATACAGATGTGTCGGTGTGCTGGACTCTTCCTCTGAAATTCATTCCATTCACTGCAGCATTGTATTTTAAAGTGTAGTCATTTCTGTAGATTAGAATATACAGAAGTTTAGTTTTGTTTAATGATACAGGCCCTTCGGCACACCGAGTCCGCTCCGACCATCTTTCACCCCATTCACCCTAGCTCGATGATATCCCACTTTCTCATCCACTCCATGTACATAGAAAAATAGCAGGAGTAGGCCATTCGGCCTTTCGAGCAAGCACCGCCATTCGATATGATCATGGCTGATCATCTAAAATCAGTACCCCGTTCCTGCCTTTTCTCCATATCCCTCGATTCCTTTAGCCCTAAGAGCTAAATCTAACTCTCTCTTGAAAACATCCAGTGAATTGGTCTCCACTGCCTACTGTGGAGAATTCCACAGAATCACAACTCTCTGGGTGAAAAGGTTTTTCCTCATCTCAGGCCTAAATGGCCTACCCCTTATTCTTAAACTGTGACCCCTGGTTCTGGACTCCCCCAACATCGGGAACATTTTTCCTGCATCTACCCAGTCCAATCCTTTAAGCATTTTATACGTTTCCATGATAGATCCCCTCTCATCCTAAATTCCAGTGAATACAAGCCCAGTCGATCCATTCTTTCATCATATGTCAGTCCCACCATCCTGGTGAACATTTGCTGTACTCTCTCAATAGCAATAATGTCCTTGCTCAAATTAGACCAAAATTGCACACAATACTCCAGGTGCGTGGCCCTGTACAACTGCAGTAGGACCTCCTTGCCCTGAACTCAAATCCTCTCACTATGAAGGCCAACATGCCATTAGCTTTCTTCACTGCCTGCTGTACCTGCATTATTAATTTCAATGACTGATGTACAAGCACACCCAGGTCTCGTTGCAACTCCCCGTTTCCTAATCCGCCACCATTCAGACAATAATCTGCCTTCCTGTGCTTGCCACCAAAGTGGATAACCTCCCATTTATCCACATTATACTGCATCTGCTCTATCCACTCACACACCCTATCCAAGTCACCCTGCAGCCTCCTAGCATCCTCATCACAGCTGACACAGCCACCCAGCTTTGTGACATCCACCAACTTGTCACATTTAATTCCCCCAATTGATAATTGGGGAAATTTGCAGAGGCCGATTAACCGACAAACCTACACGTCATTGGGATGTGGGAGGATTCCGGAATACCCGGAGGAAACCCTTGCGGTCACAGGGAGAGCGTGCAAGCTCCACAATGACAGCACCCGAGGTCAGGATCGTACCTGGGTCTCTGGCACTTTGATCACGACTGCTGCTGCAGTGTTGTGTAATTTGTGCACAGAAAAAGGACACAAAGTGCTGGACTAACTCAGCGGGTCAGGCAGCATCGCTGGACAAAAAATGGATAGGGAATGTTTAGGTTCGAGACCCTTCCGCAGACTCCTCCTCCAGCAAGTTCCCACAAAGAGCAATGTGATCAGGTTCAGATAACGAGTTTCAACAGTGTCAATTGAGAGAGAATCGTTTCGCAACAATGCACGGGATTTTTCAACCAGTTTGAGCCCTTGGTTTAACATCTCTAAAAGCAGGACACTCATTGTACTGGAGTGTCAGCTGGGGTTTGGTGCCCCAGTTTCAGGTAATATAACAACTTGAACCATGCAAATAAATACATTTGCTGAACTAAAACAGCACCAAATGCTTGCGCACCTTGCCATCACAGTACTGAGAAACCAAATCCTGACAGAGTAAGTATTGGGTTTAGGTTCTGCATGAGCACTTGACACTGAACTTAACATAATGAATGATACGAACAGAGTGAAGATTAAATGAAGCACTCACACCACATGCTCAAGACTCAACACTTTCGTCCAAGTCTGCTGAAACTTACAATAACACCAATTCACTTCTCTGCCCCAAATATATATTGACAGCATTACAGAACACAATTAGCATTTATAAAATGCCTCTCCTATGCCAAGTTGGTATTAGTTTATTATTGTCAGAAAGTGAAAAGCTTTGTTTGTGTGCTATCCAGTGTTTCATAATATGCCCAAGTACAATCAGGCCATGCACAAATACAACAGGTAGCAAATGCAGAGAGAGAAATATACCAGAGGATGGAATATCGTGTTACAGTGTTATAGCGTTACTGTTACGGCTAAAGTGGAGATAAATAAAAGTGCAAAGTCTGTAATGACATAGGTTGGGAGATTAAGACAACACCCAAGCTTATGGGAGGACGTCAAGTAGTCTGATAACAGTCAGGAAGAAACTGTTCTTGATTCTGGTTGTTATTAAGCGTTTGTATCTTCTGCTGGATGGGAGAGGGGAGAAGAGATAGGAGATGGACCTGGATCACGCTGGATGCTTTCTTGCCGCAGAATGAAATGTAGATAGAGTCCATGCAGGCGGGGAAGGGTGGGGTGGGGAGCTGGTTTGTGTGATGGACTGGGCTACATCCACAACGACGTGTTGTTAGACGGAGCTGCGGCCAAAGAGCATTATATAACAGGATGCTTTCTGCAGTCCGTCTGTATACGATGATAGGAGTCATTGCCCCAAGCGCTTCAGGGAATTTTAATAGAACAATTTTGATGCAAAACTTCATTCAAAAATATTGAGTTGAAAGACCCACAAGCAAGTTTTATGCAGGAGTGAATTAGGGAGGGCATTCCAGAATTTGGGTCCAGATAGCTGATGGTGCCACAGCCAGTTAAAGGTCATAAGGAATAGGAGCAGAATTAAGCCATTCAGCCCATCAAGTCTACTCCGCCATTCAATCATGGATGATCTATCTCTCCCTCTTAACCCCATTCTCCATCCTTCTCCCCATAACATCTGACACCTGTACTAATCAGGAGTCTATCTATCTCTGCCTTAAAGATATCCACTGACTTGGCCTCCGCAGCCTTCTGTGGCAATGAATTCAGATTCACCACCCACTGACTAAAGACATTTCTCCTTATCTCCTTCCGAAAAGAACGTTCTTTAATTCTGAGACGATGACTAGTCCTAGACTCTCCCACTGGTGGAAACATCCTCTCCACATCCACTCTATCCAAGCCTTTCACCATTCTGAATGTTTCAATGAGGTCCCCCCCTCATTCTTCTAAACTCCAGCAAGTACAGGCCCAGTGCCGACAAACGCCCATCGCAGGTTAACCTACTCATTCCTGGGATCATTCCTGTAAACCTCCTCTGGACCCTCTCCAGAGCCAGCACATCCTTCCTCAGATATGGTGCCCAAAATTGCTCACAATATTCCAAATGCGGCCTTACCAGCGCCTTATAGAGCCTCAACATTACATCCCTGTTTTTGTATACAAGCCCTCTTGAAATAAATGCCAGGATTGATTTTGCTTTCTTTACTACTGATTCAACTTGCAGATTAACTTTTTGTGAATCCTGCACCAGCACTCCCAAGTTCCTTTGCACCTCCGATTTCAGGATTTTCACCCCATTTAGAAAATAGTCTACGCCTTTATTCCTATTACCAAGTTAAAGTTGATGTGCCCAAGACCCGAATTAGTGCAGCTCAAAATGCATCTCATTCCTGCAACCTCCCTCTTGTGGACACTAGGAACTGCAGATGCTGGTTTACAAAAAGACACACAGTGTGGGAGTATCTCAGTTGGTCAGGCAGGATCTCAGGAGGACAGGGATGGGCGCCTATCCATGTTCTCAAGAGATGCTGCCTGACCCGCTAAATTACCATCGATCATCCATTCACACCAGTTCTATGTTATCCCACTTTCTCATCCACACCCTGCACACCAGGTCTTGAGTCTGAAGAAGGGTCTCGACCCGAAACACCACCCATTCCTTCTCTCCAGAGATGCTGCCTGCCCCGCTGAGTTACTCCAGCTTTTTGTGTCTATCTTTGATTTAAACCAGCATCTGCAGTTCCTCCCTGCGCACCAGGGGCAACTTACAAACTACCGACAAACCCACAGATCTTTGGGACGTGGGAGAAAACCAACTTGGTCACAGGGAGAACGTGCAAACTCCACGCAGACAGCACTCAGGATCGGACTTGGGCCTCAGGCGATGTGATGTGCCCTACCCGCTGAGCCATTCCCTCACTGTATCACCTTAGTGGTACTTTTAGAAGCAGCAAGAGCCGACTAAATGTAAGTGCCACGGGAAGGACTGAATTAACTAATAAATAATATGGACAGTAAAATACTCGACAAATACATAAAAATAAATTAGCTGAAGTTAACATTGGTTCTTTGGAGGATGAGACGGGGGAGTTAATAAAAGGAAACAGAGAAATGGGACATAAATCACATGCAGTCAGAGTGGATTCGTTTAACCTGGCATCATGTTTGGCATGGACATCGTGGGCCGAAGGGCCTGTTCTTGTGCTGTACTGTTCTGTGTTCTATGTTAAATGGACGAGATTCTAAAATCATTATTTGGATTCGCGTTTACAGGATAGAAAATACCAATAATATAGCCATCATCACTGAAAAATCTTACTTGGCAAACCAGCAGACTAAGTTCATATGTTTTAGGAGCAGAATTAGGCCATTCGGCCCATTCAATCATGGCTGATCTTTCATGCCCTCTTAACCCATTCTCCTGTCTTTCCCCATAACCTCTGACACCCGTACAAATCAAAAATTCATCAATCAATAACCATCTTCCAAATAACCCTTTCTGGCTTAAGTCCTCCCTCCACCATCTCCAGTTTAAATTCCATTTGGAATATTTTGGAGGACCAAGAAACCAAGAATCTCCGCTTTTAAAATATCGCTGGACTTGGCCTCCACAGCCGTCTGTGGCAAGGAATTGCACAGATTTACCACCCTCGTGTTAAAGAGCACAAGGTGCCCTGGCTCTGAATATCTGATTCCCAGTGTAGGACTGCACGGTGGCGCAGCGGTAGAGTTGCTGCCTTACAGCGCCAGAGACCCGGATTCGATCCCGATTACAGGTGCTGCCTGTACTTTGTAAGCTCTCCCCACGACTGCGTGCGTTTTCTCCGGCTGCTCCGGTTTCCTCCCAAATACGTGCAGCTTGTGGGTTAATTGGCCTCTGCAAATTGTCCCTTGTGCGTAGGACAGAACTAGTGTACACTGTGCCCGCTGGTAGGTGTGGACTCCGTGGGCCGATGGGCCTGTTTCCACGCTGTATCTCTAAACTAAAAACTAAACCAAACCCGTAGGCTAAAGAGATGCAAGGGCCCGAAGATCTGCTTCCTAGGGTCTTCTAGAAAGCAGCTGCAGAGATACTGGATGCATTGCTTGTGATGGCCTAAAATTCCACAGATTCTGGAGATGTCCCAGAAGATTGGAAAGCTGCAAATGTAACACCGCTACTTAATAAAAGGGAGTGCGACAGAGAGCAAGAATATCTGAGGCTGTCACCCTAAGGTCTGTCATTGAGAAAATGCTGGAGTCCTTTATGAATGACGTTTCGAACATTTAGAAAGCTATAAAACAAAAACAAAGTCAACATTGCTTTACCAAAGAGAAATAGAGTTAGACAAATTTGCTGGAGGTCTTTGAAGATGCAATAGAAAGGTGGATAAAGGTATTTGTTATGGTGTTACATAAAATATTATTATAGGACACAGGTTTAAGGGTTGTACACCCTCATGGATAACTGAGTTTATTGTGTAGGAAGGAACTGCTAATTCTGGTTTACATTAGAGATAGACGCAAACTGCTGGAGTAACTCAGCGGGACAGGCAGCAACTCTGGAGAGAAGGAATGGGTGACGTTTCGGGTCGAGACCTTTCTTCAGATAGTCCAAGAGCTCTGCAGCGTGGAAACAGGCCCTTCGGCCCAACTCGCCCATGCTGATTACATTACCTAACCGGGCTAGTCCCACTTGCCTGCACCTGGCACAAGTCACTTCCTTATCCATGTACCTGTCCAAATGAGAGTATCAGTCTCTACCAATTCCACTGACAGCTTGTTCCAAAACGCACCAGCGTCTGTGTGGGAAATGTTGTTCCTCAAGTATCTTTCAAACATATGCCTTCTAGGTTTAGACTCCACCACCTCATGGAATAGACCCTGTGGCCATTCAATTTGTCTATGCCCCTCTTGATTGTCTAGACCTCTATAATGGCACCCAGCAGCCTCATACATTCCAGGGGAAATATGCCCAGCCAGCCCTTCCATTCTCTCCTTCATACTCAAACTCTCCAGACCCAGGAAGATCCTTGTGAATCCCTTTCTGCACTCTTCCCACTTTAATGATATTCTTCCTATGGCCGGGTGACTCGAGTTGTACACACCACTCAAAATGTGGTCAGAGTCACACAGTGTGGAAACAGGCCCTTCGGCCCAACTTGACCACACCAACCAACATCCCCCATGCACATTAGTCCCACCTGCCCATGTTTGGCCCATATCCCTCTAAACCTGTCCTATCCATGTACCTATCTAAATGTTTCTTAAATGTTATGATAGCACCTTCCTCAACTGCCTCCTTTGGCAGCTCGTTCCATACACACGCCACCCTTTGTGTACAAAATGTTACCCTTCAGGTTCCTATTGTGGCAGGGGGGTGGGTACAAGAGCAGAGAGGCAGGGGGTGTAAAATGAGGGTAGAAGCAATAGGTAGCAAGGTGAAAAGTAAAAGTGGCAGGCAGACAAAACCAGGGCAAAAATCAAAAAGGGCCACTTTTCAACATAATTGTATAAGGGGTAAGAGCATTGTAAAAACAAGCCTGAAGGCTTTGTGTCTCAATGCAAGGAGTATTCGTAACAAGGTGGATGAGTTGAACGTGCAGATAGCCATTAATGATTATGATATAGTTGGGATCACGGAGACATGGCTCCAGGGTGACCAAGGCTGGGAGCTGAACATCCAGGGATATTCAATATTCAGGAGGGATAGAGAGAAAGGAAAAGGAGGTGGGGTAGCGTTGCTGGTTAGAGAGGAGATTAACGCAATGGAAAGGAAGGACATTAGTTTGTGGAATCGGTATGGGTAGAGCTGCGAAACACTAAGGGGCAGAAAACGCTGGTGGGTGTTGTGTACAGGCCACCTAACAGTAGTAGTGAAGTTGGAGATGGTACCAATCAGGAAATTAGAAATGCGTGCGACAAAGGCAAAACCGTTATAATGGGTGACTTCAATCTACATATAGATTGGGTGAATCAAATTGGCAGGGGTGCTGAGGAAGAGGATTTCTTGGAATGTATGCGGGATAGTTATCTAAATCAACATGTAGAGGAACCAACAACAGAGCAGGCTATTTTAGACTGGGTATTGAATAATGAGGAAGGGTTAGTTAGCAGTCTTGTTGTACGTGCCCCCTTGGGCAAGAGTGACCATAATATGGTTGAGTTCTTCATTAGGATGGAGAGTGACATTGTTAATTCAGAAACAATGGTTCTGAACTTAAAGAAAGGTAACTTTGAGGGTATGAGATGTGAATTGGCCAAGATTGACTGGCAATTAATTCTAAAAGGGTTGACGGTGGATATGCAATGGAAGACATTTAAAGACTGCATGGATGAACTACAAAAATTGTTCATCCCAGTTTGGCAAAAGAATAAATCAGGGAAGGTAGTGCATCCGTGGATAACAAGGGAAATCAAGGATAGTATCAAAGCGAAGGATGATGCGTACAAATTAGCCAGAAAAAGCAGCATACCAGAGGACTGGGAGAAATTCAGAGACCAGCAGAGGAGGACAAAGGGCTTAATTAGGAAAGGAAAAATAGATTATGAAAGAAAACTGTCAGGGAACATAAAAACTGACTGCAAACGTTTTTATAGATATGTGAAAAGAAAGAGATTAGTTAAAACAAATGTAGGTCCCTTGCAGTCAGAAACAGGTGAGTTGATCATGGGGAACAAGGATATGGCGGACCAATTGAATAACTACTTTGGTTCCGTCTTCACTAAGGAAGACGTAAAAAATCTGCCGGAAATAGCAGGGGACCGCGGGTCAAAGGAGTTGGAGGAATTGAGTGAAATCCAGGTTAGTCGGGAAGTGGTGTTGGGTAAATTGAATGGATTAAAGGCCGATAAATCCCCAGGGCCAGATAGGCTGCATCCCAGAGTACTTAAGGAAGTAGCTCCAGAAATAGTGGATGCATTAGTAATAATCTTTCAAAACTCTTTAGATTCTGGAGTAGGTCCTGAGGATTGGCGGGTAACAAACGTAACCCCACTTTTTAAGAAGGGAGGGAGAGAGAAAACGGGGAATTACAGACCAGTTAGTCTAACATCGGTAGTGGGGAAACTGCTAGAGTCAGTTATTAAAGATGGGATAGCAGCACATTTGGAAAGTGGTGAAATCATTGGACAAAGTCAGCATGGATTTACGAAAGGTAAATCATGTCTGACGAATCTTCTAGAATTTTTCGAGGATGTAACTAGTAGCGTGGATAGGGGAGAACCAGTGGATGTGGTGTATCTGAACTTCCAGAAGGCTTTTGACAAGGTCCCACATAAGAGATTAGTATATAAACCTAAAGCACACGGCATTGGGGGTTCAGTATTGATGTGGATAGAGAACTGGCTGACAAACAGGAAGCAAAGAGTAGAAGTAAACGGGTCCTTTTCACAATGGCGGGCAGTGACTAGTGGGGTACCGCAAGGCTCAGTGCTGGGACCCCAGCTATTTACAATATATATTAATGATCTGGATGAGGGAATTGAAGACAATATCTCCAAGTTTGCAGATGACACTAAGCTGGGGGGCAGTGTTAGCTGTGAGGAGGATGCTAGGAGACTGCAAGGTGACTTGGATAGGCTGGGTGAGTGGGCAAATGTTTGGCAGATGCAGTATAATGTGGATAAATGTGAGGTTATCCATTTTGGTGGCAAAAACAGGAAAGCAGACTTATCTAAATGGTGGCCAATTAGGAAAAGGGGAGATGCAGCGAGACCTGGGTGTCATGGTACACCAGTCATTGAAAGTAGGCATGCAGGTGCAGCAGGCAGTGAAGAAAGCGAATGGTATGTTAGCTTTCATAGCAAAAGGATTTGAGTATAGGAGCAGGGAGGTTCTACTGCAGTTGTACAGGGTCTTGGTGAGACCACACTGGAGTATTGCGTACAGTTTTAGTCTCCAAATCTGAGGAAGGACATTATTGCCATAGAGGGAGTGCAGAGAAGGTTCACCAGACTGATTCCTGGGATGTCAGGACTGTCTTATGAGGAAAGACTGGATAGACTTGGTTTATACTCTCTAGAATTTAGGAGATTGAGGGGGGATCTTATAGAAACTTACAAATTCTTAAGGGGTTGACAGGCTAGATGCAGGAAGATTGTTCCCGATGTTGGGGAAGTCCAGGACAAGGGGTCACAGCTTAAGGATAAGGGGGAAATCCTTTAAAACCGAAGTGAGAAAAACTTTTTTCACACAGAGAGTGGTGAATCTCTGGAACTCTCTGCCACAGAGGGTAGTCGAGGCCAGTTCATTGGCTATATTTAAGAGGGAGTTAGATGTGGCCCTTGTGGCTAAGGGGATCAGAGGGTATGGAGAGAAGGCAGGTACGGGATACTGAGTTGGATGATCAGCCATGATCATATTGAATGGCGATGCAGGCTCGAAAGGCCGAATGGCCTACTCCTGCACCTAATTTCTATGTCTATGTTTCTATTAAATCTTTCCCACCCCACCTTAAACCTACGTCCTCCAGTTTTCGAATCCTCTACTTTGGGCAAGAGACTCTGTGGATCTACCCGATCTATTCCTCTCATGATTTTGTACACCTCTATAAGATAATTGCCTACGCTCCGGCACTCCAAGGAATAAAGTCCTAGCCTGCTCAACCTCTCCCTGTAGTTCAGACCCTCGTCTCCTGGCAACATCCTCGTAAACCGTGAGTAGTCTTCCCATTACTTGCACAACTGTAAGATGACCACTCCCGACTCCTGTCAACACACTGACCACAAGCATGCCGAACACCTTCTTCACCGCAGGTACACAAAAATGCTGGAGAAACTCAGCGGGTGCAGCAGCATCCATAGATGATGCTGCACCCGCTGAGTTTCTCCAGCATTTTTGTGTACCTTCGATTGTCCAGCATCTGCAGTTCCTTCTTAAACACCTCCTTCACCGCCCTGTCTCTGTGTTTTCCACTTTCATGGAACTATGTACCTGAACCCCTTGGTCTCCCTTGGCCCGATCGTAATCATTTATTTATCTTTCTGCTGACTGGATAGCGCGCAACAAAAGCATTTCACTGTGTCCCTCGGTACACGTGACACAAACTAAACGGAAACTGTTCTACAACGCTCCCCAGTGGGCGCCCATTGTCTGCACAAATCCCAACGTGGTTCGTCCTCACAAACTACCCTACCTCACATTTATCGAAATTAAACTCCATCGGCCAACCACAGACTGTTTACCCTCCTACCATCCGGGAGGCGCTACAGGTCTCTCCGTTGCCGGACCAGCAGGTCTAGGAACAGCTTCTTCCCTGCAGCTGTTACATTACTCAACAACGTACCTCGGTGATCGTACCACAACTGTATGCACGTAAATATATTTATTTATTGCTCATTATTCTATGTCGCTCTTCTAGGTGAGATGCTAACTGCATTTCGTTGTCTCTGTGCTGTACACGGCACAATGACAATAACGTTTGAATCTGAATCTGAACCCTCGGCTCAGTCAATCAAGTCGGAATCAGCTATAATGCTACTAAATGGTGGCGTGGGGTTTAATGATCTTATCCTGCTTTTCATGTTCGAGTCAATATTAAAGTCAGAAAGTTTGACTCTGCGACTACAACCCTTCTTTCAAGTTAAAACCTGGTTGATTCAGGTCAATAAGCACCACTGTATTTCCTTTCTAAGTACAAGGTCAATTCATTAAATCGCTTGTTTAATTCATCAAAGTAGTGAATGGGATTCCTTGGAGGCGACTGCACATTTCCCATGTGATAACCGTACTAACCTGTCAGCGCAAGGAACTGCAGATGCTGGTACACAGACATTGACGGAGCAACTCTGCGGGTCGGGCAGTGTCTCTGGAAGACGTGGGTGGGTGAAGTTTCTGGCCGGGACCTTTCTTCAGACCGCCGGCACCACCACACAGTCATGTCCCCGACACGATGCAGCTTGCCTCACGTCTCCACTGAAAGAGGATGCTTCCTACAAGGAACCAAGCATTTGGTCAATGATCTTGCACACTTGCGCGGGAAGGTTTAAAGCTGTGGGGCACATGGCCAGCGGTGGGAGGAAGCGGGTCAGCCCCAGAGTCGGCGTTACATCTGATGAACGGCAAACACAGTCGGTGGATAAAAGAACAGCGTGTGGGTCGTGGGGGACGGGTGTCGATATGTAGCGGATGTGTGGGTGGGGTGGGAGAGGGGCGAGTATAAGTGACTTACCAGAATTGGGCTCTGAGCACCAGCACTAATTTAGACACACGGAACAGCAGATGCTGGTTTACAACAAGAAAAAAATTACACAAAGTGCTGGAGTAATTAAGAGAGTCAGGCAGCATCTCTGGAGAACCTGTTACTACCTGACGTGCTGAGTTACTCCAGTAGTTTGTGTCTTTTTTTGGAATGGAAGATCACCAGCGTGGGCAGACCGAGGTCTGTAGAGAGACACCACCGAGCCCGGCCCCTGCTCGTCCCGAGGACCAGAGAGGAGGACCCAAGATAACGGGCCGGGAAGAGAGCGAACCTTCCACGTCCTCAAGGTCGGCAGCGGGAGGCCCCCCCCCCCCGGGACACAACAAGTGAGAGGAGAGGGCCACGTTTCGGAGGACGATCCAAACAGAGGAGACGGCCAGGTGAATGAGCGCGCGGACCGGACTGGACTCTAAAAATGGTGCCACACCTGGCGACTCTTGTATGTGGTCTCGGTGGACTCTGCCCAGACACTTTATACTATCGGGGATTTTGCTTAGGTACGGCAATGCTTTACTGGACAGAAAACAAATCTCACTCTACATCTGTACACGGGATAATAAAGAACCATTGA
Organism: Amblyraja radiata; assembly: GCF_010909765.2. Lineage (NCBI taxonomy): Eukaryota > Metazoa > Chordata > Chondrichthyes > Rajiformes > Rajidae > Amblyraja > Amblyraja radiata. Next base: position 11,667,913 of record NC_045986.1, on the reverse strand, counting down.
ACCACCTTGAAGTCACAAAGCACCAGGCTCTCTCACACACACACACACACACACACACGTCAGACACTAACTATAGCCATGGGCTGCAGACAGCACTGACACCCCATGCATTAGAGAGAGCAACAGAAGCAGCATCCACTCACACAATATACATACCCAGAGTTTAGTCGAGGTTAGTGCTTGGAACCGCAATTCAATTTGCATAAAAGCCGGCTGTCTAGGCAGACAAAGTACAATTCGATTTAGCGCTGATTGCATGCGTCGTTCATTCTACCTCGGGATGTTCAGGGTGGGAGTGGAGGGCTGTCTCGTCAGAGCCCGACGGGATCTAAATCCCTGGAGTTCCCCAGTGGAGAGTGAGTCGAGTCAGCTGCGAGACCAACCAAGTTTTGGGTGACCACAAGCCTCCTGTCAGCTCCATTCCAGCGGGCAGAGGGAACGCAGTGATGGTGACTAAACACACTAGGCATTGCCCTTGTTCCTCTGTTCCACGTCGCCACCATCCACCGACCGCTCCCGATCGAGCAACACACGGTTCCCACGCTTCACCAGACGCTCCGGGACCCCGCGCCCTCTTGGCCACGCCGACGGGGGAAACACCGGGAAGTTTCCACGCGGCGGGTCTGCCCGACTTTGGCGGTTCCAGGAGCGGAGGATCCACTGTTGTGCTGGGATCAGAGGCAGGAAGCCTGGCTGGAACGGCAGCGTGTGTAATCCCATCTGTGCAGAGTCATGCGGTGAGCCCTGGCCTCTGCTCATTACATCACACTCAGCTGAGCACTGGAGTGCAGCTCGGATCATGCTGTGGAAAGCTGAACACAGCTGATAAGGGACTCCAGTCTCAGCAAACATTGCCGCTCCTCCATCAGTCGCATCCAGGCTCCCAACACAACCTCCAACTTTTAAATCTTTCCTGTTCTCGACACGCCTGACGTGTGCTTGGCTACGCTTTCAATCCAAGCAGCCGACAACTTATAAAAACTAAAAATCCATACTGAAAGTGCAGAGGTTCAGAGATCTTTAACTCGATTATAAAAGTGGCCAGTCTTCAAGAGTCTTATCTTCTCTGCCCCATTTGATATTGGGGTGCACTGTCCCCCACCCCCCCCCCCCCCATATTTTACAGGGAGGTTCGCAAAGTGAGGGGAGGCATGTCATTTTGCATCCAACATCACTTTATCCAGGATTACTTTAACCAGAGTAGACAAAAGTGCTGGAGAAACTCAGCGGGTGCGGCAGCATCTGTGGAGCGATGGAAATGGGCAACGTTTCGGGCCGAAACCCTTCTTCAGACTGATGTGGGGTGGGGGGGGCAGGAAGAAGAAACGAAGAGGAGGAGCCAGATGGCTGAGGGAGAGCTGAGAAGGGGAGGAGGAGACAGCAAGGGCTACCAAAAATTGGAGAAGTCAATGTTCATGCCGCTGGGGTGCAAACTGCCCAAGCGGAATATGAGGTGCTGCTCCTCCAATTTCCGGTGGTGCTCACACTGCCCACGGATCCAGAATTCACTGACTTAACATCCACTTTTACAGCTTTAACATAGCAAGAGAAGAGCATCTCGGTCAGCATGGTCGGGTCGGGACCCATCTTCAGACTGGTTATGGCATAGTGGGGAAAGACATCTGGGAGAGGCAGGACAAAGCTTGGCAGGGAACAGGTATCTTCTCCGGAGACGCTGCCTGGCCCGCTGAGTTACTCCGGCATTTTGTGTCTACCTTATGTAATTCCATGTGTCAACATCAATGCCTCGCTGAATTAACAAATGTCACATTTCAATTTGAAAAACATAATTTACCTGTGTTTATTGCAAGTCTGAAAGCAGGAGATGCAAACTCTGCTAACTTTAGTCTTTGGTCTTCAGAGATACAGCACGGAAACAGGCCCTTTGGCCCATTGGGACGAGCGATCACCCCATACACAGGCACTATCCTGCAAGTTAAGGCCAAATTACAATTTTACTGAACACAATTAACCTTCAAACCTGTAAATCTTTGGAGTGCGGTTGGAAAATGGAGCACCCGGAGAAAACCCACGCGAACAACTCCGTACAGATAGCACCCCGAGTCAGGATTGAACCTGGGTCTCTGGCGCTGTTAGGCTGCAACCCTAAACCTTTAAGTGCGGTGCGGTGCAATGTACGGCCGGCTCCCATGTAAAGCTCTGCCATTCACAGTAGCGGATCAGCCGAACCCCTGAACTCTTCACGAGATACATGACCGCATTAGGTGTCCGTGCGGGTTCAGGATGCTGCCAGAGGTGACCGGGCAGCCAGTGGAGGCACCGCAGTGATGCCGAGAGAGAAGGGTACAGCAAGAGGTCGGCAGGTGATCACAGAGCGGTCAAATCTCCGAAAGAGCCAACGAGGGAGCACTGGGCTCTTTAGCCACGTTACTTTAGCCACAGGGTAGCTGGATATCTCGACCCAGCCTGACCCCGACTGCAGAAAAGACCTCCTGTTCCCACTTGGGAGATTTATCAGCAAGGCAGGAGCACTGGAACTGGAACTAAGAGAGCTCCACTTCATTAGAGAGCAAGCGGTGTCACACAGCAAACAGAGTGATATATTCTCAGTTACATGGCCCGGATAGATGCAGCGTTGTGTGATCGATCTTCAGTCCCCATCACTAACAAGCCCGACTTCTTGAAGGTGCTGGGGATCTGGTTCGGGGGGGAAGGGAGGTCGAGGCGTGTGACAAGAATTGGCTGGACAGCATAGCCAAGGCCGGATAAAATCTGGGTGCTCTTGAGATGGCTGCTCCGGAGAGGAGACGGTTGTCCACCTCAGAGTGTGGATTTGTGAAGAGTCTGGAGAATGATGCAAGGGTCCTTGTTACGGTTCATCCCGAACAGCTCCGTCATAGAGGACTCTCTGATTTACGGACTGTTCCCAGGGGCACATTCGGAGACGGACATCGAGTGCTGCTGGAAGGTCATCAACTCGGTGAAAGATGCCCTTTGGCCTGCCCGAAACCTGCTGGTCTCCCAGCGGAACGAGATGTACGCCGGGGAATGTTGCCGACTGCCCCGCTCCAGACCGCAGGAGTACGTGCTGAGGGACGCACTGAAGCTCGGTGCAGCCAACGCCAAGGCTCTGTGGGGGACGACCACAGTCTAGGGTCCTTCCGCTGCTGAACATGGGGGGTAGAGTCCAGTCAAACAAGGGAGGGGGTATCACCCCAAGGGACCACGTGAGTGGCAAGGGTACCTGGTATAATGATGGTTTGTGAACACAACCAAATATAACATTAATCCATGTATAAACACTGAGAATTTTTGCAATGTTCTTATTTTTAAAAATATTATTACTATTATGAATTTAAAAAGTTTACACAGCCCCGGGTCTTTCAATACAATATTGCAGTAATTAGTGTTTTATTCACACTGGGTGAGGAGAGGTGCGATGAATTGGACAGGGCCCCGAAGGAAAGTTCAGATAAGGGTTCTTGGAGTAACATGTTCAGCCGCTTATTACTAGGCGTGCTCTCGCCAGGAGCTGATCAGAGTCCCACAGAAGGTGGAGAGCAACACACGCACAAAAAGAGGGAGAAACAGCGCTCCCATGAACAGCGTTTAAAGAAACAACATCACTACATCCATGTGGCTGACTGATTGACTGATTGAGAGATACAGCATGGATATAGGCCATTCGTCCCACTGAGTCCATACTGACCATCCATCACCCGTTCACACTAGTTCCATGTCATCGCACTTTCTCATCTATTCCCTACACACTAGGGGGCAATTCACAGAGGGGAATTAAACTACAAACCCGCACTTTCTTGGGATGCGCGAGGAATCCGGAGCACCCGGAGGAAACCCACGCTGTCACAGGAAGAGCGGGCAAACTCCACACAGAGAGCAGCCGAGGTCAGGACCAGACCCGGGTCTCTGGCGCAATAAGGCAGTGTCTGTACCAACTTCCACAGACCCAAGTAATGGGTGATTTTGTTGATAGGGCGTTTAGTTTAACTGAAAGATACAGCATGGAAACAGGCTCTTCAGCCCACTCAATCCACGCTGACCATCGATCACCCGTTCACACTAGTTCTATGCTATCCCACCTTCTCGTCCACTCCCTACACACTAGTGACAGTTAACCTACAAACCCGCACGTCTCTGGGACGCGGGAGGCAACAGTAAGAAAGTGAAAACTCCACGCTAGAAGCACTCAAGGTCTCTGTTGTTGTGAGGCAGCAGCACTACCAGCTGCACCACTAACTCATGCGCTCCATAAGAAGTGAGTCAGAGGCTAGAAGGGACCACGCATTGCAGCTGCCACTGGGCATCTGCTGGTGATATTTGCACGTCACAACTCGTGGGCGGCACGGTGGTGCAGCGGTAGAGTTGCTGCCTTACAGCGCTTGCAGCGCCGGAGACACAGGTTCGACCCCGGCTACTGGTACTGTCATTACAGAGTTTGTACATTCCCCCTGTGATCTGTGTGGGTTTTCCCCACGATCTTCGGTTTCCTCCCACACTCCAAAGACGTACAGGTTTGTAGGTTAATTGGCTTGGTATAAATGTAAATTGTCCCTAGTGTGTGTAGGATGGTGTTAATGAGCGGGGATCGCTGGCTGGTCTGTGGGGCCTATTTCCGCACTGTATCTCTAAACTAAACTTGTGAGTGTTCCACAAACCCCATGTGCCGTGTCCGTGTTTGGAACTAATGAGCTTAAGGTCTGGAGCAGTACCATGGCTGACGCCAGCCAGGCCAAGGAGAGACAGACCTTGTGATCACAAGCACTCGGGGACACTGAGATTTCAAGCTGGAAAGAATGCAGAGAAGATTTACGAGGATGCTGCCAGGACTAGAGGGTCTCTAGCGTGCAGTGTGTGCTCGTGTGACGGGGATCGCTGGTCGGCACGGGCACGGTGGGCTGAAGGGCCGGTTTCTACGCTGTATCTCCAAACTAAAGTGAAGGCAGAGGCCAAACAGCTGCCGAGGAACAGAGTGTCGGAGGGCAGGGCAGGTATTTGTGGGGAGAGTAGAGGGCCTGGGCTTGGGATGGGAGCCAGATTGTTTTACAATGAGGTACGGAGTAATCTGAGCAAGCCAAGGTCACAAGGCACAGCGCGAGCACATCCAGGTACAGCAGGGTAATCATTTATGACAGCCCTTCCACATTTAAACTGGTTACACAACACCAGCAAGAACAAATGTAGAAACAAGGAACTGCAGATGCTGGTTTGAACTGAAGACAGACACAAAGTGGTGGAGTAACTCAGCGGGTCGGGCAGCATCTACGGAGAGAAGGAATGGGTGACGTTTCGGGTCGGGACCCTTCTTCAGACTCAAGACCTGGTGTGCGGATGAGAAAGTGGGATAACATAGAACTAGATAACATGGATGATCGATGGTAATTTAGCGGGTCAGGAAGCGTCTCTTGAGAACATGGATAGGCGCTCATCCCTGTCCTCCTGAGATGCTGCCTGACCTGTAAGGGCAATGAGGGAAGAGCTGGAGGTGACGAAAGGCCAGATCAGGGCCGGCAACAGATAGCCTCAGGCAGAGATTTGCCCTGGAGGGGCAACTGGTGGCTGGGGAAGATGTGATCTCAAGAGGGTTATACTGTTGTGATCTGTGGAACTGGTTGAACGACCAGGGTGGAGGAAGGGGGCGAGGGGAGGGGAGTACTATAGAAGTCACTTAAATTAGATAATTCAACGTTTGTACCACTGGGCTGTAAGCAGCTCAAGGGAAATATGAGGTGCTGTTCCTTTAGATGGCGTGTGGCCTTAATGTGTGCCCACTCACGGAGTATGTGGGCATTGTGGGGTTTTTTTGTCCCGTTGAGGGTATAGTTTGTAGTGGGCTTTTAAATGTGTATGTGTGTGGGGGGTGGGGGGTGGGTGGGGGAAACTTTTAAATCTCTTCCCTGCACGGAGACCCAACCTTTTTCTCTGTCGGGTCTCCGCTGTCGTTGGGGCCTAGCACCGTGGAGCGGCCTCCAACCGGAACGACCTGGGGGCTCAAGTCACGGAGCCTGCGGAGCTACCATCGTGGAGCTGGCCAGCTTCGGAGCGTGGAGAGCAGCGGTGGCGCGCGGCTGCGACCCGACTCCGGTGGATGGTGACACCGGGAGCTCGCGGGTCCCCGGTGGGAGACCGCTTTGCGGGGCACTGGCAACGGCGACTTCTCCCGCTCGAATTGCGGGGTTGAGAGTGACCTGGAGCGGGGCCTTACATCGCCCGGCGCTGCTTTAAATGGCCGCGGACTTGCTAGCGCCCGCCGCCTTACATCGCCCGGCGCTGCTTTAAATGGCCGCGGACTTGCTAGCACCCGCCAGGGGCTTTGACTTTGACATCGGGAGAAGAATGGAGAGTAGGGGAGAGACAAGACTTTGCCTTCCATCACAGTGAGGAGGAGATTCACTGTGTTGGATGTTTGTGTAAATTGTGTTGGTGTGTGTCCTGGTTCTTTTCTTGTATGGCTGCAGAAACCTCATGTGAGGTTCAAATGACAAATAAATGGTATTGTATTTAATCTGGTCTATAACATGAGCAAGATCAGGCCTCAACAGTATTAGTTGTAAGAAGTCACAAGCGACTGCAGATGCTGGACCCAAAAAAAATTGTCCAGAGGTCGAGGAACTCCAGTCAGCGTCTGGCCGTCCCGACACGGAGTCTCAATGTGAAGCAGCAACAATTCCTTCCACCCTACACACCGCTCGACACGCTGTTCCTCCGGTGGCTTGTCTTTAAACATCTGCTCCACCAGCTTTGTGTTTAAACGTCAGATGGCACAATGGGCTAAGTGTTCGGCTGGCAACCTGAAGGTGGCCGGTTCGAATCCTGCTTGGAGTGTGTACTGTCGTTGTGTCCTTGGGCAAGACACTTCACCTACCTTTGCCTGGGACTAGAGACGGAAATTAGCTACTGATTGGCTACAATCTCACATATTTACATGCAAATGTTCATTAATATGCACTGTCCCTATAAACAAATTATTATTATTATATTATTATTAAATGACAAATGTTCCTTGCAAATGATCCCGTTCAAATCTACATCCAAATCCTCCTTTGAAAGCTGCATTTGAATTAGCTTTAAATAAGCATTTAGGAATTGAATTTTAGGCGGCAATTCACAACAACTAGAGAACATTCCCGAGCAACTATCTAACTCATTGGAGACCCTCGGACTATCTTTGCATTGTAATCTGTGTGGAGATATCTTTGAGATCATGTATTGTCTTTCCGCTGACTGGATAGCATGCAACAAAAGCTTTTCACTGGACATCAGTGCACGTGACAACAAACTAGACTCAAACTCAACAGGATGAGGAGACAAAAAAACGTTAATTTTGGCTTTGGAGACAGCAGAAAACGAGCGACAAATCGATTCAGTCACCACTTCAAACATCATGCCTGCTATTTTTGTGACCAACCTCACCCGATATAAAACTCTAACCCGGGAGTAGGACGAAGCGTACAATTGATCTCTTGTTCCAGGTTCACAATACTGTACAGGCCTCGGAGTGATGCTCTGATGTATTCTGCTATTTAAAGACTTGGCAGCAAACTACTTTCTCCACTATATTGTGACACCGCACGCAACAGATTGGATTTAACTGCCGTGGCAACTTTTGTGCACGTCGACTGAAGGGTGTTAATGCTGAATCTCAGACATTCTGCACAATTTCAACTTTGTGTTAGTGTCCAGGCAATGGGATCATCGCCAGCCCCAATACCCACTTGCTTCCAACTTGCCCCTTTGGATTATCCCAGCATTTATGCAGTCCAGTAGACTGTTAACACAACTATTATCCTGTTCATTGCATGGCCAGAGCAATAATCTAGCCATTTCAACACTTCTGAGGAAAACATTATGAACATGGAAAACATTTGATTAGTCAGGGGTTATGGGGAGGAAACAGGAGAATGGGGTGAGGAGGGAGAGATAGACCAGCTATGATTGAATGGCGGCGTAGACTTTAGTTAAGAAAAACAGTGCAGAAACAGGCCCTCCGGCTCACCGAGTCCGCATCGACCAGCCATCCCCGTACATGAACACTATCCTACACACATTAGGGACAATGTTCACTTATACCAAGCCAATGACCTAATTCAGCTCATATCACTTATAAACTTACTACTCAACTTATCAATCTATTAACTGGGTCAGAGATCAGAGACTGTGGGGAGATCACCAGCGGGCAACACCAAAGGATCTCTTCCATTTCCACTCCGATGTGGAAACACAGTAGCTAGTCTCTCATACCATAGCACCGGGCACGGTGGGGCAGCTGTGGAGTTGCTGCCTTACAGCACCAGGGAGCTGGCTTCGATCCTGGCTACGGGTGCTATCGGTACGGAGTTTGTACGTTCTCCCTGTGACTGCGCGGGTTTTCTCCGGGTGCTCAGGTTTCCTCCCACATTCCCAAAGACGTACAGGTTTGTAGGTTAGTTGTAGTATTCTGTAAATTGCCCCCGTGATGGGACCCGTGTCTCTGGAGCCGTGAGGGACCAGCGGTGCCACTGAGTCACCCTGAATGACGGGAGTTTGTGCCAGTTTGTGTCAATGGTCCCGTACAGCGGGAATGGAGGATGGAGTGGAAAGACACCGAGACGAGGTGCGGCCCCAGCGGATGGGAGCGGAGGTAAACACAAAAAGGTTAACTGTCTTCTAGAAACTGTCCCCAGTGTGTAGAATAGTACTCGTATACGGGTGATCGCAGGTCAGCGCAGACTCAGTGGGGCGAAGGCCTGTTTCCGCGCTGGATCTCCAAACTAAACTACTTGCAGCATTTTAGATGGGCACATGGATATGCAAGGAATATTGGGATATGGGTCCCATGCAGGCAGAGGAGATTAGTTTAACTTGGCATCGTGTCGAGCATGGACTTTGTGGGCTGAAGGGCCTGCTCCTGTGCTGTGCTGTACTGTCCTGCTGTACAACCTCCTGGTTCCCTACTCCTGCGTCAAGCAGCTCATTAACTCGGTGGCACTCGACAGTAACCAAGTTAAAAATCACTTCATTACAAGTCAATTAAAAACACAAATTAATTTAATTCACCTTCGCTGAAAGCTGGACTCAATTTTTAATTGATTTCTGCACACAGATCTCAAACCAATTATAACGGATTCGTCAAGTGCAGGTTAGCAACTCACACACAATCCAATGAGGGCTTGGAATTGCACCCTGCTTCCTGCTCCCTGGGTCTCCAGAGCTGACTGACCTTTTAAAGGTTTACAAGCGAGAAATCCCAGCTTCGAAAATGCATGCCCCTCGGAAAAAAGGTACCGTAACAAAAAACACAAACACTTTGCTGGAGGAGGTCAAGCAGCATCTATGGAGGAATGAAATGTGCAGGAAGGAACTACAGATGCTGGTTTAGACCAAAGATAGACACAAAAAGCTGGAGTAACTCAGCGGGTCAGACAGCATCTCTGGAGAAAAGGAATACTTGTACTGATATAAAAGTGAGTGGTTTTGCAGATAGTGAAAATGGTTGTGAACGATTGCAGCAGGCAGCATCTCTGGAGACCGTGGATGGTTGACGTTTTGGGTTGGGACCCTCCTTCAGACTTCTCTACTTTATAGTTTTTCCCTGCTGTACTCTCTCAGTCCAGAAGAAGGGTCTCAATCCCAGATGTCCACAGCCCAATTCCTCCACAGATGCTGCTTGGCCTGCCGTGGTCAAGAGTGTTTTATTGTCATGTGTCCCAGATAGAACAATGAAATTCTTACTTGCTGCAGCACAACAGAATATGTAAATACTGTACACTGTAAATATGATTAAAAAGAGAGGAAATAAATAAAGTGTATCGTCTTTTGCACTAGATACCAGCATCTGTGATCTCTCGTCTCCCAAAACACAAAGGGAATATTGCAGTGTTTCGTGCATACAGTTGGGATCTCGAGCACCGGGCTTTGAGGAAAGGCTCTCATGGGATGCTTCCATCCAACAGAACACACAGAACAGCAGGGGCAGGACAGTGGTAGAGTTGCTGCCTTAAAGCGTCAGAGACCCTAGTTCGATCCTGACTACGGTTGCTGTCTAGAACGGAGCTTGTGCATCCCGCCTGTGACCACGTGGGTTTCATCCAGGTGCTCCTGTTTCCTCCTACACTCCAAAGACGTGCATGTTTGTGGGTTAATTGGCTTTGGTAAAAGTTGAAGATTGTCTCTAATATGCAGGATAGTGCTGGTGTACCTGGATCGCTGGTCACCGTCAACTCGATGGGCCGAAGGGCCTGTTCCCGCACTGTATCGCAAACTAACGTACAGCACAGGAACAGGTTTTTCGGTCCACAACATCTGTGCCGAACATGATGCATATAAACGGCATCCCTCCATTCCCTGCACATCCATAAGTCTCTTAAACACTGTTAATTATCTGCTTCCACTGCCGTCCTTGGCATCGCATCGCCAGGTACCCACCACTCCGTGTAAAACACACCTGCCCCACACATCTCCTTTAAACATTGCCCCTCTTGCCTTACAGGTATACCCTCGAATATTTCCACCCAGAGGAAAAAGATTCAGAGCGTCCACCCTATCTTTGCCTCTCATTAACTCTCATTCCCACTCTGAAGAGAAACAACCAGCAAACCAATGTGGCCGTCCGTAGAATGTACTGAAGTCTGCAGACGAGTCTCGTCCCGAAACGTCACCCATTCATTTTCTCCAGAGACGCTGCCTGCCCCGCTGAGTTACTCCACCATTTTGTGTCTACCTTCGGTTTAAACCAGCATCTGCAGTTCCTTCCGGCCTATATTTACTTTAGCTAAGTGCCACTGAAAGGAGGAAGTTGCTGAGATGGAATGTGGAGGAATTAGAAGGGAGACCAAAGAGATTCTGGTGCGCTTTCATCCGACTGCGGGCTGCGACCTCTTGTCCATCCTCTTTCAGGCAGCCTGGTTCGCTGCAGCTTTCATGTTTAGAGTGAACTATCGGGGGAAACATCACAAGGGAGCTTTGTTTCCCATCACTCCTAGCTCAGTGGCAGGCAACACTGGAAAATGCAGGGGTCAGGACAGGCAACGGTCACGCTCACAATTATACCAAGCTAATTACTCTACAATCCTGGGCATGTACGTCACGTCTTTGGAGTGTGGGAGGAAACCGGAGAAAACCCACGCAGGTCACGGGGAGAACGTACAAACTCCGTGCAGACAGCACCCGCAGTTGGGATCGAACCCGGATCTCTGGATGCTCGCTGCAAGGGAGTAACTCTACCGCCACGCCACCGTGCCGCCCTCATGCTCAGCACGGACATTGTGGGCCAAAAGGCCTGTTCCTGCGCTGTTCTGCATCCATAACACAGGAGCCCAGTCAATCACAGCCGAGCATGAATCGAACCTCAGAGAGACGTCACTCCCATTCTCACAGAACTCCAATTATGGACGTTGAATTGGATCTTACATGGTGGTGTGCACATTTCCAGGATTCAAGTTGTCTTTTGGGCAGAGGGGTTTGCTGACAAGATCGGCACTGAATATCCACCGTCAATGACCCTAAAGAGGCCACCTTCAGGAACCACTGCAGCCCTGGGGAATGTGGTCACCCAGTTGGGGAGGGAGTTCCAGCGTTTAGACCCAGGGGCACTGAAGGAGCAGCCAGTTATTTCCAAGTCAGAGTGGAGAGTCCTTTGGAGAACTTGCAGGTGGTGGTGGTGATGTCTAGAGTTCAGGCCGTTGAGGAAGGTGACCTTGGCGAACTCCAGCAATGCATCTTACTGTAGTTGGGACACAGTTCCTCAGGCACGCACGCCACTCTGCTTCTTCTGCAGGCAGACCTTGCCCGTGAATCGCAACACTGAGACATCATGGCGACGCTGCGGTAGAGTTGCTGCCTGACAGCGCTTACAGCACCAGAGACCCAGGTTCGATCCCGACTACAGATGCTGTCTGTATGGAGTTTCTACGTTCTCCCCGTGAGTTTTCTCCAAGATCTTCCATTTCCTCCCACACTCCGAAGACATACAGGTTTGTAGGTTAAGTGGCTTGGTATAAATGTTAAAATTGTCCCTTGTGTGTGTGTGTAGGATAGCATTAATGTGCGGGGATCGCTGGTTGGTGTGGAGTAAGTGGGCCGAAGGGCCTGTTCCCACACTGTATCTCTATACTAAACCATGACCAAAGCCAGTTCCATTCTTGCACCCAGCCTTTACAGCAGGTAATCGCACACAGGAATCCTGGTTTTAGATTTAAATGTAGTTTTGGAGATATAGCATGGAAACAGGACCTTCAGTCCATCAAGCCCACGTCGACCATCCATCACCCATTCACACTAATTCTACCCTATCCCACTCTCGCATCCACTCCCTACACACTAGAGGCAATTTACAGAGGGCCAATTAACCTACAAATCCACACGTCTATGGGATGTGGGAGGAAACCTGAGCTTCCAAAGAAAACCCACGCGGTCACGAGGAGAACGTGCAGACTTAGCACAGACAGCACCCTAGGTCAGGATCAATCCGGGATTCTGTGGCGCTGTGAGGCAGCAGCTCTACCCGCGCTGTCCCCCGACAATCAGGACACCAAAGCCAATTAAACTAATCAACACATCACAGTCGCGAGTGTGGTCCCTGCAACAGATGAGCAACCAGTATCACACAACCACCGCGCTTAAATATATCAGCTCACGGGTCACAGTCACCCAGAAGGCAGCCCAGTATCTGTGCTGAAGCATGGCACTGCAGATGCTGGGTTACAACAAAAGACACAAAGTGCTGGAGTAATTCGGCAGGTCAGGCAGCATTGTTGGAGAACATGGAGACAGAAGTGATGTTTCAGGTCAGGACCCTTCTTGAGACAGATCGTACGGAGGTGAAAGGCAGATTGTTGGACAAAGGCAAGAGATAGAAACGGGTGGGTTTTTTTTATATAAGGTTTTAAAACTTATTAAAAACTTATTAAATTTTACTTTTTTATTTTTTAATACTTTATTTAGTTGCTAACCGTGAAGCTAGTTAACAGATATTTATTTTCACTTCATTTTTTCTCCCACTTCCCTTACTACAATCAGTCTGAAGAATAGTTCCATTGTGTTTTTAATTATCCCGTGTACCATGGTACAGTGAAATGCATTTTCCCAATCTGAATAGTCACGTTATCCATGTACCCCAGGGATGCTGCCCGACCTGCCGAGTTACTCCAGCACTGCGTGCCTTTTCCAGTGCAGGCTGGTTGAAAAATAAGCAGCTTTCCTGGGCCACTCATGTTGCTGTCCTTCAATATTAAACACACACTCGCTTCCCAGCTCCAAACTCATGCAAGTTGTAGACGGTGTCTGCACCCACCTTCCTTCATCCAGTCCACTTGCTTCTTCCACACGCACACATTCCTCTCCCAGTGCTTTTAAACCGGTGTTTATTCTCCACGCGTGTTGGAGAGGCTTCCTCCAAACGGTTGCACAGAGGAGACAGGACTTCAATCACGGTGGCACAGCAGTAAAGTTTCTGCCTGACTCTGCAGGAAGTTGGAACCCGGGCTCAATCCTGACTGCGGGTGTCGTCTGTACGGAGTGCGTACGTTCTCTCCATGACCACATGGGTTTCCTCCCACATTCCAAAGACGTTCAGATTTGTTGGTTAATTGGCTTCTGTAAATTATCCCGGGGCGTAGGATAGAACTAGCGTACGGGATCACTGGTCAGCGCGGGCCCGATGGGCTGAAGGGCCTGTTTCTACGTTGTATCCCTAAAACGGACACAAGATGGTAGAATTCCCAGCTCGTTCTACTCAAACACATCAAGTCTCAGCTTCCTGGCCCAATGTTTCAGCATGGATCACACAACAGTCACAGGAGAGGCCTCTCAGCCCATCGCCCACCTCCTGCCAGTTGAGAAGAGCAAATCCAACTCTGCAGTGCACAACCGCTTCCTCGTCAATGGGAACACAGGGTCAGAGTCACGTAACATGCAGACCCAATAGTCAAACTACAGCCAGAGTTAGTATCCACCCACAGTAGTTTTATTTCCACATAATGGATCACTCCCATTGTCTGTGTGCGGTGGGCGTGCCCAGTCAAAGACTGATTCATATTTGGACCAAGACTGTAATCATGTGCATCACAGCCAGGCTCTGTGGCTTTGCCCTGGAACTGGAGGTCTGGCAGCTCCCACTGAATGAGATGCTGCAAACACCAGGAGCAGTTGTTTACAGAATTCCATGCCGGACTAGGGACGGCACGGTGGCGCAGCGATAGATCGGCTGCCTCACAGTGCCAGAGAACCGGGTTCGATCCTGACCAAGGGTACTGTCGGTACGGAGTTTGTACGATCTCCCTGTGACTGAGTGTGTTTCCTCTGGTTGCCTTCCGCATTCCAAAGACGTGCAGGTATGTACGTTAATTGGCCCTCGGTAAATTGCTTCTATTGTGTAGGATGCGAAACTGGGATAACATCGAACCATTAAATATAGGTGCAGGAAGAGGCCATTCAGCCCTCCAAGTCAGCACCACCATTCAACTTGATCATGGCTGATCATCCACAATCAGTACCCCGTTCCTGCCTCCTCCCCATATCCCTCGATTCCTCTAGCCCGAAGAGCTCTATCCAACTCTCTTGAATGCATCCAGTGAATGACCTCCAATGCCTTCTGAGGCAGAGAATTCCAGAAAATCACAACTCTCTGGGTGAAAATGTTTTTCCTCATCTCAGTTCTAAATGGCCTACCCCTTATTCTTAAACTGTATCCCCTTGATCCAGAACAAGGGGTCACAGTTTTAGGATAAGAGGGAAGTCTTTTAGGACCGAGATGAGAAAAACATTTTTCACACAGAGAGTGGTGAATCTCTGGAACTCTCTGCCACAGAAGGTAGTTGAGGCCAGTTCATTGGCTATATTTAAGAGGGAGTTAGATGTGGCCCTTGTGGCTAAAGGGATCATAGGGTATGGAGAGAAGGCAGGTATGGGATACTGAGTTGGATGATCAGTCATGATCATATTGAATGGCAGTGCAGGCTCGAAGGGCCGAATGGCCTACTCCTGCACCTATTTTCTATGTTTCTATGATTTTATGCTCTGGACTCCCCGGGGGTAGAGGGTGGTAGTTGGTCAGCACGGACTCGGTGGGGCGAAGGGCCCGTTTCCACGCTTAAACTCTAAACTAAACTACAACTGCTCCAGGTCACCTCACAGTGCAAGGGAAGGTCAGTGTGGACCAGCCACCAGATGTGACCAGCTGGGATGAAGACATCACTGTGGGAGGTGATTTCATCCTTTGTTTACCACAGATTAAACCACTCCAGACTCCCAGGCAGACCCGCCCTTCCTGGCAACCACACAGCCACACTCACCACTGCCTTCCACTTCCTGGCAGCCCAGCCCCCCCCCCCCCCCCCTTCCTGATATGCGTCACACAGCAAGGGACCAACAACAGGATGGCGCAGAGTTAGAGCTGCAGCCTCACAGCCCCAGAGACCCGGGTTCGATCCCAGCTACGGGTGCTGTCTGTACGGAGTTTGTACGTTCTCCCCGTGGGTTTTCTCCGAGATCTCCGGTTTCCTCCCACACTCCAAAGACCTAGAGGGTTGTAGGCTAATTGGATTGGTGTAAACGTAAAATTGGCCCTAGTACGCGTAGGGTTGTGTTAATGTGCGGGGATCGCCGGTCCTTGAGGACTCGGTGGGCCGAAGGGCCTATTTCCGCACTGTATCCCAAAACTAAACTGGGTAGCAGCAACCTGTACTGAGTTTAACGGCATCTCTTTCGATCCCTACCGCTAGAACGCCGCCTCACACTTGCCAATCCCCTGTCCCCATTGCTGAACATAGACAGGTACATGGATAGTGTAGGAAAGAAGGGCAGATGTTGGCTTGTAATGAAGATGGGCTCAAAGTGCTGGAGTAACTCAGCGGGTCAGGCAGCATCTCTGGAGTAAAAGGAATAGGTGGCGTCTTGGGGCAGAATCCATCTGCAGTTAAATGGCATCTGCACTTCTTTGTTTCTATATTTTGATCAATTAATTAATTAATTGATTAATTAATTAATTGATTGATTGATTGAAAGAGTTGCAGTTATAGTTGCAAACTTCTGTAGTAATGAGATGACTGTGGACATTAAGGAACAGGCAAAGACTGAAGCAAAAGCACATTGGAGAAAGTGCTCTGCTCCATAAATCAGATACGAGACAACTGTGCTTGGCAAGATTAGCAAAAGGGGCCATGGAATTTGGATCGATTGAAAACGGAGAGAAAATCAACATGAAAATTCACAGGACCACACAGCGTTAAAACCTTCCCCTGGTAACGTGCCCAGCTCGCAAAACAGAGGACCCACAAATCTCTCCAAACAATTTGCAAATACTTCTCATTACCCTTTATACACTTGGAACTTCGAGCTTTCACAGTGTATTTTTGTTCAAACGTTGAAGGGATTAACCCAGAGGAGTGATTGAGCTAGACTCTGAGGGCATTGAATTAACAGGTACAATAAAAAGGCTAATCGTCAAGTACAGCAATAATGACTTTACAGCTCCCGAGATTAATTCGGCATTCACACAATGCCACAAAATCAGGTCTTTGACGATATTAGAAGTTGGGGTTAATGACTAAAATTATTCCTTGGGAATGATGTGAAAACTGATCTTAATCCCTTTAAATTTTCGCCAGAATGTCACAGATTAGTTCTGCTTTACACATGCAACACTTGTTTCCCCAACACATCTCTCCGACAACAAATTTGTTCAGAAGTAGAGAGATCAAACAAAATACCAAATGCACGGGAAAATATGTTGCGTAGTTAAAGGCATATTCCATCCATTAAGCCTACTCTAGATAGAATCCATCTTAGTTATGCCATTACTATTTGTCCTTTCAGTTACTGTGAATATTTTAATGACCTATTATCCTCTATTTTTTCCCTTTGTTGTTAAACTATTTAATGCATTATTAAGACAGTAATATACTTTATAATATTACTGTCTTAATAATGCATTAAATAGTTTAACAATTCCCCAGCCAACAATGGGCCATTGTGGGCTCCACCTTTCCTTGGTCATCTGTTACCGGCTTCAAACTTCTTGGTTTTGGCCTTTTCTTACCTCCAATTCCCTCCCCTCTACTTTCCGTCTGAAGAAGGTCCCCGACCCAAAACGTCACCTATCGATTTTCTCCAGAGTTGCTGCCTGACCCGCTGAGTTACTCCAGCACTTTGTGTCTCTCTTTAAAAAATCTTAAAGGTGCACAAAACATCCACTTCCACTGAGATTCTGCTTCCATTTAAGTTTGTTCCATTTCTTGCAATTTTTGGAAGCACTTGTACGAAAAAAAGGAAAAACAATTTGCATTTATATAGTGCCTTATATGTCCCTTTCAGAACAACCCAAAGCTATTTACAACCAATGAAGTAGAATCCCCACCCAAGTTGCATTAGCTTCTCGTTTTCACCCTACAAACAGCTATCAATGGCTCGTTTCCTTTATCATAGTTATTTATTCATTTTTCTTTATCTCTCCACATCATCGTCTATCTCTCTAGTTTCCCTTATCCCCAACCACTGAAGAAAGGTCTCGATCCGAAACGCTACCCATTCCTTCTTAAGTAGAATCTTGAAGCAGTCACGAGCTACCATGAGGGGGAGAGACAGGGTGAAGTCAGTCTTTTAACCAGAGGAGGAGAATCAAGAACCAGAAGACTGAGGTTTAAGGTGAGGGGAAATTTTTTTTAATGGGACGGGCAGGTGGAAGCCATATCGGTTAAAGGGGAAAAAAAATCTTAGCACGAGATCAGGTGATGTACAAGAAGGGTCTTCGAACAATCAGTTGGCTTCTGAAGGAAGGAATAGAAATCACAATGTTGGGAGTACACTAGGGACTTTAAAGTAGTCCAAGAGGAGTGAAGAGAAAATTCTAAATGGATTCCTGCCTTGGGTGGTAAAAGAAAGATATTTCAGTTGCAAAACCAGGATAATCAGTATAAAAGTACGGCATTCAGGAGATGGCAAACAAGAGGTTGCGATTGTGGTGAGATTAAAATTCTGGATTTAGTTTTAGGGGGAAAAAAAGAGGGTCAGGAGGAATATTTAATAATTTTGTGGAACGACAAATATAAAATAGGATTTGAAAACTGTGGTTGGGGTCAGGGTTACCAGACTCAGAAATTGGACTGGACTGGACAGGTCTCCACAAAAATCCAAAGATGGGACTGCCAACCCAAGAGTCCCATGACTGGGTGCATAAGAGGCAACACAAAGAACAAGAGAAAAGGAAGGACGCGGTGGTAGATTTGCTTCATTACAGCGCCAGAGACCCGGGTTCGATCCTGACTACAGGTGCTGTCTGTACAGAGTTTGTACATTCACCCTGTGACCGTGTGGGTTTTCTCTGTGTGCTCCTGTTTCCTCCCACACTCCAAAGATGTGCAGGCTTTGTAGGCTAATTTGCTTTGGTAAAAATTGTAAACTGTACGTTGTACGTCAGATTGGGTGATCGCTGGTCGGCGCGGACTCGGTGGGCCAAAGGGACTGTTTCCGCGTTGTACGTCTAAAGTCCAAAGTGGTTGCAATGTCGGGGAGATTAAAATCCTGGATTTAGTTTTAGGGAAAAAGGTGGAAGAAGATGGGGAGGAATATTTGTTAATTTTGTGGAACTTTACGGACAAACAGAAAACAGGATTTAAAACTGGGGTTCGGAGCAGGGTTACGAAACCCAAATTGAGCTGGACTGGCCAAAATACCAAGAATGACACTGCCAACTCTAGAGTCCCACGTCAGGGTCCATAGGAAGTAGCACAAGGAAGAAGAAAAGAAGTCTAACATTGAGCAGTGAGATTGTAATACAGCAGCAAGCCTGGGCAAGTGAAGTGTAGGAGTGCAACTTAAAAGAAACATTTGGAAAGCAAAGAGGACATTGGCAAAGTGAAAGCAAAGAAAATGATGTTTTATCAACGAAGAAACTAGAAGATAACTAAAGAGTTTTGTTTGTTATGGATTGCCTAGTGTGGAGCATAGGATGTGGCCAAGGTTCTCAAATTAATCTTTTCAAATTGCCTTCAGAAAAATAAGAGGATGATGCCAATGTTGAAGTGCAAGCATAAAATATTGGACAGAAATAATCATAATAAAGGAGGAAGCGTTAAAGTGTTCAGCAGTTTTAAACGCAGATAAATCAGCAAGCTCCAGATAAAATATTGTGTTCAAGAAGGAACTGCAGATGCTGGAAGATCGAAGGTACACAAAAATGGGTAGGATGATTCAGCCTGATAATGGCTGGAAAGAAACTGGCCCCAAATCTGAGGTGTGAAAAATACCTTTTGCCAGACGGGAGAGGGGAGAAGAGGGAGTGGCCAGAGTGTGACTAGTCCTTGATTATGCTGCTGGCCTTGCCGAGGCAGCGTGAGGTATAAATGGAGTCAATGGAAGGGAGGTTGGTTTGTGCGATGGTCTGGGCTGCGTCTACAATTCGCTGCAATTTCTTGCGGACTTGGTTGGAGCTAGTCCCAAACCAAGCTGAGATGCATCCCGATAAAATGCTTTCTACAGTGCGTCTGTGGAAGTTTGTGAGGATTGTTGGGGGAGATGCCGAACTTCCTAAGCCTTCGTGAGAAGTAGAGGAGGTCGCATTGCACAATTATTAAGGGAAGTGGGATACAATATAGTGGCCAGACGAGAGGGAACTGTGGAGGGGCCAACCATGTCTTCTGGGTCAGAGGGGGGGGGGAGAGACACCCCCTAGGCACAAAGATGGATGGGGAAGGTCAGGGAAGTAGGTTCAATCCACACATCGGCTGGAGGCTCGCAGCAGTTTGAGGCTTGCCTGGATTGGGAAACGTGTATAACAACTGCGGTGTGGGCTGGACCTGGAAAATGGCACCAACACATGGCCCCTCGTGCATGTGGTCTCAGTATTTCTGTACTGGGGATGGTATGGTGAAAGACTGTTTGCAAGAAAATAATTTCACAGTGTCTTTGCACTTTGCACAATATAGCACCATTGAAAAAAGGATTTAGTGTGACCTCGAATACCTCCACACCACTAAACGATCCACGATTATTTGGACCCAGGCTGCAGCTGCCTACATCTTTGGGTAACCTCAATGAGACGTGGGAACAGGATGAGACCATTCAGCCCATCGATTCCACTCCACCCCTCCAGTTCACCATGACCATCTTGGTCTCAACTCCATTTGCCTATCGACTCAATCCTCCATTTGAATTTGAATTGAATTTAGTTTTATTTGTATAGGGACAGTGCATATTAATAAACATTTACATGTAATACGCAAGATTGTAGCCAGTAGCTACTTTCCATCTTTAGTCCCTCTGGTAAACAAGGTAAACACATCACAACACAATCAATCAATAAGAAAAGAGACAAAACAAAAGACAAATACAAAACTAAAACAAACAATATGGTTTAGCCTGCAGTCATAACATAGAATAAATAACAAACACTCAACACAGTTTAAAGTCCCAAAGTCACTGTCTCTTCCCTCCTTGCTCTCCCTTTGCGCTGAGCCAATCCAAGCGGATGTTGTGACCCCGCCAGGTGATGGTAGGCAAGGCTGAATCCTAGCTCCGCAAACGGGCCATCAACATAAAACACAACAGTCGGGGTACTGAAAGCCCCAACTTTGCTGAGCTCCCCATCCTTTTGAGGGGGGGGGGGGGGAAACTTTGGCATGGACTAATTTGACAAGTCTGGCGTTGCCAGCTGCTTACGTTCAGCAGGTGTGCCTTGAAACTTCTCCGGGAAAGGAGTCACATAGAGGGAACGTCCTAAATAAGTTACTAAATAACCGTCCGTTAAAAGAACAAGACTGCTGGCTGCGCGCTGCAAACCACAACCTGCACTTCATCACATTTCCTGCCGCATTCCCCAATGCACCGCAACAAAACCCACCACTCGTTAGTAACCGCAGGGGAACATGTCGGGAGGAACGGCAGACGCTGGTTCACACAGAAGATAGATACAAAATGCTGGAGTAACTCAATGGGCCAGGCAGCATCGCTGGAGAGAAGGAATGGGCGACGTTTCGGGTCAAGGCCCTTCTCCGAAACGTCACCCATTCCTTCTGGCCTGAGATGCTGCCCGTCCCGCTGAGTTACTCCAGCATTGAGAAACCCCAGAGAGAGGCAACGGTGACCAAGCAGAGAAAACCTCGCCGTGGTACGGTGGAGTTGATGCTACCGAGGTTGACCCGCGGGACACTCGGTGAAGGCTTGCATTCAAGGTGCCCCGTTGTGCTACCGACCTGCATCAATCCAGTGTGGGAACACTCTCCATCTTGTACTCGACCTCTAAAAAGTCGTTCCAGACTCCAGCAATCCAGGTGGCCTCCCGCGGCATCCTCAAAAACTCCGGGATACAGCAGAACTGTTGGGAGAAGTCACGAGGAAAAAGTTAATTTAAGATAGTCACCTTCCGCGCAATATTCAGCATTAGACAAAGAATCCGAACCGACTTGAAAACGGTCACCTGAAACGGTACCTTCAGCAACAGACTGGTTCCACCAAGATGCAGGACAGGAGACCCTTCTTCCCAGAGGCTATCAAACTGTACAACTCCCCCCCCCTTCTGTCGTGGGGTAGACTGAGACCAACTCCCCCCCCCCCCCCCCCTTTTTTGCACATCCCCAATCTTTTCCACTCATCACTTTAATTTTATGTTTCATGTATTTTGTGTTTTTAATGACTGTTGGCAGATCAATTCCCCTCCTGGGATAAATAAAATTCAATTATTCGTTGCCATTTACTCAGCATCTGTGTGTCAGAAGGCTGCTAAGGTGAGATTTCAAAGTCAGTGTGAAGGGAGTGTGCAGTGCTCCATTTATTCAGGAGCTTCCTCCTACGCAGTGTGTGAGCACTTACAGCTGTGTTGTGACTCAATTTATTAACAGTAGGTACACATAGAGATGTCAAACTTCTCTGCCTAAAGACTTCATAGTCGAAGATCCTGTTAATATGCCAGAGTGTTCTGAAGTATCCTTGCTGGTTTTTCTTGCATGCACCCATCTCTTTGTGTTACCTGCAAAGCCATCTCAATTATCATTCTGTGGTGACAACTTCAAATGTGCCCCTACCACCCCGTAACTAAACACAAGAACCTTTTATCCCCAACGGGTGCAAATGCTAAAGACTAGAGGGCAGTGGTTTACGGGGAAAGGGGAAAAGTTTAAGGGCAAATGCAGGGCAGGTTTTCTTTTCACACAGACGGGTGGGTGCTTGGAAGGCACAGCCAGGGATGGTGGTGGAGGCTGATACAATAGTGGTGCTTAAGAGGCTTTTAGAGAGACACAAGGAATGGAGGGATATGGATCAAGTTCCAAGTTCACATTTATTGTCACATGCACCAATTAAGGTACAGTGATATTTGAGTTAGCATGCAGCCATACAATTAAAAGGACACAATACACGCTAGAACTTGACATAAACATCCATCACAGTGATGGAAGTCAGTCTTCCTCCTTTCACGTGCAGGAAGAGGAGATTAGCTTATCGTGGCATGTCGTTCGGCACGGACATTTTGGGCCTGTTCCTGCGCTGCGCTGTTCCATATTCTCTCATGGAAGGGGATATACAATGGAAAGATTTGATATTCAGGATGACACAAAGCTCTCGACAGGCGATGAAAGAGTGCAAAGTTCGCATGCATTTACACATCTAAAAGCAAGGAAGGCAAATGGAAAGTTGGCGTGATCACACCTGGAGGATTCTGTACAATTTTAAGTTCCAAACACTGTTTGGATGAGTCGTAGCAAAGTTCAGAAGGGCTAGCGGGTAACTTCTGGATTGCTTAATGGAGTTTGGAAGAATTAGGTGTAATCTTCTTAGAACATTGGATTCAGGGGGGGGGGGGGGGGGGGGAGGGAGGGATTTGACAAATTGAACTTCAAGAATATATCCCTTATGGGGGAAATCTGGAACCAAGGCCCATGGTTTCAGAATCGGGTGACTCCCTCTTAAGACGATGAGGAGGGATTGTCTCTCTCAGAGAGTTGTCACCGTGTGTAATTGAGAGAGCAATTAACCTGGATACCCACAGATAATAATAATAAATTTTATTGTCATTGCACACAACAAGATTTGGTATGCAGCTTCCTTGGGAAGGGGGGGGGGGGGGAGGGGGAGAACCGGAGCACCCGGAGGAAACCCATGATGTGATAGCAGTAGCTCTTCTTGACAAGTTACCACACACACACTCACACAAAATCCCGTGTGGTCACAGGGCGACCATATCAACTCCACTCACACGCCTCAGAGTGAAGGAAGTTCACGCAATGTTTTCATCCCAAAACTCTTAGTGGACTCAGCCAGAGAAAACAGATCCTGAACACTCGACAAAGTAACGAGTAACTCAGCAGGTCAGGCAGCATCTCTCTGGAGGAGGTTGGGGCGATTGACAGGGCATGTTCTCCACAGATGCTGCCCGACTCCCCCGAGTTGCTCCAGCATTGTGTCATTCTTTTGTAAACCAACATCTGCAGTTCCTTGTTTCTACAGATCCTCAACACTGTCTGTCCCTTCACAATTATTTTCAGAATCTAATCACATCAGTTGCTATTCTTTCACAATCTAGCAAGTGCAATGATTTAAATTTGGGAAAAGTGATAATATGGCAGCTGGATAGAACAGTTGCCTCCTCACAGTTGCAGAGATCTGGGTTTAGTCTCGACTTCAGGCACTGTCTGTGTGGAGTTTGCACCGTGTGGGTTTCCTCTGGGTGCCCTGGCTTTCTCCCACATCCCAAAGACATGAGGGTTGGTTGGTCAGTTAATTAGTTACTGATTAATTGGTTAATTCTCTCCATCGCCCTTTCTCCCATCTCCACTGGCCCATCGATCTCACCGGCTGACAATGTTTCCCATCCTTACCCGCCCGCTCTCTCCCTGCGGTCCCACGGTCTCCGTCGATCCCACGGATCGCGGACAGGCCTGGGAGCCGCGCTTCACATGCAACTTTGTAACCGTTTGCAGATAGACACAAGAAACATCAGTAAACTGCAACAAAACACATTTGCAAAAGTACCAAGGACAGCGGGAGGGAAAAAAACAACACAGACACAAACTGCTGACTTGACAAATTGTGTCCACAATAGAACTCATTAATCAGTAACCTTACACGCTATCCTGGACTTATCTCTGGGGTCAGACTGGTCTGTACTGGTGATTATTTCCAATTGTACAATATTGCTACGTTGAGCAGTTTCAAGCCCGCTCAAGACTGGCGCAGAAAATTCCGACACAGAACTGGTTGCTATGCAGCTTTGTGTTGGAGACATTAGGACAGATGTCTCTGCACCTCAGATTTAGATCAGATTCAGATTCAACTTTAATTGTCATTGTGCAGTGTACAGTACAGAGACAACGAAATGCAGTTAGCATCTCCCTAGAAGAGCGACATAGAATATGAGCAATAAATAAATCTATTTACGTGCATACAGTCTATGGTTGGGGTGAGAGCAGTCCTTGGTGATGCTGAGCGCCCTTCGCAGACAACGCTTGCTTTGGACAGACTCAATGGAGGGGAGTGAGGAACCGGTGATGCGTTGGGCAATTTTCACCACCCTCTGCAGTGCTTTCCGGTCAGAGACAGAGCAGTTGCCATACCATACTGTGATACAGTTGGTAAGGATGCTATCGATGGTGCAGCAGTAGAAGTTCACCAGAATCTGAGGAGACAGATGGATCTTCTTCAGTCTCCTCAGGAAGAAGAGACGCTGGTGAGCCTTCTTGACCAGAGTTGAGGTATTGTGGGTCCAAGAGAGGTCATCGGAGATGTTGACCCCCAGGAACCTGAAGCTGGAAACATGTTCCACCTCCGTCCCGTTAATGTGGATGGGGGTGTGCGTGCCGCCCCTAGACTTCCTGAAGCCTTGTGCATCAGTACAACACTGTGCTGGGATAAACATGGTAGACACAAAATGGAGTAACTCAGAGGAACAGGCAGCGTCTCTGGAGAGAAAGGATGGCTGTCGTTTTGGGTCGAGACCCTTCTTCAGACTTGATCAGTCTGAAGAAGGGTCTCGAACCGTAACGTCACCCATTCCTTCTCTCTAGAGATGCTGCCTGGCCCGCCGAGTAACTCCAGCATTTTGTATCTATCTTCGATTTAAACCAGCATCTACAGTTCTTTCCTACACAGGAATATACATGGAGTTGGTCACCATGTATGCATGGGGTATTGGCGAGGCCACACCTTGTATACTGTGCCCAGTTTTGGTCCAGTCAATTAGAAAATGACATTGTAGCAATGGAGATGGTCCAAAGGAGATTGACAAGGCCAATTCATGGGATCAGAGGTTGTCCTATCCAGAGATGTTAAACCTGCCCCACTATTTAATATAATCTTGGCTCATCTCTGCTGGTCTCAACCCCTCTCGTGCCAGAACTCCATAACCTTCAAATCCACAATATTTCAGATATTCACCTTAAAGTTTAGATTATTATTGTCACGTGCATCGAGCTACAGTGGAACGCTTTGTATTGCGTGCTATCCACACAGATCAGATAACGCCACCTATAAATAAATCAAGTATTTGTCAAACTCAAGTACAATAGGTGGAGCAAAGGGGAAGATACAGAGTGCAGAAAATAGTTCTCAGCTTTATAATGCATCATTTCCATAAAGTCCAATGTCCGCAATGAGGTAGAGGTGAATTGGACAGTGCCCTAGAGGAGGGGCCGTTCAGAAGCCTGATAGCAGAGGAAACAGCTGTTCCCGAGTCTGGTGACTTTATAGTTCAAGCGTGGGAAAACGCCAGTCAGCACACCGAGTCCGCGCCAAGCAATGTTCACCCCGTATACTAACACTATCCGATGCATTAGGGACAATTTTACAGCTTACCAAAGCAATTAACCTACAAACCTGCACGTCTTTGGAAGGCGAGAGGAAACCTGGGCACCCGGAGAGAACCCACGCGGTCACGGGGAGAAATTGCAAACTCCGTACAGACAACACCCGTAGTCAGGATTGAACCCGTGTCTCTGGCACTATAAGACAGCCACTCTACCGCTGCGCTACAGTGCCGTTTTGGTGGTGTGCGCTTTGAACCTTAAATACGCATAGCAATCCAAACGTTGCCGCCATCATCAAGGGTAAACTAGAGATTCGCTATCCTCCGGAAATAAAATATAATTAAATGTAGCTTTGCCCTGTCGTTCACTGGCTTCCCAGCAGTGAACATTTCCCCTCTCTAGTCCCCTCAGGATCTTGTATATCACAATTAAGTCACCCCTCCCTTTAGTGAATTGCAAACAATACAGGCAGCTAATATCAAAGACCCACGTCACCCTGACCACGCTCTCGTTTCACTCCTACCATTGAGAAGGAGGTTCAGGAGACCAAAATCAATGATCAAAGAACAGCTTCTTCCCAACACCCATTAGGCTATTGAATACTGCATACCTCAAGCACAACCAAACCTCAGCAACTATGAGCTGCTGTGGACTTTGTTTACTTGCATTACAGACTTTGTGCTATTATGGGCTGGTTACTTGCAGTTGCTGATTATTTATTTATCGGATTATTGAATAAATGGGCTTGTTAAGGCGCAGCAAGCAAGGACTTCATTGTTCCGCTGCTGGTACATATGACAATTAAACACTTGATCCAATGCGTTTGGCATCTCCAGGATAACCTCCGACCTCAGGAATTAGCCTGGCCAATCTCCTTTGGACGACCTCCAATGCTACGATACCATTTTCTAATTGATTGGAACAAAACTGGGCAGCGTATTTTATGTGCGGCCTCACCAATAACCTGTGCAATTGTAACAAAACCTCTATTTCATAACTCCAACCTGTTTGCTGTATTGGTCAATATTTTATGCTTAAAAATGGGCAATTTTGAGCACCGAGAACCTAGAACATGTTCAATTATTCACAGATTACGTTGCGGACTTGGCTGTAAAAGACAAAATAACCAAGTTTGCTAATTGTACAAAGCAATCTGGGAAGGCAAACCTTCAGGCAGATGCAGAGATGTATCAAAACGGTGATGCAAGGAACTGCAGGTACTGGTGTACAAAAAAAAAAGACAGTGCTGGAATAATTCAGCCAGTTAGGCAACATCGCTAGGGAAAATGGATCAGAGACGTTTTGGGTCGGGACTTTTCTTCAGACCACAGCCCAAATCATCACCTATCCATGTTCTCCAGGAATGCTGCCTAACCCGTTGAGTTACTCCAGCCCTTTTGTGTAAACCAGCATCTGCAGTTCCTCATTTCTACTTTGCAGTGAGCATGAACAGATTCCGAGGGGGACTGCAAGATTGTTCCCTCAGTCAAGACCGTCCAAAACGAGGAACTATCTCAGAGTGGGGGAGGTGAAAGAGACAGCCATTAGGGGCTGAGGGGAAAGACTTTTCTTCACACAGAGGGTTGGTACTGATTGCGGATGATCAGCCATGATCACATTGAATGGCAGTGCTGGCTCGAAGGGCCGAATGGCCTACTCCTGCACCTATTGTCTATTGTATGCTTTACCCCAGAAAGATGTAATTAGTAAAATGATCCAAGACCAAGATCAAAGGTTTTGTGGGCACTCAGGGAATGAGGCTGGAAGGTGGATTTGAAGTATTAGCGCAGTAACCAAAGTACCTGGCCTCTATGACATTGAGGGACTGACTGGAGCCAGTTTCCTTCGAGCAGAGACGGTTACGAGCAGATCCAATCTCAGTGATTAACACAAAGAGCAAGGAAGGTGGGAGGAGGAAATGAAGACGACTCCATATTGCCAGCGATTGATACTGGGAACACATTTACGCAGCAAACCACAAAGTGCTGGAGTGACTCAGCGGCTCAGGCAGCATCCCTGGAGAACATGGGTGGGCGACGTTTCGGATCGAGACCCTGCTTCAGACTCTAAATTAACTGCAGAGTTCCTCCAGCACTTTGTGTTTTGCTCAACATTCCCGCAGATCCTCGTGGCTCCATATAGATATTTATAGGTGCTAGCAGAAAAAGTAAAATTCAGTACGGATAAATATTTCCATCACAGTATGTTGTGGCATTGAAAAAAAAATCACAAGTTCAAAATCTGCCTCCACAACATCGATGATTTTAATACGTTTTTTTATCTGCGGCATGACCTAATTATCTCAGCTTAACTTGGAAGACAGTGCACAGTGTTAATCTAGTGTTCTCAAAATTGAAATTAATGGCCTTGAGGGGGGAGGAGGGGGAGGGGGAGAAATCAAGCTAATATGCCAAGGCACATGTCCACAGTACATGTACTCAAGGACCGTTCATTTTTAACAAGGACTATCGGCTTCTTCCAAGTTTGATGTTGGTGGATTTAGGACGAAAGGTGCAGAGGAAAAAAAACCAGGCTGACTCTGCAATGCAGTGCTGCGAGAGAGCTGCACTGTCCGCTGAGATGCTTACCCAGGTAAAACAGAGCAGAGACGTGTCCTGCAGAGTCACATTCTGCAGAGGTCTCTAGGATGCCGCTCATGTTACTGCATCGCCCAAGGGTCTGCTGCCACTGTGGACAGAGAGGGTCCACAAAGGGAATTCATTATCCCTGCTCATTTGGCAAAACCATTCAATGCGTCAATGATGTCTCTAAAATGCACTGCTCCGAGTGGTGGTTTAGGGGGATTTAATCATGAATTTCAAAAGAGGAGGCTCGTAGAGTCACATGGCGTGGAAACAGGCCCTTCGGTCCAACTTACCGACACCGACCAACATGTCCCATCTACACTAGCCCCACCTGCCAGTGTTTGGCCCTGATCCCACTAAACCCGTCCTATCCATGTACCCATCTAATTGTTTCTTAAACATAGCAAGAATCCCTGCCTCATCTACCTCCTCTGGCAGCTCGTTCCATACACCCACCCAACTTTGGGAAAAGGTTCCCATTAAATCTTTCCCCCTTCACCTTAAACCCATGTCCTCTGGTTGTCAATTCCACTACTCTGGGCAATAGACTCTGTGTATCTACCTGATCTGTCCCTTTCATGGTTTTATACACCTCTAAAAGGTCACCCCTCATCCTCTAGCGCTCCATGAAATGAAGCCAGAGCCTGCTCAACCTCTCCCTATAGCTCAGACCCTCGAATCCTGGCAAGATCTTCGTAAATCTTCTCTGTACCCTTCCCAACTTGACAACATCTTTCCTATAACTGATGCCCACAACTGAACACAACTAAATGTGGCCCCACCAACTGCTTACACAACTGCAACATGACCTCCCAACACCTATATTCACAGGGTGCAGGGTGGGGGTAAATTAAAATACAAGGCACAGTTGAGCTGGATGGATGGAGCAAAGACTCAGCATTAGTAAAATGGGCTAAAGTGCCTCCTTCTGCTCTTAGTATAGAATGGTTTGACGGAATACTGTCATCAATTCAGGCATGACCATAAATAGCCATTGATTGAATTTAAAGCAGACTTCGGGACATAGGGGTAATAAAGGGATTATGGGTGTAATGCAGAAAATAGAACCAAGGTTGAAGACCAGCCATGTTGTTGAATGGGCAAGCAGGTGTGGAAGGGCTGAATGGCCTAGTTCTGCATCTGTTCCTTCTTTCGACAATATCCAGATAATCTGCGATTGATTGAGAAATAAGTGGCACAGCTGGTGGAGCTGCTGCTTCACAGCACCAGGGTCCCAGGTTCCATCCTGACCACTGGTGCTGTTTGGGTGGAGTTTGCATGTTCTCGCTGTGACCGCATGGGTTTCCTCACATGTCCCAAAGACGTGCGGGTTTAAGGGCCCTCCGTAAATTGCCCCTAGTGCTGAGGGAATGGATGAGAAAGTGGGATGACATAGAATTAGTGTGAATGGGCGATGTGGACTCGGTGGGCCGAAGGACCCGTTTCCATGCGATATCTCTAAAACGAAGCCCAAATAAATGTCGCTGTTCCATGCACATTAATGGTCAACATTTACCATCTATCTTGTATGAACAGCTGTATGTTAGCACCCATATCGATGCACATGTCCCTCAGCACCACACTGGTTGTCTAGGTGAGATTTGGTCATGATCTTGAAACCGTTGGTCTCTGGGGGGGGAGGGGGGGGGGGGGGGGGGGGGGGGGGGGGGGGGGGTGTAAGAGAAGAAGGATTTAAGAGGGTTCTCAGGAGCAACTTTTTCCACTCAGAGGGTGTTCGGAATGAGCAGCCAGAGGAAACTACAGAAGCCGATACCATTACAACTTGAAAGACATTTGGACAGGTATATGGATAGCAAAGGTTTAGAGGGCTAGGGGACAAATGCTGGCAAACAGGACTAGCCCAGTATACCAACTTGGTCAGCATGGGCAAAGGCCTGGTGCGGTGCTTTGGGTTTTGTTTTTAAGGTTTACAACATAGATACAGGCCCTACGGCCCACCGAGTCCGTGCTGACCAGCAATCCCTGCATGCTAAAGGTATCCTGCACACACCAGGGACAATTTACAATGATACCAAGCCAATTACCCTACAAACCTGTACGTCTTTGGAGTGCGGGAAGAAGCCGGAGATCCTGGAGAAAACCCACATAGATCATGGGGAGAATGTACAAACTCCATACAACTCCATGGCCAAATGTACACCCCCTCCCTCTGAATGGGACACGAGGGCAGACACCACCTCTGTTCTCTGGGCTTCTCAACTCCATCCCATAGAAAAAGGTGCAAGAGCCACAATTGACCACCATGGCCCCTACAATCCACTCAGCTCTTTCCTGCAACTCCCCCTAGAGTTCAAACATCCATCTAGAGGACTTGAATACCGTCAGTGATTCAGCACTAAGGTGGGAAATCCCAAAGCTTTAGGATCCTCAAGAAAATTATTCATTTCATCCTTAAATCGGCAATGTCCTGAACCAAAACCAATTCCAGCTTCTTAGTTTAAGTTTAGTTCAGAGATACAGCGCGGAAACAGGCCCTTCGGCCCACCGAGTCCGTGGTGACCAGCGATCACCCCGCATATTAGCACTATCCCACACACGCGAGGGACAATTTACATTTACACCAGACCAATTAACCTACAAATCTGCACATCTTTGGAGTGTGGGAGGAGACCAAAGATCTCGGAGAAAAACCCACGTGGTCACGGGAAGAACATACAAACTCCTATAGTCGGGATCGAACCCGGGTCTCCGGCCCTGCAAGCACTGCAAGGCAGCAACACTACCGCTGTGCTACCGTGCCTCCCTTCTTGGGAGAAACGATCGTCCAGGCCAAACCCCCCCCCCCCCAAAGAACATGTCATTATACTTCAATTAGGTCACCTCCGTTCGCGTGTACTCCAATGAACACAAGCACAAATTTTCCGCACAAGACAAACACTTCACTCCAGGTACCATCCTGGAGAATTACCTCAAGACAGTCCAATGCAAAGATGCTTAAATAAAGAGACCCTCAGCTGGTCAGGTAGCATCGACTGAAAGAGAAGATAAGACACAAAAAGCTGGAGTAACTCAGCATCTCTGGAGATAAGGAATGGGTGACATTTCGGGTCGGGACCCTTCTTCAGACCCTTCTGAATGTACCCTTCTGAAGAAGGGTCCCGACCCGAAATGTCACCCATTCCTTATCTCCAGAGATGCTGTCTAAGACCCGCTGAGTTGCTCCAGCTTTTTTGTGTCTATCTCCAGTTTAAACCAGCACCTGCAGTTCCGTCCAACACATCTACTGAAAGAGAAATGGACATCTTCATCAGAACCATTCATGACGTTTCCTTTTCAACAGATGCTGCCTGACCTGCTGAGTGGGGTTTCCCAACATGTTCTGATTTTATGTCAGGGCAGTTCCAGCTTTTTTTTTAGTTCAGATTCTTAAAATCCCTCATATTTTATTCACAGGAATTAGGACACATTGACGTGCTCATGAACGACTGTTTCCGTCAGCACAACACAGCTGCTCATCAGCCCACTTCCCCACCTTCCATAAAGTCATCAGCTTGCAAGTTATAGGAGCAGAATTAGACCATTCGGCCCATCAAATCTACTCTGCCATTCAATCATGGCTGATCCATCATTCCTGCGCAACCCGATTCTACTGCCTTCTCCCCATAACCCTTGACACTCTTACTAATCATGAATCCGTCAATCTGCACCTTAAAAATACCCATTCATTTGCCCTCCACAGCTGTCTATGGTAATGAATTCCACAGATTCACCACCTTCTGACTAAATTCCTCATCTCCTGTCTCAAGGTACATCATTTATTCTGAGGCCGTGGCCTCTGGTTCTAGACTCTCCCACTAGTGGAAACATCCTCTTCACATCCAGGCCTTTCACTATTCGGTAAGTTTCACCCATCCCCATCCTTTTAAATTCCAGCGAGTACAGGCCCAGTGCCGTCAAACGCTCACCATTGTGTTCGCCCACTCATCCCTGGGATCATTGTTGTAAACCTCGTCTGGACCCTCTCCAGCACCAGCACATCCTTCCTCAGATTATGGGGCCCAAAACTGCTCACAATACTCCAAATGGGGTCTGACCAGTGGCTTATAGAGCCTCAGCATTGCATCCCTGTAACTCAACCTCCACGCGACCACTCCTGCTGCTCTGCAGGTTACATTGCGATAGCTGTCGCCAGGAGGAGGGTGACCTGTCACTGAAGGTAGCGCTGAGGTTGTTGTTTCCCTGCAGGTCAGAAGGCAGCTTGCTCTGTGTCCAAACACACACCGTCTCCCCATACAGTTAAATGTGCCCCACACTTCACCTCAACGCGAAACAAAATCACTCGCACCACCACCCTGTCCAACTCCCGAAGTATTAAAACCCATCAGGATCACATTACCCAGTGCAATACGTCCCAGCATATCCTTTCTGTTTGACCTTCGGACTACCTTTGATAGGGCTTTACTGGCTTTACCTTGCACTAAACGTTATTCCATGATCATATCTCTATACACTGTAAATGGCTCGACTGGAATCAAGTATTGTCCTTTCGTTGAACGCTACAAAAGTATCTCAATAAACTAAACTAAACTCTATTTGGGAAGCCAACACAGACCAGGAACAGTAAATGATCACCTGGGAAAAGCTGAAGACTTCAATCCTCACCAAAGCCCTCCCTCCCTGATCATAGCAACCCCTGCCATTCCCCTTTAAAGGCATAAAGCAATGCAACTAATCCTACTACACATACAGGGATTATTTAAAAAAAAAAACTCGAGCTGCCCCTTTAAGGATGATGCCACACTGCAAAATAAATAAATGTTTCTATATTTGTTGCACCTGTTCTAAAGTAAATGGGGGATAAATGACTTCTGTCGTAATCTAATGCAACCTAAAGCATTGGACACCGAACAATGTTTAGAGCGGGCATCACATTCCCCATCACTGCATCTATAAAACTGCAGTCAATTTACATCATTGAAATGATGAGTGCAAGTTTTAAAATATTCATAATTAATCGGCCTCTGTTGCTGCACAGTTTCGGGGCAGATATGTTATACATTTATTCCCTACCACACAAGTCATTGCCATGTTCCAAGCCCCTTCCCCACCCTCCACCCTCCCCATCACATTCCACCTCTCCCTTATCCCCACCCAATATCCCCCTCATTCCACTTCCCCCACTCCATACCCCCCCCCCCAATTCTACCTCCCCACCTCACCTCTGCCTTTGCTGCATTCACCGAGAGAGATTGTCGATGCAGCTTGCAGTGGTGCTGCATGCAGCTCCACTCTCCCCCCCACCTTCTGGACTGCAGTGCCTCCACGCCAGGAATCCTCGCGGGCAGCTTTGCAACAATCTGGAACACACTTCCACCTGGGACACGAACCGCCCCCCCCGTCACATCGCTGCAGAATAAATTGGACCGATTCAGCCATTTTTGCCAGAGACCCGTGCAAACACGTAGAAACGGGATGCCGCAGGGCTTACAATGGCAATCAAACCGAGCCAAGTCTGGACGGGGTGCATTCTCCGAACATATAACACGTGCATTCAAATGTAGGTCTTTGGAAGGGCATCCTCTGCACTCGCTCTGCGGGACTCCACTAAAGTTAGAGGAATTTCACCTGCACTGCCTGAGAACAACGCTTTGGAAAAGTTCACTGCATCTCCAATCCATTCATTCGTCTGGGCACTACCTTAAAAAAAGTCCCAGTCTAAACTTCGCTTGGCGGTTGTGGCTTTCTTGGGGCAACAACAGCTTTGGGGGTGGGGAGAGGGAGAGAGGGGACAAAAGGTGATGCCGGTATCCTAGTCCTCCGCAATGCACATCCAGCAGCACCTACACTTGCGCCGCATTTTATCCGCAAGTCTTTACCGGGGAGATGACAGGAGGGATCAGTGGAAGTTAACCTACTGTCGACCAAAAGGTGCCAATCGGCTGCAGCAAGCGTTTGTGACCTACTTCTGCTAATGAAAGCTGCCAAGTAGAGAGAGAGAGAGAGAGAGAGAGCACCTCCAGTCTGCCAGCCGCATTAAATGATTTACCCAGTACATTAATGCAAAATCGCGCCACAAAGTGGAACACTTGCATTGATTTTAAAATCAATTTCAAAAGCAAGACTCAAGGTCTTCATACAGGATTTCTGTGCGGTGGAGAAATAAACAAGGGGGTGGAACTTTTTTTCTTCGTTCTTCGATTTTGCTTTAAAGGTCGGGAAATTATATTTAAAGGCTACACTTGCTCGTGTGTTCTCTCCCTCCCCCCCCCCCCTGCAAGTCGAGTTCAGATATCGATAGCTAGGACTGCTTCCAGTTCCAATCATTAGAATGTAAATGGTATCTTTGTTAAAAATGTGTTCAGCAAGGTCATATCTCTTTAGAGATTGAAAGCCGAGAAACATTGTCGTGGAATAAAGGCTGACCTACTGAGCACACGACAATATTCTTTCAAGTCACTTTGGAAATTTGAGGCAAATTCGGGGCAACTTGGCATCAAAAAGAACTTCTTATAGATAAGGGCCTCGAGTGTGACATTCAAACATTTCGTGTGGGTTTTTGGGTTCACTCCAAGACTTATCCTCTTGAAATAATCACTATTCTTCCTCCCACAGGCCTTACACTCTCTAGTGATAGGATACATAGAGGAGATCATCTTTAGTCTGATTTAACCTTTGTCCTGCTGCGCACTGCTCGCTATCTGCTAGCTCGTGGGGCTTGGATTGGAAAATGAGCAGGGGGAGGAGGGTGATCTCAGACATGCCACTGCTCTCTCATCAGAGTCTGGGCCCCTTTATATTAATTTCAAATTCTGGGCCAAGCAGTTAGGATGCTTTATTCAACACCTCCTCCACAAAGACGCAGCATTTTACCACTAGATTTGTGTTGGGGGGGTAGAGAGGGTACAGGAATAGAATCCTAAAATGGTTCCAGCAGATGAGGTCCTTCAGCCCATTAAGTCGGTGCTAGCCCCCAGTACTGCAGTCCCATCTGTCCTTTCACATAAGTTGCATATTATCTGGGGCCCCATTTTCTATTCACTGTAATGAAGGTTTTAAAATTAAACTCACTCCTCTTCCTCCACTCACACAACGATGTTTAAATCGCCATCACTGCCCAAAATGCAAGAGAAAAGGGTGGCTGATGTTGGATCGCTGCGGGCAGCCGACTCCGCAATTCGGAGTCTAGGATGCTGTAACATTCCTCACTCGCTATTACAGCAGGTAATGCGAAGGAGTCTGAAGAAGGGTCCTGACCCGAAACGTCACCCATTGCTTCTCCCCAGAGATGCTGCCTGTCTGTCCCGCTGAGTTACTCCTGCATTTTGTGTCCAATGCGAAGGAGAGGCAGGCACAGTTCAAATGCTGCAACATGAACTGCAGAACTTCGATCATTTGGGACTGCAAGGCCTGGAGAAGCAGACACCATGTCCTTGGCCCAGTTGCTTCAGCAGCCTGGAGTTCACCCAAGCAACTCCAAATGCAAGTTGCGAGACGCCAGTGACTGCTTGATCACTGGAGGCTGCAACGTAAACTGCAGATCGGGCACCACTGTCCAACCAGCACTGCTCCACAGCAGACATGATGCAATCCAGTTCAGTTTATTGTCATGTGTACAGTGAAAATCCACAAGCCTAATGTTCTACCCAGCTGAACGCTTCCTCTGTGTATCATTAAGAAATATTGTGGTTGGGGGGGGGGGGGGGGGGGGGGGGGGGTGGGGAGAATATTAGGTCTGGAGAAGGGTCCCAACCCAAAACATCACCTGTTCTTTTTCTCCAGAAATGCTGCCTGACCCAGAACTACTCCAGCATTTTGTGTCTATCATTGGTTAAAAAATGTCTATTTATGATCCAGTTTCTTTTAAAGGACCTCCCTCACCACTTCTGGAGTGAACACATTCCCAGCAGAAGTGAGCATATACCTGGGTCATTTTCACATGTTATCATGCCATGTCCTCCCAACTGTTCTCCTTGCATAATCTTGAATGCATTTACCATTTTTTGACCTTAATTTTTCTACTTCTGAATATACCACAAAATAATTCTGGTTTCAAAGCAACCATCCAGATCAGCTTCACGAGACACAAAATGCTGTCCCAGCGGGACAGGCAGCATCACTGGAGAGAAGGGATGACTGACTGTCCCGCTGAGGTTTAAACCAGCATTTGCAGTCCCTTCCTACACATTTCGTCATCTTCACGGGAGGTGAGCTTGCGGGGACAAAATGCACGAATGCAGCTGTCTGAGTGACACGTCCTCCATCTCTAGCTGCAGATATAGATGCATGGGCTAGATTGCAATATCAAACCTCGGGTCAGCAATAAGCCGCAGCAAGATGCACACGTGCATCCAATTGCAGCAAGATGCACACATGCATCCAACCCCAAACCAACTGGTGAATCTAACGCCGACAGTGACCTACAAGACACTGGCCTAAGCGCTCTTTAAGGATAAGTTGTCCCCGAGTATTTTGCACTTTGCAATTCAACCATGTGAACTTGCAAGAGCTCTAGTGTGCACCAAAATTTAAAAGTTTCCAAAGCAGACGATGCTTCTAATTATATAAACGCCCGTGTTGCAATAGCAGTAATTATTTTGACAACGCAATTTAACAACATTGAATGGCCCGTTTTAAGGTTAATCGCTTGGGGCTTCTTTGCGTTTGTTCCACGAGTGCTGGCAGCCCGGGACTCTTATTCTGACCTCTACCTCGATTGCTCAGTAGAAAATGCGTCCTCTAAATCTCAAAAGCAGAAGCAGGTTATGCACCAACTACAGACTTGCAATTAATGGTAACTTTAAAAAAGCGAAGGATGAGGCGTGTTAACAAGTGAATTAGTATTAAAAAGGCGATAAAAGAGGGGATTTAAAAAAACTTTCCCTGACACGCAGGGATGTGAAGAGCTGCATTGGGGGGGGCAGTTACACACGGAAACCAGCAGGAGGACTTAAAACACACGGCGGCATGCAGACACATAAACTGGGCAATGCAGAACTCAACTCATTCCACAAGCAAAAGCAAATGCATTACTAGTCATCATAACACATGCAACAATAAAAAATAACCTTCCTTTTTAAAACAACAAAAATCAAATGCATCTTGAACACGATGCAGGAATTAGCTCTATGATGACGGCAAAGTCCCTCTGAAGGTCATCTCGGTTTGAATCGTTTACAGATGTCTTGCAGAGTAAGAGAGATTGTTGCAATTCATTTCACCCACATCTGCAACCCCGGGAGTGGGATGCAAGGAGGGGGGGGAGGAGAATAAGGAACACCAGGCTGGATGTTTCACCACGTCTGCACCAGCACCCGGCTGGGACTGCAGTGTCCTGCTAACTTTTAGCGTCCCATTCCACTGCAAGCAGGTCTCTCGCCCGCAGTCGCTGAATCAGCCAACCTCTCTCTTAAAGGCGAGGGCCAGTAGAGGGAGCAGAAACCGCCGTCTTATTTTTTTCTCGTCGGCCGTTTTAATGCAGCCGTCGCTGGAGAGCAGATGTGCCCCGCGTGGCTTTGCAGTTTTGCAAAAGAAAAATGAACGAGAAGGGACAAATAATGGGGCAGCCTTAGTGTACAACGAGACGCCAGCACCTCGCCGCGCTGTAAGGCACGGGTTTACCATTGCAAAATTCCTCTTACCTTGGTTACCAGGGCTGCAGCAGTTAACTTTGCATTGCATCTCGCTACATTGCCTTTAACAATGTGTCCCGTTTGCTGTCCGGTGAAGGTGCATTAAATTGCAAACTATTCTTTTTATTAAAAAAGGGAGACTAGTTGCCAGAACAAATGTGTTCTTCCTCCTTCCCCCACCCCCTCGTATTAATCTGGGTGCTGCGATTATACGATGCACAAGTTTACAGTGTAGGTCACAGCCGAAGGTGTTCAGAAACTGCGAATTCCCTCCCCAGTGCGGATGTGCGGACAACCCAAGGAGAAGTATTTCGCAGTACGACACTAGGATAGCACGACGAGGCCATTCGGCTCAAGGAGCCCATACTGGCCGCCAACAAGAAACATTCCCGTTAACACCATCCCCGTTCATTTCACAGCAACACGGCCTCATTCATTTACACTCTTGATACTGCCAGATAACACTTTTTATATATTGTTTTAAAATCATGCTTAATTAACAAGAACATGCAATGCATATTTATCTCGAAATACAATATTGCGCCACAATTACCATAAAACGTTAGGTTAACCCAAATTATTATGTTACCATTTAAAAATTCAAACCCGTTCTGGAGCAAAATGCTAAATACATTTTTTTTGGGCTTTTCTTTTTTTTTTAAATCTTAAAATACTGCTTGCCTGGTGCATTGAGAATCACTCTAATCCTGTCCCCTTGGCCGAATAGGAAAGTTACCTTGATACTGGATGCAGCGCTGCCCCAGCCGGCAGCTCTTCTGTCCAGGACACTTCTGCTGAGCTCTCGCAGTCTGCACTCGGAGTGAGGTAAGCCGGGACGTATTGAGAACCAGCACAGAAAGAGGCCAGTGTGATGGGTCCTGATGCAATGCCTGCCGCCCGAACATTACTTGTCAGCATTAAATAAACCCTGAAAGCACGGCTTCCATTCACTCACCCCCCCACTAACGCTGACAGTGCGCAGTCTTTGCACATCGATGAAGAATGCATGGATTGCGGGCACTGCTATTAAACCACATTCTCTCCTCTCCCCCCCTCTCCCTCCCCCTCCTCCAATATTGACTCGATAACTTAGGGTGACCCTCTCCGCCAGAGAGAGCGGGACACTTTGCCTTGTGCCTGCGTGCCCTTGCAAACTCACGGGGCATGTTAGGACTTGCTTGCAACTGGGGGGAGGGATTAAACTTCATTCTGTGAAATGCAAAGCTTTCAGCGTTTCCGTAGCGCCTTTAACTACAGCCCCGGAGCGCAGCTGTTGTGGTGGGGGTGGGGGTGGGGGGGGGCGTGTGATTTGTACACTGCTAGATTTAACAAAAAACGCAGCAATCGTGACCGTGAGCAAAAACATTTGCAAATAATTTTGCCATATTATAAAACAAAGTGCTGGAGGAACTCGCCGGGCCAGACAGCATCTGTGGTGGAAATGAAGGGGAACATTTCAGATCAGGACCTTTCTTCAACTGATGGAGTCGAGGGGAAATGGGTGGTGGTGAGGGGAAGGGGTGGGGGCAAGATCTAGTGAGTGTTAGGTGGATGCAGGTGAGGCGGGGTAGATTGGCTGAGGAGTCAGATTGTGGTTGTGGTTGTGGTGGGGGGGTGGGGGTGGTGGAGATAGTAACCAAGACACTTACCACACCAACAGTGCAGTAGAACTGCACTGACTACACCAACAGTGCAGTAGAACTGCACTGACTACACCAACAGTGCAGCATTTCCTCAGCGCTGCACTGGCCTTACCAGCAATGCAGCATTGTCGTTGTGCTGCCCACACCAACAATGCAGCGATCTTACAGTACTGCACTGACCATGCCAATGCAGCAACCTCTCAGTAATGCACTGCCTGCATCGACCATGCAGCATTGCTGCAGCACTGCACTGACAACTCAAACTGCAGAATTCATGCAGCACTTGCAGAACATGCAGCAGAACTGCACTATGGATCAACAGTGCAGCATTCCTTCAGTGCTGCATTGACCATACCAGCAAAGCAGCATTGCTGCAGTATTGCACTGATGGCGGGAGAAGTTGTCAATGTGGATTAAAACAAAAATATTTGATAAGGTTCCACAAGGTAGGCTGATGTGGAAGGTTAGATTGCATGGGATCCAAGGAGAGCTAGCCAACTGGATAGAAAATTGGCTCCATGGAAGGAAGCAGAGGGTGATGGTGGAAGGTTGTTTTTCGGACTGGAGCCCGATGACTAGTGGTGTGACTCGGGGATCAGTGCTGGGCCCATTGCTGTTTGTGGTTTATAGCAACAATATGGATGAGAATGTACGAGGTATGACTAGTAAGTTTGCAGATGATACTAAAGTGGGTGGTATCATAGTATCATAGACAGCAAAGATGGTTGTCAAAAATTGCACCAAGATCTTGATCAGTTGGGCAAGTGGGCTGATAACAATACAATACAATACAATACAATTTATTGTCATTTGAGCCTCAGTGAGGCTCAAACAACATTTTGTTTCCACAGCCATACAAACAAAGACAATTCCTAGACATACACACAATTTAGTTCACACAAACATCCATCACAGTGGACCCACTGTGATGGAAGGCAAAGTCTTTTCTCTCCCCTGTTCTCCATGTCTCTCCCGATGTCGAAGCCCCAGGCGGGCGATGATAAGTCCCACGGCCATTTTAGGCCGTGCCGGGCGATTTACGGCCCCGCTCCCGGTCTAGAAGTCTCGAAGTTGGAGCCCCCGGAGGGCGCTGGAATGTCCAGTGTGCAGGGTGGAATAAGTGCAGGGTGTTGCATTTTGGCAAGTCTGTGTTGCTTCCTTGGTGCCAGGGTCCAACACATCTCGGACCAATTGCTGAGCACCCTCATTCCAAAGAGGAGGAAAGATTCTAAGGGGAGTAAGAGGCAACCGTGGCTGACAAGGGAAGTCAAGGATAGTATAAAACGAAAAGAGAAGATGTATAACAATAGCAAAGATGAGCAGGAAGCCAGAGGATTGGGAAATGATTAAAGAACACCAGAAGGTAACTAAAAAGGCAATAGGGGGAGAAAAGATGAAGTACGAAGACTACAAGTCAAGCAAGCAAAGAATATAAAGGAGGACAGTAAAAGCTTCTTTAGGTGTGTGCAAAGGACAAAAATAGTTAAGAAAAATGTGGGTCCCTTGAAGACAGAAACAGGTGAATTTATTATGGGGAACAAAGAAATGGCAGATGAGTTGAACAGGTACTTTGGATCTGTCTTCATGAAGGAAGACACAAACAAATTACTAGTTGTACTAGTGGTCAGAGGACCTAGGGTGACGGAGGAACTGAAGGAAATTCACATTAGTCAGGAAATGGTGTTGGGTAGACTGATTGGACTGGAGGCTGATAAATCCCCAGGGCCTGATGGTCTGCATCCCAGGGTAGGCAATAAATAATAAACAAAGGAGTAGGCCATTCGGCCCTTCGAGCCAGCATTCAATGTAATCATGACTGATCATCCCCAATCAGTACCCCGTCACTGCCTTCCCCCCACATCCCCTGACTCCGCTATCTAGCTTTTTCTTGAAAGCATCCAGAGAACCGAACTCCACCACCCTCTGAGGCAGAGAATTCCACAGACTCACGACTCTCTGTGAGAAAAAGTGTTTCCTCGTCTCCGTTCTAAATGGCTTATCCCTTATTCTTAAACTGTGGCCCCTGGTTCTGGACTCCCCCAACATCGGGAAGATGTTTCCTGCCTCTAGCGAGTCCAAACCCTTAACAATCTTATATGGTTCAATAAGAAACCCTCTCATCCTTCTAGTGTACAAGCCCAGCCGCTCCATTATCTCAGCATATGACAGTCCCGCCATCCCGTGAATTA
The DNA here is from genome assembly GCF_010909765.2 of Amblyraja radiata. NCBI lineage: Eukaryota > Metazoa > Chordata > Chondrichthyes > Rajiformes > Rajidae > Amblyraja > Amblyraja radiata. The sequence continues at coordinate 11,626,221 of NC_045986.1, read as the reverse complement.
ACCTTGTAAACCTACATTGCACTTCCTCAATAGCAAGAATGCCCTTCCTCAAATTAGAGGACCAAAACTGCATACAATACTCCAGGTGTGGTCTCACTAGGGCCCTGTACAACTGCAGAAGGTCCTCTTGGCACCTTTACTCAACTCCTATTGTTATGAAGGCCAACACGCCATTTGCTTTCTTCATTGCCTGCTGTACCTGCATGCTTACTTTCAGTGACTGATGAAAATGGACTCCCAGATCCCATTGTCACCAATTAGATAATAATCTGCCGTCCTGTTTTTGCTACCAAAGTGGATAACCTCACATTTATTCACATTAATCTACATCTGCCATGCATCTGCCCACTCACCCAACCTGTTCAAGTCACCCTGGATTCTCATAGCAACCTCCTCACAATTCACACTGCAACCCAGCTTTGTGTCATCTGCAAATTTGCTAATGTTACTTTGAATCCCTTCATCTAAATCATTGATTATATTGTAAATAGCTGCGGTCCCAGCACCGAGCCTTGCGGTACCCCACTAGTCAATGCCTGCCATTCTGAAAGGGACCCGTTAATCCCTACTCTGTTTCTTGTCTGCCAACCAATTTTCTATCCATGTCAACACTCTACCCCCAATACCATGTGCCCTAATTTTGCCCACTAATCTCCTATGTGAGACCTTATCAAATGCTTTTTGAAAGTCCAGGTACACTACATCCACTGGCTCTTCCTTGTCCATTTTCCTAGTTACATCCTCAAAAAATTCCAGAAGATTAGTCAAGCATGATTTCCCCTTCGTAAATCTATGCTGACTCGGACCGATCCTGTCACTGCTATCCAAATATGCCGCTATTTCATCTTTTATGATTGACTCCAGCATCTTCCCCACCACCGATGACAGGCTAACTGGTCTATAATCCCGTTTTCTCTCTCCCGCCTTTCTTAAAAAGTGGGATAACATTAGCAGGGTATTCAAGGAGGTGGTTCTAGAAATCGCGGACGCATTGTTGATCATTTTCCAATGTTCTATAGATTCTGGATCAGTTCCTGTGGATTGAAGGGTAGCTAATGTTATCCCAGTTTTTAAGAAAGGAGGTAGAGAGAAAGCAGGGAAATATCAGCCAGTTAGGCTGACATTGGTGATGGGGAAGATGCTGGAGTCAATTATGAAAGATGTAATAGGATAGCATTTGGATAGCAGTAACAGGATCGGTCCAAGTCAGCATGGATTTACGATGGGGAAATCTTGCTTGACTAAACTTCTGGAATTTTTTGAGGCTGTAACAAGTAAAATGGATAAGGGAGATAAGTGGATGTAGTGTATCTGGACTTTCAGAAAGCCTTTGATAAGGTCCCACAGTAGATTAGTGGGCAAAATTAGAGCACATGGTATTGAGGGAAGGGTATTGACATGGATAGAAAATTGGTTGGCATACAGGAAACAAAGAGTAGGAATTAACGGGTCCCTTTCAGAATGGCAGGTAGTGACTAGTGGGGTGTCACAAGGCTCGGTGCTGGAACCGCAGCTATTCAGCTAATATATATTAATGATTTAAATGAAGGAATTAAAATGGATGTTGGCCTTCATAACGAGAGGATTTGAGTAAAGAGATCCTTCTGCAGTTGTGCACGGCCCTGGTGAGACCACACCTGGAATATTGCGTGCAGTTTTGGTCTCATAATTTGAGGAAGGACATTCTTGCTATTGAGGGAGTGCAGTGTAGGTTCACGAGATTAATTCCCAGGATGGCGAGACTGTCTTATGATGAAAGAATGGAATGACTGGGCTTGTATGCACTGGAATTTAGAAGGATGAGAGGAAGCCTTATAGAAACATATAAAATTATTAAGGGATTGGGAATGCTAGATGCAGGAAACGTTCCCGATGTTGGGGGAGTCCAGAACCAGGGGCCACAGTTTAAGAATAAGGGGTAGGCCATTTAGAACTGAGATGCGGTTTTTCACCCAGAGAGTTGAGAATTTGTGGAATTTTCTGCCTCAGACGGCAGTGGAGGCAGACTCAATGGATGCATTCAAAAGAGAGTTAGATAGAGCTCTTAGGGCTATGGAATCAAGGGATATGGGGAGAATGCAGGAATGGGGTACTGATTGTGGATGATCAGCCATGATCACATTGAATGGCGGTGCTGGTTCGAAGGGCCGAATGACCTACTCCTGCACCTATTTTCTATGTATCTATGCAAATTGCCAACTTTCCCTGGATCCCAGGGGCCTCTAATGTTTTGGGCTCGTGTCCCGTGTGGGACCTTTTCAAAGAGCTACAAAGTGCTGGAGTAACTCAGCGGGTCAGGCATGATTTCTGGAGGACGTGGCAAGGCCCTTCTTACTTATCTCCTTATCTCTTCCTCTCGCTCAAAAGTGGGCAACTCCTTGCTCCAAGTACTGCCTCCAGGAGAAACATCTCTGAGGATTTACCCTGTGATTTCCCCCCAGAAACATACTTGGTTCAATAGAATGATCGATCTTAATTCGAATGGGTACAGGTCAAACCTGTTGTATCCTTCTTCATATGTCGTCCCAGTGAGTGATATGACCCCAGTAAACCTTCCTTAGATATGGAGGACAAGACTGTACATTGTCCCTTCAGGTATCACCAATACTCTGAGAAACTGCATCAAAATGACATTATGTGTAGAAAGGAACTGCAGATGCTGGTTTACACCGAAGATAAACACAAAACGCTGGAGTAACTCAGCGGAACAGGCAGCATCTCTGGAGAAAATGAAGAGATGATGTTTCAGGTCGAGACCCTTCTTCAGACATTATTCTTAACCTGAAACGTCACCTATTCCTTTTATCCGGAGTTGCTGCCTGATCCGCGGAGTTACTCTCGTGTTTTGTGTCTATCTTCAAAATATCATTATTTTTGTATTCCACACTCCTTGCAATAAAGGCCATCTATCCTGGCGACATGAGATACTGTAAATGGTGGAATCCTGAGCAAACTAATAAATTGCGGTTTTAGATGTAATCCAGTCCAACACAGAGACCAGACTCCCCACCATTGACTCTAACTACACTTAACACTGCCTTGAAAACGCAAACAACACAATCCAATACATGTCCCACCCTGGTTATTCCTTCTTCTCCCCACTCCTATCTGGCAGAAGATACAGAATCTTGAAAGCAAGTACCACCAGACTCAGGAACAGCTTCTTCCCCTCTATATCAGGCATCTGAACAGTCCTTTCATGAGCTAGGGTATTCTCCGATTCTCCTCTACCCCATTGTGGACATTGGATATTGTCTCTGGAGCTTATGACCTATAATGCTGAGAACTATATTCTACACTTTGTAGTCTATCTTTGGTCTACCTACTGTACTTGAGTTTGATTTGATTGTATATATGTATAGTATTATTTGATTTGATTATGTAGCATGCAAAATGCTGCACCTCGATACGGATGACAATAATAAACCTAAATCTAAATCAAAACTCTTTTCTCTCAATGTAGAAACAAAGAACTGCAGATGCTGGTTAATGCCAGATAAACACAATGTGCTGGAGTAACTCAGTGGGTCAGGCGGCATCTCTCTGGAGGATAAAGATAGGTGATGTTTCGGGTCGAGACCCTTCTTCAGACTGAAAGTCAGGGGTTGGGGAAAGGTGAAGAGCTGGAGGCGAGAAAAGACCAGGACCAATCCAGGTCTGGCAAAAAAAAAAAGACATCAGGCAGGGAGGTCCCTTGGTGGCTCATTGTCAGCTGGGGAAGGTGTGATCTCAAGAGGGCTACAGTGTGGAGAACTGTGGACAGAGTAAGGTCACACAATTATTGTTGGAACAGCACCTCATATTTCGCTTGGGTAGTTTACAATTCTGTGGTATGAACGTTGAATTTTCTAATTTTAAGTAACTTCTATTAACACTCCCCGCCCTTGCCCCCTAGAGCTGTTGCTTCACATCTCGATAGACCCGGTTCGATCCCGATCTCGGGTGCTGACTGTGTGGAGTTTGCACGTTCTCCCTGTGTCCGCGTGGGTTTCCCACGGGTGCTCCGGTTTCCTCCCACATCCCAAAGACGTACAGGTTTTTGTTGGTTAATTGGCCCTCTGTATATTGCCTGCAGTGAGTGGGCAGTGGATGAGAAAGTGGGATAGCATAGAACTAACATGAATAGGTGATTGAAGGACAGCGGACTCGGTGGGCTTCAGGGCCTGTTTCTGCACTGTATCTCTAAACTAAGCTAAACTACACTTATTAAGGTATCCTGTATGCCTGCTTTATTACCTCCCTACCTGTGCTGCCACCTGCAGGAACTCTTGGACATGTACACGAAGGTCACTCCTCATCAATAATTCTTTGGGCCCATCCATTCATTGTATGTGCTATTCCTACCTTTATTAATCCTCCAGGTATGCATTAACTTCACACCTACCAGGTATAAATTCCATCTACCATTTCTCGACCCATCTTGCCAACCTATCAATATTGTCCTGTGGGCTAACAGTACTCTCCTCACTATCAACAAAACCACCAATTTTGGTGTCATTTGCAAACTTTCTGATCACATCTATCATGTGCCCATTCGCATTGTTAATGTATATAACAAACAGCAAAGGTTCCAGTATCAATCCTCATTGCACAATAATTGTCAAAGGCTTTCAATCACAAAAACACCCCCCCTATCATCCTAACTCCCCAGTCTGAAGAAGGGTCCCCAGCCAAAATGGCGCCCATATTTTTTCTCCAGAGATGCTACCTGACCCGCTGAGTTACCCCCGCACTTTGTGTCTATTATTGGTATAAACCAGCATCTGCAGTTCTTTGTTTCTCCATCATCATCTTCTGGCCCCCATTGCCGAGCTAATGTTGGATCCAATTTGCCAACTTTCCCTGGATCCCAGGGGCTCTAATGTTTTGGGCTTGTTCCCAAGTGGGACCTTGTCAAAGAGCTCCAAAGTGCTGGAGTAACTCAGCGGGACAGGCAGCATCTCTGGCGAGAAGGAATGGGTGACGGTTCGGGTCGAGACCTTTCTTCAGACTTATGTCATTTTCTCACGACATGTTGCCTTCTCATCTCTGGCCTTTGTGCATCCATCTGCCAATCAACCCGCCCTCACCTGCATCCCCTGATCACTTGCCAGTTTTTAACCCACCCCCACCTCTATTCCAGCTTCCACCCCCCCCCCCCCCCCCCCTCTCCCACAACAATCAGTCTAAAGATGGGTCCAGACCCGAAACGTCACCCATCCGTTTCCTCCGGAGATGCTGCCTGGCCCCCTGAGTTACTCCAGCACTTTGTGTCTCTCCATGATGACTTTGCTGATTAATTCCTATCGATTCAGAGGCAGATTATTACAGTATAATATTTTCAGTAATATTCCTAACACTGACTTTAGACACACTCCTGTTACTGCCTGACTTTCGCTGCTGGCCTCCTCAGACACAGGTTTGCTGTCCTCCAGTCATCTGTCATCATGTCCTCCACATACCAATATAACATTGGGATTTCCCTTCATCTTTTGTCAATGGATCTTTATTGTCACATGCACCGAGGTACATTTTTTACTTCTCCAGTGTTTTTAACAGGCCTGCACTGCTAGGGAGCAAACTGACGAAGAAGCGGGTGGATGCTGCATTGGTGTCCTGACTGGATGACCACAATATGTCAGGCTACAGAACTGTGTGGGGCAGCAGGGCAAAGGCCGCGGACGGCAATAGGATTAACAAACTCATCAGGAATGCTGGCTCCAGCCTGGGGGCTGAGTTGGGCTCATGGGAGGTGGTCTTAGAGGGGAGGATGCTCCTCAAACGACAGCATCTTGGTCAATACAGCTCGCCCCCTCCATGACACAGTGGTCAACCTGAGGAGTACCTTCAGCAACAGAATGGTTCCACCAAGATGCAGTACATAACGCCACAAGAGATTGACTCCCCTTCCCCCACCCCCAATCTTTGCACATCCCCAATCCTTTCCACTCATCACTTTAATTTCATATTCCATGTGTTATGACTGTTGGCAGATCAATTTCCCTGGGATAAATAAAGTTCTATCGTTTTGAATCATATCGTACAGTGAAATTTCTTTTTTACGTACAGTTCAGTAAAAATCTTACTTTACATGAGCACAATCATACTTAAGGACATGAGTATAATGAGAGTATAAGAATATTAGATTCCACTGGGGCAGCATACAAGAGTCGCCACATTTCCAGCACCAACCTGTACTTCTTAAGGTCAAAGTTATTTTGGTTTTTCGTTTTAATTTTAGAGATGCAGCGCGGAAACAGGCCCTTCGGCCCACCAAGTCCCGCCGAGCTGCGATCACCCTGTACATTCGTTTTATCCGACACACTAGAGACAATTTACAGAAGCCAATTGACCTACAAACCCGCACGTCTTTGAGATGTGGAAGGAAACCCAAGCACCCAGAGAAAACCCACGTGGTCACAGGGTGAACATGCAAACTCCGCACAGACAGCACCCGAGGTTCGGATTGAACCCGGGTCCCTGGTGCGGTAAGGCAGCAACTCTACCGCTGCACCACTGTGCACCCTGTCTGCCCTCTAAATTACTTCTTGAAGTATCCCCTACAATTTTTTAATATTTGTCTTCTAAGTGGGATATGTTCCCACAATTATGTGATTCATGGGCAAGAGAAACTCTCTGAGGCGACATCGAAGGTATTTTTTGTAAAATTATGGGTTGATATTTGGACTTTTGAGGAGGGGAGGGGAGAATATTTTATTACCTAAAGCACCTTCCTGTCTCCTGGTAACCAACACATGTGCTTGTCCATTTGAAAAATAGGTCTGAAGAAGTCTGAAGAAGGGTCTCGACCCGAAACGTCACCCATTCCTTCTCTCCAGAGATGCTGTCTGTCCCGCTGAGTTACTCCAGCATTTTGTGTCTATCTTCGATTTAAACCAGCATCTGCAGTTCTTTCCTACATGTTTGCCCATTTGCTGATTTAAAATCGCCAATGATCGTATTTGAAGGATATCGTCCACAATGATATTGCAAGTGCTGACTACACTGAAGTCAGGTTGTGGATTTGGCAAAGTCAAGTAATTCAATCCAGGTCAAAGAATGTCGTCCTTGGCATAAAATCCATAGAGTATCAAGTCATCACTGATTCCTGATCTACCTTGTGTCCTCTTTATCTTCTTTCAACCTTGGTGGATGGAGTCTTATGCTGTGGTCTCGCATTATGGTTTCTGAAAGAAATAGCCTGTGACTAAAGCTATTCTCTTCATATCTTCCAAGCATACAAATGAGAAGCAGGTCCTATACACTGGGACCTTCAAACTCATTCCAATCATTTAATAAGAACATGGCTGACGTGAATGTGAACTCAACTCGAGCAGCACGGTAGTGCAGCGGGTAGAGCTGCTGCCTCTCGGCGCTGGAGATCTCTCGGTGCTGGAGGAGGGGGCGATCAGGGGCGTCACAACAGGAACACGTCAGCCGCGCCTGCGCAGTTAGGGGCTATGGGTGAGTGGTGGAATATTGGGGGAACGGGTTGCATTGGGGCTACCGGTGGGGTGAAACATTGCATTGGGGAATGGGTTGCGTTGGGGGACCAGGCCTCCCGTGTGACTGGGACCTAACGGGTCCCACTTAGTCGTTCCTTAAATAAAGAGAGCAATACTGTGCACAAGAAACATTGTTAAGTGTTAAGAAACATTTAGACAGGTACGTGGAAAGGATAGGTTTAGAGGGATACGGGTCAACTGCAGGCAGGTGGGACTAGTGTAGGTGGGGTATGTTGGCCGGTGTGGGCAAGTTGGGCCGAAAGGCCTGTTTCCACGCTGCCTGACTCTATAACACCCCAAATATATTCGTGCTAACGCCCTGCAGATAATTTAAAATCCCCAATGAAACCTTCTCAATTAATTTATTATCCTAAAAACATTGGTGTATGTTAGTGGTTATGGCACTGAGATCTGTCCAAATGAACTGCTGACAGGAATTTGAAACAGGAATTTCAGTTCAGTAGGGAACATGGTCGGACACGGTGGTGCTGCGGGTAGTGCTGCTTCCTCACTGCTCCAGCAACCTCAGCTCGATCCCAAGCTCTGGTGCTGTCAGGTGGAGTTTGCACATTCTCCGTGTGTTTGCGTGGATTTCCCCGAGTGTTCCGGTTTTGCCACCATCCCAAAGGCGGGTGGGTTAGTGGGCGAAGTGCGAGTTGCCCCTAGGGTATGGGATTGGCAGGGGAATCAGAGTGGGGGGGTGGGAGGTGTTGATGGGATTGTTTTGAGAGCTAGTGTATACTTGATGGGCTGAACGAGTTCCTTTCAGTTTAGCTTATTGTCACGTGTACCGAGGTACAGTGAAAAGCTGTTTTTGCCTGCTCTCCAGACAGCACAAAGGATATACATGATTACAATCGAGCCATTTACAGTGTATACCATGTAGGTAGATGAGAAGGGAACAATGTTTACTGCAAGGTAAAGCCAGCAAAGTCAGATCAAGGAAGAATCTTGAAAGAATTGTTAATTGGAATAACAGTTTCGGATTCATGATTGATTATCAGAAAGACGAAACTCCATCGACACAGGGAAGGAAATGGGCCTTTGTCATCTGGTCTGTCGACTTCAACCTCTTCAAATTGGAAGTGTGATCAGCATAGAAGTTTTCAGCATAGAAATGGACTCTCCTCCCCGCACACAATAAATGACCCTTGGGACATTTACGGAATTTACTACCTGTAAACTGACCAAGCACATCAGTAAAAACAACCATTACACTCAGCTGGGTGACCAAAATTCAAAGACAAACAGCACAAAATTAGCAAAGTGCAGAATGACACAACTCAAGGTCAAGAGCAGCTATCCGCTTCACAAACTTTATTCCACTTTTGTTATATCTCTCTAGGTCATTTGCAACACGACTAGCTGGCGATTACCACAGATTACACTGAACGACCGTAGTTGGTATCACAACAATACAGATGCTCGTTAAGCAGAAAATGCAATTTGGTAAAATAATGACCTTAGACTTTAGAGATAACAGCGTGGAAACATGCCCTTCGGCCCACCGAGTCCACGCCGACCAGCGATCACCTGTACACCGGCAGTATCCGACACACTCGGGACAATTTACAATATACAGAGGCCAATAAACCAACAAACTTACACATTTTTGGAATGTGGGACGAAACTGGAAAACTCTGAGAAAATCAACGCAGTCATGGGGAGAATATACAAACTTCGTACAGACAGCACCCGTAGTCAGGATCGAACCCAGGTCTCTGGCGCTGTAAAGGGCCTGTCCCACTTTCACAACCTAATTCATGACCTTTTTTACTCGTGGACATTTTTCATCAGGCTAGAAAAAACGCCACGACCTACTTGATGCCACGAGTACCTACGACTAGCATCACGACTTCCTACAACCTCCTACGACCTCGTGATGACCATGCTGCGAGTACGAGTCAAGGGCAAACTCGGCAGAGGTCGTGAATTAGGTCGTGAAAGTGGGACAGGCCCTTAAGGCAGCAACTCTACCACCACTGTCCCACCATCTGCATTATGATAGTATTTATTGCTAATTTCTTTTGCAGATTATCTATGTATATTGTGTTTGCAGGCCGGTTAAACTGCTGCAAGTAAGGTTTTCATTGTCTCTTTGTCGGTACATATGACAATTAAACACCTTTGATTCTTGATACGTTAGTAATTAAGTAATAAAAGGAAGTTGTTTCATTGCGGGTCTATTTCGAGCTGAATGGCGTTCAATGAATCAATCAGAGGTATTATGTTAAAGATAGACACACAGTGCTGGAGTGAATCAGCGGGTCAGGCAGCGTTTCTGGGGGAAATGGATGGGTGACGTTTGGCGTTGGGACTCTTCTTCAGTCTTTTTTCTCCAGAGATGGCGGCACGGTGGCGCAGCGTTCGATTTGCTGCCTTACAGCACCAGAGACCCAGGTTTCGATCCTGCTGTCTGTACGGAGTTTGTATGCTCTCCCCGTGACCTGCATGGGTTTTCTCCAGGTGCTCCGGTTTCCTCCCACACTCCACATATGTACTGGTTTGCAGGTGAATTGGCACGGTAAAAATTGTAAATTGTCCCTAGTGTGTGCAGGATAGTGTTAGTGTGTGGGGATCACTGGTGGGTGCGGAGTCAGTGGGATGAAGGATTTGTTTCCTCACCGTATCTCTAAAACTAAAGGTTCTCCAGCACTTTGTGTCTATCTTTGGTATAAACCAGCACTTGCAGTTCCTTGCTTCTACTCGAGGGATTATATTCATTTCTACAGCTGCAGCTTTACACTTTTGTGAACTTATTGCTGATACCGTATAAAATGCTAATATAAGCATGAAGAACATCTTCGGAGATGATTTGCTGCCTCATCTGTGTTCAACAGTGCTGTACTGTGCTCCAGTGTGTAGGTCAAGCTGAAATACACAATCTACTTATTCAGGGATATGTGTTACATTATTGACCCAAACTCACAATCAGTCAGTAACACTGAGAGGCATGGTACACTGCAATAACCCAGTGTGATGCAGGCTGTGTATCGTGTTGGAACAGCAGATAAACTACAGGAATACAGCCATGAACTTTGTTTTACAGTTCAGTTCTGTGTCAGCATCACTGATACACGTTCCCTGGCCATCAAATCTGGGTCATGCTTGGGGTAAAAATGGTAAAATCTTGCTGCCTATTTGAAATTTATGGAAAAAAAACCTGAAGTGCTGTAGATGTTCAGCAGGTCAGGCAGTGCACGTGAAGAGAGAAACAGAGGTAAAGCTTCATCGGACTGAAGGAACTGCAGATGCCAGAGTCTTCGACAAAACACAAAGTGCTGGAGGAACGCAGCGGGCCAGGCAGCGTCTATGGAGGGAAATGGAAATGTAGTCTATCCATTGCCTTCAGACATACGTTCATAAGTGATAAGAGCAAATTTAGGCCATTAGGCCCATCAAGTCTATTCTGCCATTCAATCATTGCTGATCTATCTCTCCCTCTCAACCTCATTCTCCTGACTTTTCCCCATAACCCTTGACACCCGCGCTAATCAAGGATCTGTCTATCTCCACCTTAAAAATATTCATCACATGAGGCCGAACTTGCCAAATTACCCCAGCACTTTGTAGTTTGCTTAATGTTTCAGGGGTTAGTAACCTGAGGGAACCTCACTGACTTCAAATGTTAACCCTGTCGCTGTCTCCACACACACTGCTGAGGATTTACAACACTTGCTGTTGTTCTTTTACAACAACAATACAATACAATACAATACAATACGGTTTATTTGTCACATTGCACATAAGTGCAAGTGAAATGAATGAAACGTTGCCTATTTCCTTCCATCCATAGATGCTGCTGCACCCGCTGAGTTTCTCCAGCTTTTTTGTGTAAGTTCTGTTCACTCTTTATTTTACATAGAAACTGATTAGATGGTTCACCGAGTTAACTCCATTTCCAAGCACAATTTATAGACAATAGACAATAGGTGCAGGAGTAGGCCATTTGGCCCTTCGAGCCAGCCTTGACACACTGAAGTCTCAAATGCACATCTACAGTTGGCAGTAGACATAGAGTAGTTATTCTTTGAAATCTTGACTGATAAACTTTTCATGATCTAAGGTATTAAGAGATACTGGGCAAAAATATTGAGACACAAGGAACTGCAGATGCAGGAATCTTGAGTAAAATCCGGTGGGCGGCGCGACTCACGTCGCAGCGGCCTCTGCAGTCCGTTAGTCTTTTTGTTATTTTTTGTCCCGTTTTAATGTAGTTTTTATTATTTTTTTGATGGGGTGTGTGTGTGTGTGTGTGGGGGGAAACTTTTAAAATCTTTCCCCTGCACGGAGAACCCGACCTTTTCCCTGTCGGGTCTCCGTTGTCGTTGGGGCTGCAACGTGGAGCGGCCTCCAGCAGGAACGTCCTGGGGCTCCAGTCGCGGAGCTGCGGAGCTACTCACCATCATGGAGCTGGCTGAGTCCGGAGCGGGAGGAGCGGTGGTGGCGCACTGCTGTGACCCGACCCCCGGAGATTCGGAGGCTCCAACCGCAGGTCTGGCAGACAGTAATATCGGGAGCCCGCGGGTCCCTGGTGGGAGACCGCTTTTCGAGGCTTCTGCAACGGCGACTTCACCCGCCCGAGTCGCGGGGTCGAGGATGACCTGGAGCGGGGCCTTACATCACCGCCCCGCACGGCTTCAACGGCTGCGGGACTTTGCTGGAGCCCGCCGGGGGCTCCAACAACAAGACCCGGAGCGGCTTTAATGGCCGCGGGACAATTGCCATCGCCCGCCGGGGGCTTTGACTCTGACATCGGGAGGGGAATGGGGCGTGCAGGGGAGAGATAAATTTTTTTGCCTTCCATCACAGCGAGGAGGAGATGCGCTGTGATGGATGTCTGTGTAAATTGTGTTGTGTCTTGGGTCTTTTTTTCATGTGTGTATGACTGCAGAAACAACATTTCGTTTGAGCCTCTATGAGGTTCAAGTGACAAATAAATTGTGTTGTGTATTGTGTAAAAGACAAAGTTCTGGATTAACTCAGCAGGTCAGGCAGCATCTGCGGAGCATTTGGACAGGTGATTTTTCGGATTGGAATCCTTGTTCAGATATTGAATTTGGTTACTATCAGCCATTACATTATTGAATTGTGGAATAGCCATTGTTTATTGGTCACCAACTCATTGAGTCATACAGCACGGAAACAGGCCCTTCTGCCCAACTTGTCCATGATGCCCCATCTAAGCCAGTCCCATTTTCCTGCGGTCAGCACATGTCCCTCTATGCCTTTGAAAACTGCCCAACGCATCACCGGTTCCTCACTCCCCTCCATTGAGTCTGTCCAGAGCAAGCGATGTTTGCGAAAAGCGCGCAGCATCGTGAAGGACTGCTCTCACCCCAGCCACAGACTGTTTACCCTCCTCCCATCCGGGAGGCGCTACAGGTCTCTCCGTTGCCGGACCAGCAGGTTCAGGAATGGCTTCTTCGCTGCACCTTGGTGATTGCCAGTCACCCCCCCCCCCCCCGGACACTCCTTCCCCCAGAAAAATTGCACTACTGCTACAGTATGTACATATATATATTTTACTGTTCCATTATTCTATGTTCGCTCTTCTGGGTGAGATGCTAACTGCATTTTGTTGTCTCTGTACTGTACACTGCACAATGACAATAAAGATTGAATCTGAATCTGAATCTGAATCTTTCCTATCCCCTACGTAATGAATGAAACAACTCAGGACAAGTCTCACTCTACAAGTGCTGGATTACAGCTTTTTTCCAGAACAAGCCTGACTGGAATTTAAGTTAACCAATTACTTTGCAGGCAAAGAGCTCCTGAAGTAAATTAGATGAGGTTTCAAGTTTATGAATCGCAATGAGACCTTTTCCCGCTGTGGATTTTCATTGGGAATATTCGGACTGAGACACCACATGTGGGCGTGCAGATTTCACAAACTGCAGAACTTCATCACACAGCACTCTGCCTTTGACAGCTCTATACTCTAGTGTGCAGTAATGTGTTATTGCCTGCTTTCATTTGATTCAGTAACCTTATAAAGGACGCAATTCAAGATGATGCAGCAAAAAAATAGATAATGTGCTATAATTAGCCCAGTGTAAAATTAATATAACTCCAAAATGGCACCACCGTATTCTCAGACTCCAGGATCAGAGTACCCAGGAAAACCTTGACTGAAAAACGGTCCCGACCTGAAACATTACGCATCCATATGCTTCAGAGATGTTGCCTGACCCGCTGAGTTACTCCAGGACTTTGTGTCTATCTTTGGTGTACACTAGTGACTGCATGAAATTGCAGGGAATTGTGGACGCAGCCCAGACCATCACCCAAACCAACCTCCCTTCCATTGACTCCATCTACACTTCACGATGCCTCGGCAAGGCCACCAGTATAATCAAGGACGAGTTGCACCCCGGCCACTCCCTCTTCTCCCCTATCAGGCAAGAGGTACAGAAGTGTGAACATGCATACCTCCATATTCAGGGACAATTTCTCTCCCAGCTGTTATCAGGCAACTGAACTATCCTACCAACATCTAGAGAGGAGTCCTGAGCTATTATCTACCTCATGGGAGACCATTGGACTATCTTTGATCGGACTTCAGCTTGCACTAAACAATATTCACATTATTCCCTTTATCATGTATCTGTACGCCCAGTCTGACGCTCAGTCTGAAAAAGGGTCTCGACCCGAATCATCACCCATTCCTTCTCTCCAGAGATGCTGCCTGTCCCACTGCAGCATTTTGTGTCTCGGCTCGATTGTAATCAGGCTTTCCACTGACTGGTTAGCACGCTACAATGGCTTTTCACTGTACCTCGGTGCACGTGCCAATAAACTAAAATTATCTACAGTTCATTATTTCTACATTTCTTCTAAATCATTGTTTAATCACGGTTTTTCCAGAAATACTGTTTATTCTAAAATAAGATTTACTGGATCAATTTTCTCAGAATTTTCCATTTCAGTGTCATTTTCCTCATCTAGGATCAAAGAATGAACGAACAGGCCCTTCGGCTCACTGAGTCTGGGCTGACTGTCAGCCACCCATTGATACTAATCCTACACTAATCCCTCTTTATTCTTCCTCACTCCCCCATTAATGTCCCCAGATTGCACCGATCAGCTGGCATTCGAGTGGCAATTTATATCAGCCAATTCACCTGCCAATCTTTGCGAGTAGGGCGGAAACCCACACAGTCACAGGAAGAACGTGCAAACTCAACACAGACAGCACCCGAGGTCAGGAACGAACCAAGTTTCCTGGAGCTGAGAGTTTTCTTTTACACAAAGGGTGATAGGTATATGGAATGAGCTGCCAGAGAACTATCACAACGGTTGGGAAAAAAAAAACACTTGGACAGGTACATGGATAGGATAGGTTTAAAGAGATATGGGCCAAACGCAGGCAGGTGGGACTCGTGTAGAAGGGACATGTTGGTCGGTGTGGGTGGGCAGGTTGGGCCGAAGGGCCTGTTTCCACGCTGTATGACTCTGAGAGGAGGTAGCTCAATTAGACGCACTCTTGACCCCTCTCCGCATTCTTGATTTTGCATCTATATCACGCAATCCATCATCCTTAGTTTTAAATATAATCTGTCTCCAAATTTATTTTTATGTTTTTTAGTTGAAGGCACACAACATGGAAACAGGCCCTTCAGCCCACTGAGTCCACGCGACTAACGATCACCTGTTCGCACTAGTTCCCTGTTATCCCACTTTCTCACCCACTCCCCACACACGAGGGACAATTTACAGCGGTCAATGAACCTACAAACCCGCACATCTTTGGGATGTGAAAAGAACCCACAGCAAACCCACGCCGTCACAGGCAGAACGTGCAAACTCCACACTGACAGCACCGGGGTCAGGTTCGAACCCGGGTCTCTGGCGCTGTTAGGCTGCAAGCTCTATCATTTGCTCCACTGTGCCCTCCATATCTTTGGAGCAGAGAATTCACAAGAATCACCACACGCAAATGACACTCATTTCAATCTTAAAATGGCCAAGCTCTTACGAAATCATTGCCCGGTGCACAAAAGCAGCGTGTGACCTCCATAATAGATCACGGTGAACAGAAAACGCCAACTAAGTGTAAAAGTGTGAGAGAGGCAGGCTCTAACCTTCTCCGGAAGCAGTGGTCAGATGATGCTCGTCTCTATATTTGTCTCTGCCGGCGAAGGCTGATCGCGGAAGTGTGTGTGTGTTGAAGCTTGGCAGGTTGGTGAATGGTTCAGTTGTATTTCGGGGGGGTGGGGGTTGGCTTGTCCACATATTACAGGCGGGTGGGTGGGTGGTTTGTGCGGCGATGAGGCGAGGCGCTCCCAGCTACCGGCTCAGATGTAACGAGATACATTGTATCCGCTGCAATGTATCAACTGCGATGTATCAGCTGATGCGCTCGCTGCAGCGACCGACCTTCTCCCCAGAGCCAGGCTACCGGGGCGACCAGTCTTGGACTGCAGCCCGCTCTTTTCCCTCAACGACAGTGGCTTCCACGGGGGTTAATAATATGAGGGGCTTGAAACAGTTTGTCCTGACCTGAGGCGGGACGTCCGAAACCCGGAGCCGGGCTGATCGGTAGTATTTACTTAGCGGGCGGAGCCTCTCAACCCAATCGCTCACAAATGTGCCAACTGTGCCTTTTTTTTTAATTCTCCCCCCCCCCCCCCCCCCCCCCCCCCCCCCAACACACACACACACACACACACATCTCCATGTTGTTTTTTGCAACTGATTTTCCACCATTTTTCGTAGCTGGTGCTTGCACGGTGCTTGGAGACTCGGGTTCGATTCTGACCTCGGACGCTGTGTGTGTATACACGTGTGTGTGTGTGTGTGGAGTTTAAATTCTCTCCCTCCGGCCGCTCCGATTTCCTCTCACGTCCCAAAGATAGACCAACGTGTGTGGGCAGTGGTAGAGGGGAGGAGAATAAAATAGGTTTAGTGTAAATAATTAGTGGGTGATGGAGACACAAGGAACTGCAGATGTTGGATACTTGAATAAAACACAAAGTGATGGAGTAACTCAGAGGGTGAGGTAGCATTTGTGGAGGGAATGGATCTACTACATCTCCTTTCACCATCCTGACTACATTTTCTCTCACCTTGCCTCTTCCACTTTGTTCCCCAATCTCAAATTCTCTGTCTCTGCCACGTCTACTCCAAGATGAGTCTTTCCTCAACAGTATGTAATGCTGAGGCTTTATAAGGCACTAGTCTGACCGCATCTGGAGTATTGAGCGTTTGATGGCACTGGGGCCTGTACTCGTGGAGTCTAGAAGTATAAAGCCCCTGTCCCACTTTCCCGAGTTACTCACGAATTCTCCCGAGTTTTCCCCTTGATTCACTCGGAGAATGTCCGTAGTGCGGCCGTAGGAGTCCGTAGATATTTCGTAGCGGCTCGTAATGCCAGCCGTAGGTACTCGGGGCATCGGGTAAGTCGGGACATTTTTTCAGCATGTTGAAAAATGTCCACAATAAAAAAAATAACCCCGAGTACCTTTGGCTGGCTATTACCGTAATTCTCCGAGTTTGAATCAAGGGGAAAACTCGGGAAAGTGGGATAGGGGCTTAAGAAGTGACCTCGTTGAAAATTACTGAATAGTGAATGGCCTGGATAGATTCGATGTGGAGAGGAAGTTTCCAGTAGTGGGAGAATCTAGGACTGCCCAGCACAGCGTCATAAGTTACAGGAGCAGAATTAGGCCATTCGGCCGGTCAAGTCTACTCTGCCATTCAATCATGGCTGATCTCTCTTTCCTTCTCAGCCCCATTCTCCTGCCTTTTCCCCATTCCCCCTGACACCTGTACTAATCAATAATCTATCAATCTCTGATAGATAGCATAGAATAAAAGGACGTACCTTTAGAAAGGAGATGAGGAGGAATTTCTTTAGTCAGAGGGTGGTGAATTTGTGGAGTTAATTAGGTATCATTGGGTGTTTTTAAGGTGGAGTGACAGATTCTTGATTAGCAAGGGTGTCAAAGATCATGGGGTTGAGGAGGAAACATAGATCAGTCATGAGTGAATGGTGGAGTATCGAGGGGCTGAATGGCCTAATTCTGCTCCAACTAAACTTTCTACTCAGACAACCGAGATGCCCTCTTTCGTAAGCGTGGGTCCCCCTCCCTCACCTGTGTTTCTGTCGGATGGAACAAGGATAGAGTTCCCCAGGTCCTTGTCTTTCACCTCGCCAGCCCCCGCATCCAACACATATTTCTCCATCATTTCCGTCACCTTAAACACGATCCTATCATCAGTCACTTCTCATCTCATCTTTCCAGAGATCACTCCCTCTGCCATGACTTAGCTCGCTCATCCCTTCCCATCCAAACCACTCCCGCCCCGCCTAGCACAGTCTGGGTAACTATTTCGCCAAACACTTGCGCTCTGTCCGCCAAGGCCTGCTGCATCTCCCGGTTGCTAAAAGTTTTAACTCTCCTTCCCATTCTCAAACTGATCTTTCTGTCCTGGGCCTCCTCCATTGCCAGGGTGAGGCCACACACAAACTGGAGGAACGTCACCTCATATTCCGCTTGGGTAGCTTGCAACCTAATGGTACGAACAACGGGAGATCCTGTTGGCCTTGGCGGACGCTGCGCAGGTGTTGAGCGAAATGGTCACCCACATCTTTAGCATGTGGGAGCAAACTGGGGGAAATCCACAAGGTCACGTGGAGAACAGGCAAACTCCACACACCCGGGTGGTACTAGAAATGGACTACGCGCAGTCCACGGGGGCCCTGGGGGATTTCCGGGACCGCTGAGCGCCACGGCGGGTGGAGTGCAACCTTGACAAGATGATGATATAGTTGTATAATAGTTTATTTTGTATATTTGTTTGACTTGTACTATGGTGGTGTGTTTTGATTATTTTGTACCATACGTATTATTGTAAATAATTGATTAAATTATATTTGGTTAAATAAAACTCCACCCGGCAGCGTATCGAACCTGGGTCGTTGCAACTCTGAGGCAGCAGCACTGCCAGCTGCGCCACCATGCTGCCATTCCCCGATGCCCTTGGAGAAAGGAATCCTTCACCTGGTGTACCCAAGTGATCACCTGTCCCAGTGGCTTTGGGGCTTTGCTTAAATCCACGTGAGGTACCACCTTGCTGCAAGTTAATGAGATCTAGCAGAACCTTTCACTCAATGTACCCTGTCCCAGGAACAATTAATCTGCAATTTAATGTTATTGAGTGATTTTTTTGGATTCTGGAGCAGCCTGCCCAGAAAATCAAGAATGTGAAATCCTTGCGATTGATTTTGAGTACACATGGCACTTGCTGATGGTTTTTTTTAAATTTTGGACAACAAGCCCATAAGTTTCAGTTTAACAAACCTTGTTTTCCATTTGGTCTTGATTATTTTTATTGAATTTTTGTCTTTCCCAATCGAGAAAACCGTAATGTCTTGTATTTCTCTTCTGTTTCTCTTGTTCTATTTTACGCTTCTTCTGCCCGTGTTTGCAAGAGTAAGCAACTTGTGTGTTCTTTTTGCGTGGGTCACAACTCAGGTTTGATGTGACGGAATAGAGATACAATTAATCACTGTCTCACTGCATCTATGCCATCTTACAGCAACCTTTAAGACCCACTCGCGTTTCTAAGCAATAATGCTTGTGAATGCATGAGCATGGTTACATTCGTAGAACTGTACTTCATGGAAACCGTCCCTTCGGCCCAACTCGTCCATGCTGGGGCCAAGTTTGCTACCTGAACTGGTTCTATTTACCTACATTTGGCTTCTATCCCTTTAAACCTTTTCTACCCACATACCAGCCACTAAACACAACACAGCCAATGAAGTCACAGAATCGTAGACCATTACAGCATGGAAAAAGGCCCTTCAGCCATCTCGACCATGCCGACCAAGATGCTAAACCCACTTGCTTGCACTTGGCCAACATCACTCTAAACCTTTCCTATCCACGTACCTGTTTAAAAGCCCTTGAAAAAGGCCTTTAATTGTCCAGGTCGTTACCAGGTTAGGCCAAGGTTCTGTCCTTGCGAACTGTTCACAACCCAAACAGATCACGTTGAAGATGTGGCCGTGATCTGTGTTCTCACCCGGCAGCAGCAGGCAAATCCGTCCCACTAGCATCCCAGACGTGTCTGTACTTACAGGCTGTACATAAGTTAGGCATTAGCAAGCCGGGGATTATCTGAAACCACCGCTACCACTAAGCCATTCATTTGTAGGCCAATAAACCTACAAACCCACACGTCTTTGGGATGTGGGAGGAAGCCGGAGCACCCCGAGAAAACTCCGCACAGACAGCACCTGAGGTCAGGATCGAACCCGGGTCTCTGGCGCTGTGAGCGTTCCACTTGCCCAAAGATTCTTTACCTGTAAACACCACCCCCCAATCAACCTTTGCAAGTTCCTGTTTACCATGAAAATGGTCTTGCCCCAATTTATGGCCTGGGCGGCACAGTGGTGCAGCGGTGGAGTTCCTGTCTTTCAGCGCCTGCAGCTCTAGAGACCCAGGTTCGATCCTGACTAAAGGTGCTGTCTGTACGGAGTTTGTATGTTCTCCCCGTGACCTGTGTGGGTGTTCTCCGAGATCTTCAGTTTCCCCCCCACACTCCAAAGACGTACAGGTTTGAAGGTTGCTTGTTGTAAATGTAAAAAATGTCCCTAGTGTAACATAGTGTTAATATACGGGGATCACTGGTCGGCAAGGACTCGGTGGGACCAAGGGAGTGTTTCCGCGCTGTATCTCTAAACTAAACTAAAGTAAACCTGTGAGCCAGTTCCATCTTTATCCATCATTTAAAAACAAATAGAATTAAGGTCACTGGTTCCCAAAGTGTCCCCCCACTGACACTTCAATCACCCCCAGCCTTATTTCCCAGGAGGAGGTGGGTTGTTGCCCCCTCGATTGTAGGCCCATCAACATATTGTATAAGAGAAACATTTCTGGAGACACCTAACTAGTGTTGCCCCATCCTATCCATTGTCTCTATGGCAGCCCCAGTCAATATAAGGGAAATTAAAATCTCCATCTATTACAATAGGTGCAGGAGTAGGCCATTCGGCCCTTCGAGCCATTCCGTTTGGCCATTCATTGTGATCATGGCTGATCATCCCTGTCTTCCTGCCTTCTCCCCATATCCCCTGATTCCGCCATCTTTAAGAGCCCTATCTAGCTCTCTCTTGAAAGTATCCAGAGAAACGGCCTCCACTGCCCTCTGAGGCAGAGAATTCCACAGACTCACAACTCTCTGTGAGAAAAAGTGTTTCCTCGTCTCCATTCTAAATGACTTGCCCCTTATTCTTAAACTGTGGCCCCTGGTTCTGGACTCCCCCAACATCAGGACATGTTTCCTGCCTCTAGCGTGTCCAAGCCCTTAACAATCTTATATGTTTCAATAAGATATCCTCTCTTCCTTCTAAACTCCAGAGTGTACAAGCCCAGCCGCTCCATTCTCTCAGCATATGACAGTCCCGCCATCCCGGAATTAACCTTGTAAACCTACGCTGCACTCCCTCAATCGCAAGAATACAACTTTATTAATATTCCTATAGCTCTGCAATCTCCCGGTATATTTTCTCCTCTGCAAAAAATTGCAGACTGTTGTGGATGTAGCCCAGTCCATCACACAGACCGGACTTCCCACCATTGACTCCATCTACTCTTCATGCTAGCCCGCGAAAACAGTCAATGTAAACTTGTGCCATCTTGGCCATTCCTTCTTCTCCCTGCTCCCATCAGACAGAAGGTACAGAAGCTTGAAAGCACGCACCACCAAACTGCTTCTCTTCTGTTATCAGGCTTCTGAACAGTCCTTCCATGAGCCAGGGGACTGTCCAATTCACCTCTACCCCATTGAGGACATTGGGCTTTGTCTACAGAACTGATGGGCTACAATGATGAGAACTATATTCTGCACTATGTATCTTCCCCTTTCACTGTACCTCGATACACGTGACAATAAACCTAGACCTCTAATTCCCATCTACAATTGGGGGGGGCCTGCAGTAAAATTCCATCACAGTGATCATCCTCTACTTATTGTGTAAGAAGGAACTGCAGATGCTGCTTTACACCGAAGATAGACACAAAATGCTGGAGTAACTCAGCGAGACAGGCAGCATCTCTGGAGAAAAGGAATGAGTGACGTTTTGGGTCTCGACCTCTCCGGATGATATAATATAATCCTTTTAATGGAACAGTCAGGACACTAGAAACTTTATAAAATATATTTGATTTGTATCAGTTTTCAGCCCACATTGTTCCTGCAATTTGGCAATGTTGTTGCATTTATTTGACTTTACTGGAGAGCACTTTCCAAAAAAATGGGGTCAAATAAAATTGAAGCTGAGACTGGGACAGATTTTGGGCGGTGTGAAATTTCAATGTTCAGTGATGTTTAATGGTGAATCTCTTTTTCAAATCACCAGATTTGCCCCCATTTCCCAAGTGCAGTCCACGCGATAGGTCTAACGGAGTGTGTCGGTAGGTGTATTGGCTGCATTCTGTCTCCCACTGGCAAAATCTAGCAGCTGTAGTTTATTTTGTTGAAGCCGGTTTGTGGCTGATCTCAAGGTACAGGAAGCTGAGCATGAGTTGCCCTATTCACCTCACCACCATGGAAGACCTGACCTTTGGTCTCTGCACTCTTCCTGCCAATTGTCCAACATGCCTCTGCTTTATCTCTGCCTCCAGCGCAGTGTGGGATGGAGATTCGAGTCCCGCCTGGTCATTCCTCCTTCCTCCCCGCTGCCATCAGACAGAAGGACGACACGGTGGCGAAACGGTAAAGTCGCTGCCTTACAGTGCCTACAGCGCCAGAGACCCGGGTTCGATCCCGACTACGGGTACTGTTTGTACAGTGTTTGCATGTTCTCCCCGTGACTGCGTGGGCTTTTTCCGACATCTTAAGTTTCCTCCCACACTCCAAAGACATACAGGTTTGTAGGTTCATTGACTTGGAATACATGTAAAATTGTCCCTAGTGTGTGTAGGATAGTGTCAATGTGCGGGTGATCGCTGGTCGGTGCAGACTCATTTGGCCGAAGGGCCTGTTTCCACGGTGTATATCTAAACTAAAGTAAAGAAGGTTCAGGAGCTTGAAAGTGTGGTTCACCAGACTCGGGAACAGCTTCTGAACGGTCCTTCCATAAGCGAGCAGACTGTCAGATTTACCTCTTTCCCCCACTGCGCACATTTGTCTGTCAACTGATGCGCTACAATGCTGAGAACTATATTCTGCACTGTATCTTTCCCTTTGATCTACCTATGGAGTTTGACTTGATTGTATTTATGTATGTTATCTGATTTGTTTCAATAACATGCAAAACAAAGTTTTTCACTGTGTCTCGGTGTCAGTGGAACACTTGTTGTTGGCTCTTGATGAAGCTTCCGCATTGCAGAGGCTCAGTGTGATGTGGAACGAGGGTGGGGCGTAAACGTGGGAAGGTTTGGCAGGTGTTTAATCTGCTTGGATTTCAACAGTGCCGTCAGAAACTGGTTTTCTTTCTAACCTCAACGATAAACGCTTTCAACTGTCCTCCAGAAGGAGCCACGGTTACACCGGGATACTTGATCCATTTTGTTGTTATTCCATCCTCTTGTAAACGAGACACCGAGCGTTATCCAGCACCACTTAGAATCCGATCTGAACCCTGAGAAACCTCCAGCCCATTTTGCATGATAGAGAAACCAAGGTCACGCAGCCTGATCAAGAACAACTGGAGTGCAGGAAGGAACTGCAGATGCTGGTTTACATCCAAGATAGACACAAAATGCTGGAGTAACTCAGCGGGACGGGCAGCATCTCTGGAGAACATGATGAGTGACGATTCAGATCGAGACCCTTCTTCAGACATAGAATTCAGTCTCAAGAAGGGTCTCAACCCGAAACGTCATGTGTTCCTTTTTGTGTCTAATAACAACTGAACTCGTGTTTAACCCACATCACAAAGTGCTGGAGTAACTCAGGAGGTCAGGCAGCATCTCTGGAGAACATGAATGGGTGACGTTTTGGGTCGGGATCCTTCTTCACGATCCGACCCGAAACGTCGTCTGTCAGTATGTAGAAACAAATAACTGCAGATTCTGGTTAATACACCAAAGGACACAACGAGCTGGAGTAACTCAGTGGGTCAGGCAGCATCGCAGCAGAACATGGATAGATGACGTTTCCCTTGACGAGACCCTTCTTCAGTTCATTCTCTGCACAAATGCTGCCTGACCTGCTGAGCTCCTCCAGCAACTTGTTTTTTTGCATCAGTTTATTTAATCAGTTCTTGATCTTGTTTAATTAATATGTGTAACTTGAGAATTCATGTGTAATCCTGAGGACGGATCAGACAACAGGATGTGTGGAAGAATTTGCATCAGCTCTCCTTTGTGTTATCCGGCTGATTCTGGGACAAATGATTTGAACACGACCTCTGACTCACGACATCTGTGCCAACCATGATGCCAAATTAAACTAACCTCTACATCAGGGGTTGGCAACCTACGGCCCCCCCGGGCCGACTGCGGCTCGTAAACCGAAATCATCCGGCCCGCAAGCGTTTTTTAATCTCCCGTAATTATCCAGCCCGCAGACTTCCGTCATCTCCGGTGCCTCCCGAGGCCGCGACGCCCATGCGCGGTGACGTAAGGAGGCCTGCGTTGGCGGCCGCAATGGCCAAGCAGCGCCGAGCTCTGGCTGTACCGCATCCTGCGCAAAGCCGCCGGCACGGCCGCGCACCTTCCGTGTCGGGATCGGGGTTGTCAATAGGCCGGGGACGAGTGAGTGTGAGTATTTGAGCCACCGCCTTCAGGACAGAGCCAAGGCAATGGTCCGTAGGTGTGCCATGTTTGTGAGCGCCGGTAACTAGGGGCCAGTGCTCCAGGTGGCGTCCTCGAAGGGGCAGGATCTACATCAACACGTGATTTGATGCCTGCCATCCGGGGCGGGATCCATGTGTACACGCGATAGATGTGGCCCGCCATCCGCTCACAGACATGCGACCTGGCCCCTTGGCAGAACAAAGTTGCCGACCCCTGCTCTACATGATCATCATCCCACAATTTCCTGCTTGAGATTAGTCTATTGTCACGTGAACCGAGGTACAGTGAAAAGCCTTTGTCGCATACTAACCAGTCAGCACAAAGACAATCGATGAGTACCACTGAGCTGTCCACAGTGTGCAGATACATGACATACAAGATAAAGTCCAGTAAAGTCCAATCAAAGAAACTCCGAAGGCCTCCATTGAGGTAGATAGAATGTTCAGTGCCTTTAAAAAAAAAATAAAAAAAATAAAAATAAACTTTATTCAAGTAAAAAATATGTACAATACAGGAACTGTGCAAAAGAATTATTCCGACATTCTTGGAGGCTATACATACATTCAATAGTGTTTACACAAATCACACAATTTACCCCACACCCTTGCCACTCATGTGGACCCCTGGCGTGAAATCCCTTCCCTTATTTGAGGGGCATACTCTGCCCCCCCACCCCAAATGTCCAGCAGCGGAGGGACCCTAGACTGTGGTCCTCCCCCACAGAGCCTTGGCGTTGGCTGCACCGAGCTTCAGTGCGTCCCTCAGCACGTACTCCTGCAGTCTGGAGCTTGAAAGTGTGGTTCACCAGACTCGGGAACAGCTTCTGAACGGTCCTTCCATAAGCGAGCAGACTGTCAGATTTACCTCTTTCCCCCACTGCGGACATTTGTCTGTCAACTGATGCGCTACAATGCTGAGAACTATATTCTGCACTGTATCTTTCCCTTTGATCTACCTATGGAGTTTGACTTGATTGTATTTATGTATGCTATCTGATTTGTTTCAATGACATGCAAAACAAAGTTTTTGACTGTGTCTCGGTACACTTTTGACATTAGAGATACAGCATGGAAACAGGCCCTTCGGCCCAACCCTGTACATGAGTGCTATCCGACACACGAGGGCCAATTTACAATTTTTACCAAAGTCAATTTAGATACAAACCTGTACGTCTTGGAGTGTGGGAGGAAACAAGAGCGCCCAGAGAAAGCCCACGCGGTCACAGGGAGAACGTACATACTCCGTACAGACAGCACCCGTTGTCAGGATTGAACCCGTTGTCAGGATGGAACCCGGGTCTCTGGCACTGTGAGGCAGCAACTCTACCGCTGCACCACCGTGCGCCAATAATAAACCTAAACTATCTCCTTAATATAAGTTTCTCCTCATCTCCATGTGGAACAGGCACACTCCAAGACGTACAGGTTTGTATCTAAATTGACTTTGGTAAAAAATGTGTCGGATAGCACTCATGTGCGATAGGTCTAACGGAGTGTGTCGGTAGGTGTATTGGCTGCATTCTGTCTCCCACTGGCAAAATCTAGCAGCTGTAGTTTATTTTGTTGGAGCCGGTTTCTGGCTGATCTCAAGGTACAGGAAGCTGAGCATGAGTTGCCCTATTCACCTCACCACCATGGAAGACCTGACCTTCTGTCTGACCCTGACCCTGACATTTACCCAGGGTCAATGCTCCCATAGATGTAGACCACCCCAACCTTCTATTCCAGGAGCAACATCCTTCAAATATCTACCATCATAATGCCCACAGAGCCTTTCACGTGTGGATCTTTGCTGTGCCAACTACTAACTTCCAGGGAGTCTGAACTCGCCTGTCCAATTGTTCTTTGCAGCTCAATGCCCTCTGGTAGAGGGATAGGCAGAGGGTGACTGTGGGTGCCTAGAGATTTGAGGTCAATGTGTCTTTTGGTAAAGGAGCATCATGGTGTCAGCATGGGAGTGTGTCAGTGGAACACTTGTTGTTGGCTCTTGATAGAAGCTTCCGCATTGCAGAAGGCTCAGTGTGATGTGGAACAAGGGTGGGGCGTAAACGTGGGAAGGTTTGGCAGGTGTTTAATCTGCTTGGATTTCAACAGTGCCGTCAGAAACTGGTTTTCTTTCTAACCTCAACGATAAACGCTTTCAACTGTCCTCCAGAAGGAGCCACGGTTACACCGGGATACTTGATCCATTTTGTTGTTATTCCATCCTCTTGTAAACGAGACACCGAGCGTTATCCAGCACCACTTAGAATCCGATCCGAACCCTGAGAAACCTCCAGCCCATTTTGCATGATAGAGAAACCAAGGTCACGCAGCCTGATCAAGAACAACTGGAGTGCAGGAAGGAACTGCAGATGCTGGTTTACATCCAAGATAGACACAAAATGCTGGAGTAACTCAGCGGGACGGGCAGCATCTCTGGAGAACATGATGAGTGACGATTCAGATCGAGACCCTTCTTCAGACATAGAATTCAGTCTCAAGAAGGGTCTCAACCCGAAACGTCATGTATTCCTTTTTGTGTCTAATAACAACTGAACTCGTGTTTAACCCACATCACAAAGTGCTGGAGTAACTCAGGAGGTCAGGCAGCATCTCTGGAGAACATGAATGGGTGACGTTTTGGGTCGGGATCCTTCTTCACGATCTGACCCGAAACGTCGTCTGTCAGTATGTAGAAACAAATAACTGCAGATTCTGGTTAATACACCGAAGGACACAACATGCTGGAGTAACTCAGTGGGTCAGGCAGCATCGCAGCAGAACATGGATAGATGACGTTTCCCTTGACGAGACCCTTCTTCAGTTCATTCTCTGCACAAATGCTGCCTGACCTGCTGAGCTCCTCCAGCAACTTGTTTTTTTGCATCAGTTTATTTAATCAGTTCTTGATCTTGGTTAATTAATATGTGTAACTTGAGAATTCATGTGTAATCCTGAGGACGGATCAGACACCAGGATGTGTGGAAGAATTTGCATCAGCTCTCCTTTGTGTTATCCGGCTGATTCTGGGACAAATGATTTGAACACGACCTCTGACTCACGACATCTGTGCCAACCATGATGCCAAATTAAACTAACCTCTACATCAGGGGTTGGCAACCTACAGCCCCCCCGGGCCGACTGCGGCTCGTAAACCGAAATCATCCGGGTCGCAAGCGGTTTTTTTTGTCCCGTAATTATCCGGCCCGCAGACTTCCGTCATCTCCGGTGCCTCCCGGGCCCGAGGCCGCGACGCCCATGCGTGGTGACGCAAGGAGGCCTGCGTTGGCGGCCGCAATGGCCAAGCAGCGCCGAGCTCTGGCTGTACCGCATCCTGCGCAAAGCCGCCAGCACGGCCGCGCACCTTCCGTGTCGGGATCGGGGTTGTCAATAGGCCGGGGACGAATGAGTGTGAGTATTTGAGCCACCGCCTTCAGGACAGAGCCAAGGCAATGGTCCGTAGGTGTGCCATGTTTGTGAGCGCAGGTAACTAGGGGCCAGTGCTCCAGGTGGCGTCCTCGAAGGGGCAGGATCTACATGAACACGTGATTTGATGCCTGCCATCCGGGGCGGGATCCATGTGTACACGTGATAGATGTGGCCCGCCATCCGCTCACAGACATGCGACCTGGCCCCTTGGCAGAACAAAGTTGCCGACCCCTGCTCTACATGATCATCATCCCACAATTTCCTGCTTGAGATTAGTCTATTGTCACGTGAACCGAGGTACAGTGAAAAGCCTTTGTCGCATACTAACCAGTCAGCACAAAGACAATCGATGAGTACCACTGAGCTGTCCACAGTGTGCAGATACATGACTTATAAGATAAAGTCCAGTAAAGTCCAATCAAAGTTACTCCGAAGGCCTCCATTGAGGTAGATAGAATGTTCAGTGCCTTTTTAAAAAAAAAAATCAAAATAAACTTTATTAAAAATATGTACAACACAGGAACTGTGCAAAAGTATTATTCCGACATTCTTGGAGGCTATACATACATTCAATAGTGTTTACACAAATCACACAATTTACCCCACACCCTTGCCACTCATGTGGACCCCTGGCGTGAAATCCCTTCCCTTATTTGAGGGGCATACTCTGCCCCCCCACCCCAAATGTCCAGCAGCGGAGGGACCCTAGACTGTGGTCCTCCCCCACAGAGCCTTGGCGTTGGCTGCACCGAGCTTCAGTGCGTCCCTCAGCACGTACTCCTGCAGTCTGGAGCGGGCCAGTCGGCAACATTCCCCGACGGACATCTCGCTCTGCTGGGAGACCAACAGAGTTTGGGCAGACCAAAGAGCGTCTTTCACCGAGTTGTTGTCCTCCCAGCAGCACTCGACGTCCGTCTCAGAACGTGTCCCTGTGAACAGCCCGTAAATCAGAGAGTCCTATGTTACGGAGCTGTTCGGAATAAACCGTGACAAGGACCCTTGCATTCTTCTCCAGGCTCTCTTTGCAAACCCACGCTCTGTGAAGAGAGGCCTGTGTAAAAGCCTCTGGAACCATCGGGTGGCGCCATCAAATGTGGCAGCCTCGCCAGCACCTGTTTGTCCTTTCACCTTTTTTTTGTTATTTTTAGAATGTCAAAAAGTATGTTTTAAAGGTTCCTTAGTCTTTTTTTATGTGGGGGGGGGAAACCGTTTCCCAGTCACTTACCTGGACGGAAACGCATCTTTTCCTCGAGTCGCCTCTTCACCCCCCCCTCGCGGCCTACCAACTGGATTGGCGCGGCCTTTCCTGCCGGAGACCTGCCCTGAATGCACAAAAATGCCTCAAAAATGCATTTACATATGATTAGCCTATTTATCACTATTTCTCTCGGAACCCCTAGCGTCCTCTCGCGGAACCCTAGCGTTCCGGCGAACCCCGGCTGAGAAACACTGGGATAGAATGTTACCACGCTTGACTGTGCCACACTAGAATTTAAAACACTTCCTCAACATTACCATTATTATTTTTGACACTATACAGGAGGTGAGTTTGCTGTGCCAGTCCGCCAGTGTCGATGAGTCCTTGCTGAAGAGCAGATAGTTGTGGGTTCACTTGGTCACCTTGTACCTCAGAGGTATGAATATTGATTCCTCTAATTTCAAGTAACACTTACACGCCCTCTTTCTCCTACTCTCCCCCACCCTAGTTGGCCTGCTTGTTTCGCTGTCATCCTACTTAGCTTCATTGTCTGTATAACTCGTAATCACCTTCTTCACAGGGCTTTGAGTTCTTTTCATGTCTTTCATTCATTTTTTGCTTTGTACCTTTTCATGCCTCGTTTCCCACTCCCCTGACTCTCCGTCTGAAGAAAGGTCTCGACTCGAAACATCACCTATTCCATTTTTTTCCAGAGTTGCTGCCTGGCCCGTTGAGTTACTCCAGCATCTTCTGTGCAGATGCTGTGTTGGGCAGGTTGGTTTCACAGATAGTCCAAGAGAGGGTGGCACAGTGCCGCAGCAGTAGAGTTGCTGACCTGCAGCGCCAGAGACCTGGGTTTGATCCTGACTACGTGTGCTGTCTGTACGGAGTTTGTACATTCTCCCTGTGACCATGTGGGATTTCTCCGGGTGCTCCGGTTTCCTCCCACAGTCCAAAGAAGTACAGGTTAGTAGGTTAACTGGCTTTTGTAAAATTGTCCCAAGTATGTGTAGGATAGAACTAATGTATGGGGTGATCATTGGTCGGCACGCACACGGTGGGCCAAAGGCTCTATTTCCACGCAGTATGTTTAAAGTCTAAAGAGATGCTTTGGAGGGTGACGTTAGGAGAGAAGGAATCCCTCATTGTTGCCTATCTCCATTTACTCATCAGGTTTACTCATTGTTTAGTTTAAGGTAGACAAAAATGCTGGAGAAACTCAGCGGGTGAGGCAGCATCTATGGACCGAAGGAAATGGGCGACGTTTCGGGTCGAGACCCTTCTTCAGACTTTAGTTTAGTTTAATTTAGAGATACAACGCGGAAACAGGCCCTTCGGTCCACCAAGTCCACACACTAGGGACAGTTTACATTTATACCAAGCCAATTAACCTACAAACCCGTACGTCTGGAGTATGGGAGGAAACCGAAGATCTGGGAGAAAACCCACGCAGGTGACGGAGGGAACGTACAAACTCCGTACAGACAAGCACTCTTAGTCAGGACCGAACCCAGGTCACTGGCGCTGTAAGGCAGCAGGTCTACAGCTGCGCCACTGCAACGCTGGTTTAGAATTGATCTACCACTGAGGCAACAGCAGTAAACCATCTGGCTGGCAGCCCCGAGCCCGCCAGAATCAAACCCGAGCAGATACACAAAAGTAGAACTCTACTGCCCAATGTTTCGTAAAGCTAACATTGGATTTGTGCTTACGGCCATGTTAGGCCCCAAAGAGCCTTATAACTGAGCCCTCACTATTGGGCTGTAGTCACTGTTATACGATAAGAAAGTGGCAGTCAATTAGTACACAGAACGCCCCCATGTGTGATTTACGATCAAATAGACTGTTTTATTGATGTTGGTTTAGGGATAAACAATAGCCTGTGATAACACTTATTATTAAAGTGATGTGTAAGAAGGAACTGCACGCGGTCACAGGGAGAACATGCAAACTCCACACTGTGGGCAGGATCGAACCCGGGTCCAGGGAGCTGTGAGGCATCAGCTCTACTTTTGTGCCACTGTGGTTACTGAGCTCGGCAGGGAAGTAGATGTGATTGTTATTTCCAAAGAGGAAATGGAAATATTTTTCCGATTGAAAATTTGCATGTCCTTGGGGAAAGAGCGGATGAATGGGACTAATTAGGCGCAGCTATTTAAAGATAGACGCAAGGAGCTGGAGTTACTCAGCGGGTCAGGCAGCATCTCTGGAGTAAAGGAATAGGTGACATTTCGGTTCGAGACCCTTCATCGGACATCAGACTATTGATGCAATGCCATGGGTTTTGCTGAGAGACTAAGCAAGGCCTTGGTTTAATACTCTGCTGAAGAAACCCCTCAGTACTGTAATGGCTGCCACCCAAGACCCGTGCCCAGAGGGCAGAACTTTAAGGTGAGAGGGGGAAAGTTTAAAGGAGATGTGTGAGGTAAGTTTATTTTATAGAGTGAGCTACCAAGGGTGGTGGTTTGATGGTGGTGTTGAAGAGGTTTTTGGATAGGCATCAAATGTAGGAAGGAACTGCAGGTACTGGTTTATACTGAAGATAGTCACAAAGTACTGGAGTAACTCATCGGGTCAGGCAGCATCTCTGGAGAAAAAGGATGGGTGACGTTTCAGGTCGGGACCCTTCTTTGGACTGAAAGTATCGGGGGAGGGTGTGAGGTGGGGTTGGGGGGGGGGGGGGTGGGGAGGGGGTGGGGGAGTGATCTGAAGATCCTGGACCCACTGGGCCCACGCCAACCAGCAAGCACCCCATACACCAGCACTATCCTACACATTAGGGAGAATTTACAATTTACAGAAGCCAACTAACCTCCAAACTTGTACGTCTTATGATCAGCCATGATCATATTGAATGGCGGTGCAGGCTCGAAGGGCCGAATGGCCTACTCCTGCACCTATTTTCTATGTATCTATGTCTGGAGTGTGGGAGGAAACCTGAGCACCCGGAGAAAACCCACGCGTTCGCAGGGAGAACGTAACAAACTCAGTACAAACAACACTCTTAGCCGGGATTGAACCTGGTTTGTGGCGCTGTAAGGCAGCAACTGTACCATTGCATAACTGTGCCACGCTTGCATTAGTTTGCCCAAATCAACTCATTGAGAGTGTGAACCGTCTCAGCTGCATGCTGGACACTGTCTGTGGCGCACTGCCTTCTGGGTAAGCACTGCCGCCATTGTCGGCTTGTTTCCGTGTTTCCGATGTAAACTTGAGTGACCGTACATTGTTGTGGAGATTACAAACTTGATTGCACTAGGGACTGAGTACAGAATTGTTTACGTAAGTGCGCGTTTATGCAAGTCGGCTATGTTGGGAAATGTCTATAGAAAAAATCTAAAGAGAGAGAGATGATTGTTGTGCTGGGAAGGTGAAGAGAGAGGGGAAGCCGTGAAGGTGGCGGGGCGGGGGTGGGGGGGTGGGGGGGGGGATAACGTGATCAGATTGGTTTTAACTTGGCATCATGACATTGTGGGCCGAATGGAAAATTCTTGTGCTGCATTGTTCTCTGTTCAAGCAACAACGCCATAAGAGAGGGAACACAGTTCCTCCAACCCAAAGGGGGCAGAGAGAAGTAGAAAAATACCTGGATTGGGTGGATAAAAATAATGGAAAAGGCAGGTGAGGGATTGTGAGCTCCTTGGGATGTCGGCTCTTGGGCTGGAACACCCTCCCACCTGCAGGTGGAGCTGTCACATGCCTTTTCACTGAGCCATGTTCTCGTACAGCTCACACCAGCTAATGGTCTAAACTGTGGGCTGGGTCATCACGGTGACCACTCTATCCGCACTCTGGATTCCCACGTATCAACCTTCATGCTTCCTAAATTTTGTTTCCCTTAGTGAAATTTCTAATGTCCAAACCAAGCAGTTGTTTTTCGCAACGTTCAAGTGTTCAAGTTCAAGTGAGTTTATTGTCATGTGTCCCTGTATAGGACAATGAAATTCTTGCTTTGCTTCAGCACACAGAAAATAGTAGGCATTTACTACAAAACAGATAAATGTGTCCATATACCATGATATAAATATATACACACATGAATAAATAAACTGGTAAAGTGCAAATAGCAGAAAGTGGTTATTAATAGTCAGAGTTTTGTCCGAGCCAGGTTTAATAGCCTGATGGCTGTGGGGAAGTAGCTATTCCTGAACCTGGTTGTTGCAGTCTTCAGGCTCCTGTACCTTCCACCTGAAGGTAGCAGGGAGATGAGTGTGTGGCCAGGATGGTGTGGGTCTTTGATGATACTGCCAGCCTTTTTGAGGCAGCGACTGCGATAAATCCCCTCGATGGAAGGAAGGTCAGAGCCGATGATGGACTGGGCAGTGTTTACTACTTTTTGTAGTCTTTTCCTCTCCAGGGCGCTCAAATTGCCGAACCAAGCCACGATGCAACCGGTCAGCATGCTCTCTACTGTGCACCTGTAGAAGTTAGAGAGAGTCTTCCTTGACAAACCGACTCTCCGTAATCTTCTCAGGAAGTAGAGGCGCTGATGAGCTTTTTTGATAATTGCGTTAGTGTTCTCGGACCAGGAAAGATCTTCAGAGATGTGCACGCCCAGGAATTTGAAGTTCTTGACCCTTTCAACCATCGATCCGTTGATATAAATGGGGCTGTGGGTCCCCCTCCTACTCCTTCCAAAGTCCACAATCAGTTCCTTGGTTTTGCTGGTGTTGAGGGCCAGGTTATTGCGCTGGCACCACATGGACAGTTGCTCGATCTCCCTTCTATATTCTGACTCATCCCCATCAGTGATACGCCCCACAACAGTGGTGTCGTCAGCGAACTTGATGATGGAGTTCGCACTGTGAACGGCTACGCAGTCATGGGTATAGAGTGAGTACAGCAGGGGGCTGAGCACGCAGCCTTGAGGTGCTCCCGTGCTGATTGTTATCGAGGCTGACACACAGAGATGTAGATGCTGGGATCTTGAGCAAAACGCTGGAGTAACTCAGCGGGTCAGGCAGCATCTGTGGAGAAATGGACAGATGACATTTTGAGTCAGAACCCTTCGTTATATGCTCCAGAAAGAGTTTTATTTTTCAATCTTTGACCAGATAAAATCTGCTTTTCTGAACTATTGATTGAATTAATTGATTGAAAGATAAGGCATGGTGAAAGATCCTTCGGCCCATCGATTTCACGCCGACCATCGATCACCTGTTCACGCTAGTTCTATGTTATCCCACTTTCCCATCCACTCCCTACATACCAGGGGACAATTAACTCCGAGGCTAATTAACCCAAAAAACCCACATCTTTGGATGTGGGAGGAAACCGGAGCACCTGAATGAAACCCACACGATCACAAGCAGAACGTGCAAACTCCACACTGGCACAACCTGAGGGCAAGATCGTACCTGGGTCTCTGGCGCTGTGAAGCAGCAGCCCTACCAGCTGTGCTACTATGCCACCCCTATTCTTTCATGTTTATTTTTTAAATTCCTTCTTTAAGGGTTTGCCATCAATATTTAATCACAACATA
This sequence comes from Amblyraja radiata, assembly GCF_010909765.2. NCBI lineage: Eukaryota > Metazoa > Chordata > Chondrichthyes > Rajiformes > Rajidae > Amblyraja > Amblyraja radiata. The sequence continues at coordinate 11,591,890 of NC_045986.1, read as the reverse complement.
TGCCCGGGGCCTGGAAGATTAATATATCACATTTCCTTGCAACCATGCCGGCTGAATTTATCCTTATCTTGCGCAGTGAGCCAAATCTATAAATCTGCTTCCATCAGTGTGTGGATGAGAGAGTTTCCCTTTGCTTCTTGCTTAAGGAGGATCTCATCACTAAGTATTTTTTAATAATAAAATAGAAACAAAACAAAAACAGTGTGAACTCTTCATACATTCTCAGTGTCTCAACGTTCATTAGTTTCAAACTCGGCAGTGTTCACATCTATAGAGAAAACACCCTTGCCACTCATGTAGCCACCTGGGGTGATATCCCTTCCCTTGTTTGAGGGGGTTCCCATCGGTTGAGCCCCTCAATGCCCAGCAGCGGAAGGACCCCAGTCCCCCACAGAGCCTTGGCATTGGCTGCACCAAGCTTCAATGTACAGTAGACAAATGCAACATAAGTACATGTGTTGTTACACATCAAGAGAAGGTTTCCAGCTAACGAACCACTTTTTGATAATTGCAGTAGTTTTCATTCTTATTCACTCCTTCCCTGCATGTTCTGTTGAATTATTTTCCACAGAGAGTGGTTGGTGCCTGATACACGATGTCGGGGGTGGTGGTGGAGGCAAATACAATAGCGGCATCTCAAAGAGTGTTTTGGATGTGCAAAGAGTGGGGGGGATATGGTTCACATGCAGCCAGAGGAGATTAATTTAACTTGGCATCATGTTTGGCACAGTCATCGTGGGCTGTAAGGCCTGTTCCCATGCTGTGCTGTTCCATGTTCCGAATCCAATTCTTCCCAATCATCCTTGTAATGGTGCCCCAAAGCGGTCGTTTGGGAGGCACAGCTGGTCGAGCTGCTGCCTCACCGCGCCACAGATCCTGGTTTGATACTGATCTCCGGTGCTGTTTGTGTGGAATTTATAGGCTCCCCCTGTAACCGTGTGGTGTTTCGGTTTCTTGCCGCATTCCAAAGACGTGCGTGTTGTAGGTTAATTGGCCACACTGTAAAATATACACGTGCGAGTGGCAGATGATGCAATTATGCGTTTTACAGTAATGTCCTGTTATCTTTCAGAAATTGAAGGGTGGCACAGCTGGTAGAGCTGCTGCCTCTCAGCGCCAGAGGCCCGGGTTAGATCCTGACCTCGGGTGCTGTCCATGTGGAGTTTTCACGTTTTCCTTATGACCGTATGGGTTTCCTCAGGGTGCTCCGGTTTCCTCCCACATCCCAAAGACATGCGGGTTTGTAGGTTAATTGACCCTCTGTAAAATTGCCCCTAGTCTGTAGGGAGTGGATGTGAAAGTGGGATAGCATAGAACTAGTGTAAATGGGTGATGGATGGTGGGCATCACTCGGTGGGCCGAAGGGTACGTTTCCATGCTGAATCTCTAAACTCTATATTGTTCTGAGTGATACATGTATAACATATTTAAGACTGGGGTAAGCCTTCCAACGGGACCCCACCACTGGCCGCATCTTCCCATTTCCACCCCTTTCTGCTTTCCGCAGAGACCGTTCCCTCCGCAACTCCCTGGTCAACTCGTCCCTTCCTACCCACCCCCTCCCCAGGTACTTTCCCCTGCAGTCGCCAGAGAAGCAACACCTGTCCCTTTACCTCCTCCCTCGACTCCATCCAACAGATTTTTCAGGTGAAGCAGAGGTTCACTTGGGCCTCCTCCAACCTCATCTACTGTATCCGCTGTTCCAGGTGTCAACTCCTGTATATCAGCGAGACCAAGCGCAGCGTTGGCGATCGTTTCGCTGAACACCTCCTTCCTCCTTAACCTACCTGACCTCCCGGTTGCTCAGCACTTCAACTCCCCCTCCCATTCCCAATCTGACCTCTCTGTCCTGGGCCTCCTCCATTGTCAGAGTGAGGCCCAGCACAAATTGGAGGAACAGCACCTCATATTTTGCTTGGGTAGCTTACACCCCAGCGGTGTGAACATTGACTTCTCTAACTTCAAACAGCCATTGCTTTCCCTCTCATCTCTCTCCATCCCCTCCCCTTCCCAGTTCTCCCACCAGTCTTACTGTCTCTGACTGCATTCTATCTCTGTCCCGCCCACTCCCCTGACCTAGACCCGAAACGTCACCCATTCCTTCTCTCCAGAGATGCTGCCTGTCCCACTGAGTTCCTCCAGCATATTGTGTCTATATATCTGAGATGTACTGCTTGTGATGCTACTGCTATAAGTAAGTACCTGTGCCTCACTGCACTTGTGTGTGGACAATAAGCTTGTCGTGAAGGCCACCAGCTAAATTAAGGATGAGTCTCTTTCCCTCTTCCCTCCGCTTCCATCGGGCAAGAGGTACAGAGGTGCGAAAACGCACACCTCCAGATCCAGGGGCAGTTTCTTCCCAGTGGTTATCAGGTAATTAAACCATCCTATCGCAAATGGAGAGCTGTCCTGACCTACCATCTATATCATTGGAGACCCTAGGACTATCTTTTATCGCACTTCACTGGACTTTATCTTGCAGTAAACGTTATACCCTTTATCCTGTATCCGTATGCTTGACTGTTCATGTTCTAGGAGCAGAATTAGGCCATGGAGCCCATCAAGTCTACTCCACCATTCAATAGTGACTGGTCTGTCTTTCCCTCTCAACCCCATTCCCCTGCCTTTCCCCCATAACCCCTGACACCCTTACTAATCTCTGCCTTAAAAGTAATCATGTATGTTGCAATCATGTACAGTCGTTGTGCTGCCTGTATAGCATGCAACAAAAGAGCTTTTCATTGAAGCTTGGTGCATATGACAATTATAAGCTAAACTAAACTAAACATTATGGAATGGAAACGAAAGGCTCAATGGAAACGCGGATCTTTCCATTTACTTTCCAATGAACAGCTGTCAACGTTGAGAATGGTGGAGAAATTTAGATCTCACGTTAGGGCGTCTTTTCTTTTTGCAGGTGCCTGGAGGAAACTGAGGGGGTCTCGGGAGAGAGATGACCGCCAGGCAAGTTCTCTGCCGGCTGCTCCTCGCGGGGTTGCTGCACGCCTTCACCGCGGAATGCAAGACCCACATTTCAGTTGTCCTAGTGGGGGCCACAGGGGACCTGGCCAAGAAGTACCTGTGGCAAGGCCTGTTCCAGATGTACATGGAGCAAGTTGACGCCGGGCTGCACGGTTTCAGCTTCTACGGCGGCACTCGCCTCCCTGCCGCCGAAGGCGCTCCGGCCATGTACGAGATACTCAAGGGTCTGTCGTGCCTGCCCAATGTGCCTTCGGTCAAGTGCGTTGTGTTGAAGGACCAGTTCATCAAGCTGTCCCGCTATCACCATATGAACACCGTGGAAGACTACGCCAAACTCGACAAGAAGATGGATGAGCTGCTCGGCCAGGAGGGCCTCGAGGAGCAAGGCCGCCTGTTTTACCTCAGCGTTCCCGCCTTTGCCTACGTCGACATCGCGACCAAGGTCAACGCCACCTGCCGGCCCAGGGAAGGGGCCTGGTTGCGGGTCGTCTTGGAAAAGCCCTTCGGACACGACCTCGAGTCGGCACAGACGTTAGCCGAGGAGCTGCAGAGGTTTCTCCGTGAGGAGGAGATGTACAGAATTGACCACTATCTTGGCAAGCAGGTGAGTGCGGTGCATTGTGAACATGCTGCCAGCCTCACTCATTTACTGCGTAGGATGGAACTGCAGATGCTGGTTTACACAGAAGATAGACATAAATTTTTTGGAGTAACTCAGCGGGCCAGGCAGCATCTTCAGATTGAAGGAATGGGTGACGTTTTGTGTCGAGGCCCTTCCTCAGAAGTCACCCATTACTTCTCTCCGGAGTTGCTGCTTGTCCCGCTGCGTTACTCCAGCATTTTGTGTCTACATTCATTACAACAGCTGAATTCATAACCTGGCTACCATTCAGGGCATTGGGGCGGTGCAGCAGGTAGAGCTGCTGCCTCACAGCGCCAGATACCCGGGTTCAATCCTGACCTCGGGTGCTGTGCGTGTGGAGTTTGTACGATCTCCCTGTGACCGTGTGGGTGCTCCAGATTCCCGCCACATCCCAAAGACGTGCAGGTTTGTAGGTTGGTCATCCTCTGTAAATTGCCCCTAGTGTGTAGGGAGTAGATGAACTATAGAGTGGCCCTGACCTCCCATCTACCTCACTGGATACCCTCGCACTATCTTCAATTGGTCTTTATCTTGCACTAAATGTTACTCCATTCATTATGTATCTGTACACTGTGGATGGCTTTGAAACATATAAGATTGTTAAGGGCTTGGACACACTAGAGGCAGGAAACATGTTCCCGATGTTGGGGGAGTCCAGAACCAGGGGCCACAGTTTAAGAATAAAGAGTAAGCCATTTAGAACGGAGACAAGGAAACATTTTTTCTCACATAGAGTGGTGAGTCTGTGGAGGCCGGTTCTCTGGATGCTTTCAAGAGAGAGCTAGATAGGGCTCTTAAATATAGCAGAGTCAGGGGATATGGGGAGAAGGCAGGAACGGGGATACTGATTGGGGATGATCAGCCATGATCACGTTGAATGGCGGTGCTGGCTCGAAGGATCGAATGGCCTACTCCTGTACTTATTGTCTATTGTCTATTGGCTTGATTGTAATCATGTATACTCGTTCCGCTGACTGGTTAGTACGCAACAAAATCTTTTCACTGTACACGTGACAATAAACGAGTGTGAATGGGTGGTCGAATGGTCAGCGTGAGCTGAAGGGCCTGTTTCCACGCTGCATTTTTCAATCAATCAAAGTTGTGAGTCTGTTGGACAAATGTTCTGCAGATTTATGGAGCACCAAGGGACTGAGGTGAGATGAAGAAGTGTTTTATCCACAGAGTGAATAATGAGGTTGCTGGCAGATCTGGCGTTTAATGGTCACCCTTAACTGGTTCAAACCTACCAACCTAGTTTGATCTGATAAAAGCTAGTTGTCTTTAGTTTAGTTTAGAGATACAGCATAGAAACAGGCCGTTCGGCCCACAAGAGTCCACACCGACCATCGATCCACACTAGTTGTGGATTTGACTTTCACATCCAGACCCTACACATTAAGTGCAGTTTACTGAGGCCAATTAACCTACAAATCCACAAATCGTTGGGATGTGGGAGAAAAACGGAGCATGCAGTGGAAACCCACGTGGTCACAGGGTGAAGGCGCAAACTCCACATAGTCAGCACCTGAGGTCGGGATCGAACCTGGCTCCCTGGCGCTGTGGGGCAGCGGTTCTACCAGTTGCACCACTGTGCCACTAGTGAGGCAGGATAATTGAGACTCTGTAAAAGGAAGTAAGGGTGACTAAGATGACTGGATAAACCGCAATGTAAAATCAATCGACCGCCTGCCTATCAACCCCCCCTCGCCTGCGCAAGCAATGAATTTCACGGAGCCAGGATAGGGCTAGCAGCACGGAGACAATTGGATTGGAATTACACAACCTGAAGCCGTGGAACACACAAAAATTTGTTACGCAGTGCTGCAGCCTCGGGGTTTAGACTTCTCTAAAGGGGCAAGGAGTAGCTTAGTAGTTCCAGGAATCCATTACCGGTCGGACAGGATCGGTGTATTTCTCTTGAGCTTTGCTTGATTGCGTCAGAGAGCTGGGAAAGACTTGCGTCAAAGATTACCAGAAGTCTGGAGAATGGGGTTGAGAGGGAAAAGTAGATCAGCCATGATCGAATGGCAGAGCAGACTGGATGGGCTGAATGGCCTAATTCTGCTCCTTTTCCTTATGGTCTTATGATCTTTTGGTTTAATTAAGGCGTGTGTCCATTGAGTGTGGTGATGAGTTATTGTCAGCTTGAGATAGTTTTGAGAGTCACGAGTGTTTAATTGCCACCTGTCCCAACAACGGAACAATTATATTCTTGCTTGCAGCAGCATAACAGACCTTGAATACAATATACATAGATAATGTGTAATAAATTTAAAATTCAATAAAATTTTAACCACAATATTGATGCAAAAAGAAAAACCCATTGTTCTTAGTGCAACCAACAACAGTCAATAGAATTATCCAATTGTCCAGCATTTTGTGTCTTATCTTCGGTGTAAACCAGCATCTGCAGTTCCTTCCTGCACAGTCCATTGAAGTATATAGCTGAGGTTAGTGTGTGTAGTGTGCAGTGTTGGAGGAAAAAGCTATTCCCAAATCCGGTGGTACTGGTTTTCAGACTCCTGTACTTTCTTCCCGATAGCAGGAGTGAACTGAGAGTGTGGGCAGGGTAGTGTGGGTCTCTACCATTCTGAGGCTGCACCGCCTGTCGATCCCATCGACGGTGGGGAGGTCAGTACCAGTGATGGACCGGGCAGGTCATTGGTGGTATTGTCTCATCCTTATGCTTTGTGTGTTTCTGCAGAACAACAATACTAAGGAGGGAAACATAACTCTGGTGAAATATGCACTTACTTTTTTTGCAATGCCTGGATAATTACCTGAAGTAATAAGCGGTTTAATTGAGAAAACGATTTACTGATTATTTTTCCAGGATATGGATGATAGAATGCTGCAGATATGCAAATCCACAGCACGGAAAGGAGAAAAAAAAATTAATATATTAACTGCAGACCTGAGAGTTGAATGTGGACTAAAAATGGCTTGTGTAACTGTGGACACTTTGGGTCAGTGGTCGGGAAAATATAGGGCAGGGCAGGATTCTGAAGGGCAGGATTCATCTACACTTGGAAAAGCCGAGAGTCGGGGATAGTTAGTACAGTGATTGGTGGGAGATGCTGACTGACTACTTTAGACTTAATAGATGCAGCGTGGAAACAGGCCCTTCAGCCCACCGAGTTCATGCTGACCAGCAATCACCCCGTACACCGGCTCTATCCTGCACACAAGGGACAATTTACGATTTTGTTTTAAACCAAAACCAATTAACCTACAAACCTGCACGTCTTTGGAATGTGGGAGGAAAGCGGAGCACCCGGAGAAAACCCACGCGGTCACAGGGAGTACGTACAAACTCCGTACAGACAGCACCCATTGTCAGGATCTCTGACTCTGTAAAGCAGCAACTGTGCCGTCCTTAATTGCCGACAAATTTCATTTTTAAAGAGAAAAACAGATTTTCTGATGACCAGGATAAGTGTCATTTTGTCGGGTACACGGATAGAATAGGTTTAGAGGGATATGGGCCAAACGCGGGCAAGTGGGATGTTGGCATGGGCAAGTTGGACCGAAGTGCCTGTTCCCATGCTGTATAACTCTATGACTCTATGGACTGTATTAAATATGAGGAGAGGTTGGATTAGCTGTTTGTTTTCCATAGAGTACAGCATAGAGGAGGCTAGAGGGAGAGGGGGGGGGGGGGGGGGGGAATTAGACTGAGTTATGAGATGCACAGTTAGCGTAGATAGTAAGAAACGTAACCCCATGCCAGAGGTGTTTCAGACCACAGGGCGCAGGTTTAAGGTGAGGTTTAGAGGGAATCTGAGGAAGAATTGCTTTTCACTTGAAGGATGGTGGAAGCTGGAACGCATTGCCTGAGAAGGTGCTGTAGACAGGTACAACGTTTAAACAAGCATCCACGTGAGCACTTGAATCTCCAAGGAGATTGGAGACCAGGTGGTGTGGACCAAATGCTGATAGATTAGATTAGTATAGGTGCATACTCGATAGTCGGCATGGATATGATGGGCCGAAGGGGCTATTTCCATACCTTATGCCCAAAGCTCCCACGAAGAGTGGTGCACTGACTACATTTTTGTAATCATAATTTTTTGAAGGAGAAATATTGGCACAGTCATGGTCAATTAAGAATAAGGGGTTGGCCATTTAGAACGGAGACAAGGAAACACTTTTTCACACAGAGAGTTGTGAGTGTGGAATTCTCTGCCTCAGGTGGAGGCAGGTTCTCTGGATTCTTTCAAGAGAGAGCTAGATAGGGCTTTTAAAGCTAGCGTAATCAGGGGATATGGGGAGAAGGCAGGAACGGGGCATTGATTGGGGATGATCAGCCACGATCACATTTAATGGCTGTGCTGGCTTGAAGGGCCGAATGTCCTACTCCTGCACCTATTGCCTATTGTCAATTGCCCTGAGCATTGGAATATTGCAATGAGACCAGCCTTGGAGTCAGGTGGCACTTTGGTCTCACATGGCAGGTGCAGCACCTTGACCGCATGCAAGGGGTATTATGTAGCACAGCAAGTTAATTTGCTTCTGGGTTGCATTACTGCTGCCAATGTTGACGTATCGGGAGGAACTGCAGATGCTGGTTTAAACCGAAGATAGACACGAAAAAACATCCCTCCAGAGATGCCGCCTGTCCCGCTGAGTTACTCCAGCATTTTGTGTCTGTCTAATGTTAATGTATCGTTCAGTGGCACTTCAGTGGTTGAAAACCATGTGCTGTTCCCCATTCAGCAGACCGAGCAGAAGTCAGAGCTGCTGTAAAGGGGAATGGGAAAAATATCAATGCGAGGAAGTTTTCATTCAGTATCCCCTTTTTCTTCCAGGCGATCGCCTACATCTTGCCGTTCCGTAATGACAACCACAATTCCCTGGATCCTATCTGGAACCAGCATCACATCGAGAGAGTGGAAATAGTCATGAAAGAGACAGTGGATGCGAAAGGTAGGGGAAATGTTATTACAAATGAGCATCACGCTGTTACGTACGTTCATAAGTTAATAATAATATTAATAATGGATGGGATTTATATAGCGCCTTTCTAATACTCAAGGCGCTTTACATCGCATTATTCATTCACTCCTCAGTCACACTCGGTGGTGGTAAGCTACTTCTGTAGACACAGCTGCCCTGGGGCAGACTGACGGAAGCGTGGCTGCCAATCTGCGCCTACGGCCCCTCCGACCACCACCAATCACTCACACACATTCACACACAGGCAAAGGTGGGTGAAGTGTCTTGTCCAAGGACACAACGACAGTATGCACTCCAAGCGGGATTCGAACCGGCTACCTTCCGGTTGCGGTTGATAAGTGATGGGGGAGAATTAGGCCATTCGGTCCATCAAGTCTACTCCGCCATTCAATCGTGGCTGATCTATCTTTCCCTCTCAACCCCATTTTCTCCTGCCTTCTCCCCATAACCCCTAACACACGTACTAAACAGGGAGCTAAAGAAAGGTGAGTTTGGTAAGAAATTAATGCTGTAGGAATTAATGGCACCGAGAACCAAAATATGCCCAGATTGTGATAAATTGTGTCATATCGTAAAGGCGATAGCCATGGAAATACTGGATGCATTGGTTTTCCACATTTTCAAAATCTTCCACATTTCTATGGAATACTGAAGTTCCTAAGGATTTGCGGGAGGTAAGAATAGCCCTGTTATTTGTAAAAGACCATCAGTGGTGGGGAAAAGTGCAAGAGGTTATTACAAATGAGATGACAAAGCACTTGGAAAATAACACAAGAAATAAGGGAGAACCAGTGGACGTGGTGTGCTTGGATTTACCGAAAGCCTTTGATAAAGTCCCATGAGGAAAAGTGAACAGGCAGAGTTAAAGTGCATGGTATTTCGGGTATAAGCTTATCAGAATGTTGCCTGGGTTAGAGGGAGAGTTTGGCAAACTTGGATTGTTTTCTCTGGAATGCCAGAGATTGAGGGGAGACCTGATAGCAGTATATAAAACTATTAGGAGCATAGATAGGGTAGACAGTCAGAACCTTTTTCCCAGGGCAGAAATGTCAAAGTCAATTTTCAAAGGGCACACCTTTGACCGAGTGGGTTTTCACCGGGTTCTCCAGTTTCTTCCCACACTCCAAAGATGTACAGGTTTGTAGGTTAATTGGCTTTGGTAAAAATTGTGAACTGTGAATTGTCCCTAGTTGCAGGATAGTGCTGGTGTACAGGGATCGAGGGTCGGTGCAGACTCATGGCCTGTATCTCTCAAGTAAACTAAATTTCTACAGAACTGCTGAGAGAATTGTCAGCAAATGGCTTTGGTCAGTGTTGGTTGTTGAATGTAGATCAATGAATGACAAATACCGTTCATCAATAGGCTGGCTCTGTGATGAACATCATCGGCTGTCAGTCCATGCTTGGCTAAAAACTGTCCAAAGCGAGTCCTCGCATGTTTAAAATTGTTGCTTAGCACAGGAAAACAGAGACCTTGCGACAGCTAAATATCTCGCCCTTCGTGTGATGCAATGAGGGGAATTGGTCTGAACCAGGAACCAGTTGCTCGTGATTCTGAACCATTGCTTGATATTTGAGAAGTACGCATGTTTCAACCTGGCAAGAGAAGAGCTGTGAACCAGGAGCGTACGGGGCAGCACGGAGGCGCAGCAGTAGAGCTAATGCTGTACAACGCCAGAGACCCGGGTTCCATCCTGACTATGGGTGCTGTCTTTACGGAGTCTGTACGTTCTCCCCGTGACCTGCGTGGGTTTTTTTTTCCAAGATCTTCAGTTTCCTCCCACACTCCAAAGACGTACAGGTTTGTAGGTTAATTGGCTTGGTGTAAATGTAAACATTGTCCCATGTGTGTGTAGGATAGTGTTAATGTGTGGGACTCACTGGTCGGTCTGGACCCAGTGGGCTGAAGGGCCTGTTTCTGCTCTGTATCTCTAAATTTAAAAAAACTACACACTCTGTTAGCATCTGTTGTTGGGCAGTCGGCAACCGCTAAAGCAATGGGAGGTGTCAACAGTTTGAACGTTACCCGCAGATCACAGAGAACTTACATGGGTTTGTCAGGCATGTGATGAAGGCACAGTGCCTCAGTTGTTGGACTAATAATCCAGAGGCCTGGGCTAAGAATTTTTTAAATGTTAGGTTTTTGGAGCTCCCTTCCTCCAAGGGTAGTTGAAATAGAGCATTTGAATAGTTTTAAGAAAGATACATGGAGTCCTGAGAAGCAAGGGGTCGAAGGTTTAATACAGATAGACAGGAATGAGTTTAGTTGAGGTTGGAGATACAGCATGGAAACAGGCCCTTCGGCCCACCAAGTCCACGCTGACCATCGATCACCTGTTCACACTAGTTCCATGTTATCCCACTTTCTCATCCACTCCCTACACATTAGGGGCAATTTACAGAGGGCCAATTAACCTACAAACCCACTTGTTTTTGGGAGGTGGGAAGAAACCCAGAGGAAACCCACAAAGTCACAGAGAAAACGGACGAACTCCGCACAGACAGCAGCCGAGGTCGGGTTCGACCTTGAGTTTGTGGCGCTGTGAGGCAGTGGCTCCACCAGCTGCATCACTGTGCTGTCCTAATGTCGGGTCATTTGTCAATTCTAAACTTGAGATAGAGAGATTACTGATGATTGTGGATGATAAGGTTTATGGCAAAAGGGGAAAGATACAGAATACGATCTCAGGCTAGCTGTGGTCTTGTATGGTGGAACAAGCTTGGGGGGCTAGGTGATCTTTTCTTCTTCCTTTCTGATGCGAATGTAACTAGTTTAGTCGATACCATTATTGATAAATGAACAAGAGTTAAATTGGTGCATCAGAATAAATCGTTGCAATTGGCATTTTGTGCTATTTGCCGTTTTATTCTAAATTGGTGAATAACGCTGTCATTATCTTCAGAGTGAATATAATGAGCTCTACTTCAGCGACAAGCCACTGCAGAACATTTCACTGCTTTAATGGTTTGCCTTTGTGTCCTCTTGTGTTCAGGTGACAGGCAGGTCCTGTAGAAATTATCTTTCCTCTCCCTGTAACGACCCAGCCAACAAATTTACAAGGCTTGCTACTGCCGTGACAACAAGCCATGCCATAAATAAGCAGGATTGAAGGTGGTTTGTGTGATTTAGTGGTTGTGTGGTGCAGAATCACTCGTACCATAGACATCTGTAGTTTGGTGTTTAAATCTGTCAAATTGTAATCAGTTGGACGGTTCCAGGGAGTTAATTTGCACTTAACTGGACATCGGTTGGTCATCCTTTAAATTCACCATGTAGAAACAAGGAACTGCAGATGCTGGTTTATACCAAAGATGGACCCAAAGTACTGGAGTAACTCAGTGGGTCAAACTGAAGAAGGGCCTCGATCCGAAGCATCACAGGAGGCTGTGGAGGCCAAGTCATTGGATATGTTTATGGCAGAGATAGATAGATTCTTGAGTCATCCGGGTGTCAGGAGTTATGGGGAGAAGGCAGGAGAATAGAGAGAAAGATAGATCAGCCATGTGTAGGAAGGAACTGCTGATGCTGATTTAAACTGAAGATAGACACAAAAAAGCAGGAGTAACTCAGTGGGACAGGCAGCATCTCTGGAGAGAGGAATGGGTGACGTTTCGGTTAGGGAGGAACTACAGATGTTGATTTATTCTAGAGGTGTGCGTCTTCACACTTCTGTTTCGTTTGGGGGGAGGGAGGCGTGGGTCGGGTGAGATGATTGGGTTGAGCACCTCCTGTTTTTTTTGCCTTGGCATTATATCATTTTTAATGTCAGTGTGTGAAATGTTTAAGGAAATTGTTCTTTTAATACATAAACAAAGTTGAGTGTTTCATACATACACTGATAACAAAACCCATTATTGCTGCAGAGGCTATTTTTCCAACTTTCCTTGAAGTACACAGGAGCTGTGTGGCTTTGGTTTATTACTGACAGCAGCTGGACTATGTTGTGGGTTCATGTCCGACATGCATGGGGTGAAGTGTTATTGGTTCATTGTTATTCTACCTCTAACTCCACCTAAACCATCCACAAACCTCTTATTAGTATGTGCCGGAAAGAACTCCAGTTTCCTGTAGATCCTCGATTTCCTCCCACACTCCAAAAGAGACATCGATTTGCAGGTTAATTGGCTTGGTATGAATGTAAAATTGTCCCCAGTGTGTAGGGTAGCATTAAAGTGCGGAGATCGCTGGTCGGTGCGGACTCGGTGGGCCGAAGGGCCTGTTTCCACACTGTGTCTCGAAAACTAAACTAAAGATGGGCAAGATGAGTCCTGTTACTGACAGCAGTTTGCAGTCACGGGGCACACAAACCGTCTGAAATACCTCCCCGTAATGTTTCGGAGCATGAGACCAGCGTTAGGAAACTGAGAGGCACACACAGCGCCAGAGTAAGTCATGGGAATGATTATAGGAGGTGCACGGTCGATCAGTTATAATATATAATACACTGTAATATAATCATCTTTTTGTTGAGAGATGGTACACTGTTTGGGAATGTGCCAACAGTCTATCTATATTTTGGACTTAGAGATACAGCGTGGAAACAGGCCCTTTGCGCTATTTTATCTGATCTGTCTATCTTCAGTTTAAACCAGCATCTGCAGTTCCTTCATACACAATAATAAACTCAAGCCTGGTACTTGCAAGTTTAATGAGTTCATTGAAAAACATCGTATGTCTGTCTGTAAAGCTATGGGCTTTCCGAATGGAGGAAAGTATTTTATTGTAGAAACAAGGAACTGCTGATGCTAGTTTGCAAGAAAATATATAAAGTGCTGGAATAATTCAGTGGGTCAGGCAACATCTCTGGAGAGCATGGATAGGTAGTGTTTCAGGTTGGGACCAGTGTTTGCGCATTCTTCGTGTCTGCTCCAGTGCTAAATCTACTCGAAACATTTTTAATCTGTCGTGCCCTTGAAATTCAGGACAGCCTTGCTTCTGCTGAAGCAACATGGCAGGAGCCTATCAGAGTTCACATTACTGGGCGCATTCTGTCATCGTTCAGCTTGTTTAAGAAGGAACTGCAGATGCTGGTTTAAACCGAAGATAGACGCAAAAAGCAGTAGTAACTCAGCGGGACAGGCGGCATCTCTGGAGAGAAGGAATGGGTGACGTTTCGGGTCGAGACCCTTCTTCAGAAACGTCACCCATTCCTTCTCTCCTGAGCTGGTGCCTGTCCCGCTGAGTTACTCCAGCTTTTTGTGTCTATATAGTTCAGCCTGGCTGATTCGAGGAGCTTTCTGCCTTTAATCACCGAGCAGCGGTAGATCCGCAGTATTGATTAATTTAATTAATCTTTCATACATCGACTGTGGCAACAGGGAAGGAACGCAGATTGCTGACTGGAATGGCACAACCCCAGTGAAGGAGTGTGTGTAGCATCAGTACCCAGCCAGCAGCGTCAGCACTGCTCCCATCAGCCGAGCCGCTGCCACTGTGGATGCCTCCACCGCCAGACTCATGTCCACGGCTTGGTGATGCCCACTTGTTTACCTCTGAGCTGATGGTTGCAGGTTCAAGTCACAGTACAGACACCCAAGTACGATCATGAATGGCACGGTGGCGCAGCGGGTTGAGTTGCTGCCTCACAAATGGCCATTGGATCGACGGGCGTGTTTCCGTGCTGCAAGACTTTATGATTGGGGGTTGCGGGTGGGGTAAATCGCTCCAGTGTTCATTTGATTCCTTGTTAGTGGCCCTTCCATGAGGAGTGGTGACAGATGGAGACATACAGCAGGGAAACAGGTCCTTTGACCCAAGTCGACCATGCCGACCAAGATGTCCCATCTATACTAGGTCCATTTGCCTTTGGCCCATAACCCTCAAACCCATTCCCATCAATGTACCTTTGTTTTAGTTTAGAGATACAGAATGGAAACAGGCCCTTCGGCCTACTAAGTCCAAACTATTCATCGTTCACACTAGTTCCATGTTATCCTACTTTCACATCCACTCCGTGCACCCTAGGGGCAACTTACTGCGTGCGGGTGTCCTCCAGTGGCTCATTAACCTGCAAACCTGCACGTCTTTGGGACGTGGGAGGAAACCAGAGCACCTGGAGGAAACCCACCTGGTCATTGGGAGAACGTACAAACTCCACAGAGACAGCACCCGAAGTGAGGATCGAACCCGGGTCTCTGGCGCTGTGAGGCAGCGACTCCTCCAACTGCGCCACCGAAGGGCCCGTTTGTTTCCATGCTGTATCACTCTATGACAATGAAAGTGCAATGTCCCGAGTTGTGTCTTTGCACAAATGCAATTTAGTGAATATGTATTTTAAAGCAAAGATTGACATATTCCTGATTAGTACAGGTGTCAGGGGTTATGGGGAGAAGGCAGGAGAATGGGGTGGAGAGGGAAAGATTGATCAGCCATGATTGAATGGCGGAGCAGACTCGACGGGCCGAATGGCCTATTTCTGCTGCTACAACATGTGAACTAAAGTGAATGGTATTGGCTGGTTGATCCGGTGAAGTGAATCACCTTGCTTTTATTGCAGCTATTACTGTGTTTATTGCCCAGAAACACCTGTCCTCTCCGTTATTTCCCAATGCGAGCTTTCATGTTAACGGCGCTGAAATGTTTAACTTTCCAGTCAATGTTCCCATTACAAGACACAACTTAACAAATTTGCTGATATCATTCAACTCGGCAACCTTGACAAGGAATGCATGCCTGCGGGAGATACTTTTGCTTGCTGCTAGACGCTGATTCCAGGTTAAGCAAAGCCTAATTTTAAAACTCCCCCAGTTTCTGAATCCCGCTTGTTCCTGTCCCTCCTGATCTCCACAATCAACTGCAGCCTGGAGCTCTGCAGCACGTCCCACATAGAACACAGAAGATATTCAATAGCACGGCACAGGAGCAGGCCCTTCGGCCCACAATGTCTCTGCTGAACTTGATGGCAACAGCAGCTCATAGGTTATCGAAGCAAAAATTAGGCCATTCGGCCCATCAAGTCTACTCCGTCATTCAATCATGGCTGACTCCATCTGTCCCTCCATTCCCCTGCCTTCTCATAACATCTGACACCCTTATAAATCAAGAATCTATCAATCTCTGCCTTAAAACCATCCAATGACTTGGCCTCCACAGCCTTCTGTGACAAAGAATGCCACAGATTCACCACCCTCTGACTAAATACATTCCTCTTCATCTCATTTCTAAAGCACCAGTAGAGTTGATGCCTTACAACACCGGGGACCCCAGTTCGATCCTGACCTCGGATGCTGTCTGTACAGAGTTTGTACGTTCTCCCTGTGACTGCATAGGTTTTCTCCGGGTGCTCCAGTTTTCTCCCACATTCCAAAGACAAACATGTTTGTAGGTTAATTTGCAGGTAAAATGATAAATTGTCCCTAGTGTGTAGGTTAGCGCTAGTGTGCGGGTGATCACTGGTCGTATCTCTAAACTAGAAACGAAACTGAGCCAGACTAATCCCTAATGAACAAAAGCTGCAGGTTTCATGTCAACCTGGTACTGGGCCCAATATCCTGCTCTGAGGAAGGGTCTCGACCCGAAACTTCACCTATTCCTTTTCTCCAAAGATGCTGTCTGACCCGCTGAGTTGCTGCAGCATTTTGAGTCTATCTTGGTCTCGCCTTCTCCCATCCACAGTGAAATAATTCACTCAACCTTTTCCCCCCCTCCCAATAAATAATCTGGTTGTGCTTTTGCA
Source organism: Amblyraja radiata (assembly GCF_010909765.2). Classification (NCBI taxonomy): domain Eukaryota; kingdom Metazoa; phylum Chordata; class Chondrichthyes; order Rajiformes; family Rajidae; genus Amblyraja; species Amblyraja radiata. The sequence goes on along the minus strand of NC_045986.1, from coordinate 11,575,633 downwards.
AGAAGTGGACATGTATAACAGGACCTCCAAAGGTTAATGGCTTTGGTCTTGGCTCGATAAATATTCCCACCTCAGTGTTGTGCCGCTAAACAAATCATTTCATAAATAATTGCCAGTCACAAAGCACCAAGAAATTACTTTGTCATGCCTTCAAACCATTAACAAAATCCAATTTATTATCTTGAATTAGTCCAGTGAATCTCCTCAGCAATTTTGTGTACCTCCTCAGCAGATTAACATCCCCCCCCTCATAAGATAGGATAACACTTTATTCATTCCCGGAGGGAATTTGGTCTGCTGACACTCGCAACACACAAGACTAAAAGTGAAATTAAAAGTGAAAACAAAAAGAAAAAGACAAGCGACCGTTGGCCGGCTGCCGTGTGCGCAGCGCCTTCACGGGAACGAATGAACAAACAAACACAGACTTATCCCCTGGGCAGAGGATTCTAAACTAGAGTGCCCCCCCCACCGGGTCTCCCTTAATTCTCCCACTGTCCCTCACAGCGGTACCCCCACGCCGGGTCCCCATCGTCTTCCCCTCCCCCCTCACGCTCATCCACCGCGATGCCCCACTGCCACTGACGCTCCCGTTGCCGCCGAGGCTCCCATCGCCGCCACCGTCGAGGCTACTTCGGCCCAGCCAGGCCTCGCCGCCCGGCTTCACCTCAGTCCCCTGGGAGGCCTGTGGTGTAAGTCGGGCCTACCAGGGCACGTCTTTGGTCGGCAGCGGTGCGGTTGTTCGCGGGTCGATCGGGCCCGCCCGGCTCCCCGGGATACAGACATTGTCATAATCCTCATAGTCATACTGCACAGAAACAGGCCCTTCGGCCCAACATCCATGCCGACCAAGATGCCACATCTTAGCTGGTCCCACCTGCCCACATTTGGTTCATATCTCTCTGAATTTTTTCTATCCAAACTCCCATGAAAACACTCCTGCAAACTCCCATCTCAAATGCAATCTTTGGATTTGACTGAGGAAGTGAAATCTTGGTGTTTTTACTTTAGACTTTAGAGCTACAGCGTGGGAACAGGCCTTTTGATTCACCAAGTCCACACTGACCAGCGATCACCCTGTACATTAGCACTATCCTACACACTAGGGGACATTTGCAGAAGCCAATTTACCTCCACACATGTACGTCTTTGGAGTGTGAGAGGAGACCGGAGTATCCAGTTAAATCCCAAGCCGTCACGGGGAGAACGTGCGAACTCCGTACAAACAGCATCCAAAGTCAGGGTTGAACTCGGGTCACTGGCACTGTGAGGCAGCAACTCTACTGCTGCACCACTGCGCTGGTGTGGAGTATCAGGCCAGATCTTTGTCTCCATTGTGGAGCATGTGTTTTGTGAGCGGTTCCGTTGCAGTGTAAATGCAGCCTGCATCGATACACTGGGCTGGGCCGAAGACAGGAGTGAACTGTCGGGTCACACTTTGTGTTGGAGAGGCGCAGAGGTTTGCTGCAGGTACAAAGCAGAATCCAATGGATTGGTTGCGTAATTACTGCAGTAACTGCACCAGGCAGGGTGATGCAGCCCCTGAGCGGCAGATGTCACATCCATTGCTCCAATGCATGGGTTCAATGACAGATGAGGTGTCCCTTCACCAGCTTTCACCCCAAGCAGCTGAAACTCTGAAGAAGGGTCTCGACCCGAAACATCACCCATTCCTTCTCTCCAGAGATGCTGCCTGTCCTGCTGAGTTACCCCAGCATATTGTGTCTTATCTTCAGCTGAAACTCTGCATTGGTTTGTATGTATTGTTAGCTTCTCCCCATCCCACCTCTAGAGGGTATGTCCTCAGTGTACTTGGGATTGGGGGCACTGCCTTCTGCTGTGCTGTGAGCAGGTATGTTCGACGCCCTGATGTTTATCTGCAAAAAACAGGCTCAAAAGACATCCCTAGGACGGGTGGGTTTGTAGGTCAATTGGCTCTCTGTGAAATTACATCTAGAGTGCGGGGAGTGGATGAGACAGTGGGAGAACATAGAACCAGTGTGTACGGGTGATCGATGGTCGACGTGGACTTGGTGGGCCGCAGGGCCTGTTTCTGTGACTCGTCTCTAAACTAAACTAAACATTAAAAGATAATGATAAATGCGCATGAAATAAATAACTTTCCAGTTTCCTCCTGATCTCCAGTAAGGGTGCAGTGAGGGCATCAAAGGTCATGGGGAGAAGGCGGGAACATGGGGTTGAGAGGGAAGTCATGATTGAATGGTGGAATAAATTGTATGTGCAGCACGGTGGCGCAGCGGTAGAGTAGCTGCCTTACAGCGCCAGAGACCCTGGTTCGATCCTGACTACGGGGGCTGTCTGTACAGAGTTTGTACGTTCACCCCGTGACTGCATGTGTTTTCTCCAGGTGCTCCGGTTTCCTCCCACACTCCAAAAACGTACAGGTTTGCAGGTTAATTGGCTACGTTAAAATTGTAAATTGGCCCTGGAGTGTGGGATAGTGCTAATGTACGGGGTGATCGCTGGTCAACATAGATACATAGAAAATAGGTGCAGGAGTAGGCCATTCGGCCCTTCGAGCCTGCACCGCCATTCAATATGATCATGGCTGATCATCCAACTCAGTATCCCATACCTGCCTTCTCTCCATACCACATGATCCCTTTAGCCACAAGGGCCACAAGGGACACATCTAACTGCCTCTTAAATATAGCCAATGAACTGGCCTCAACTACCCTCTGTGGCAGAGAGTTCCAGAGGACCCCTTGTCCTGGACTTCCCCAACATCGGGAACAATCTTCCTGCATCTAGTCTGTCCAACCCCTTAAGAATTTTGTAAGTTTCTATAAGATCCCCCCTCAATCTCCTAAATTCTAGCGAGTATAAGCCGAGTCTATCCAGTCTTTCTTCATATGAAAGTCCTGACATCCCAGGAATCAGTCTGGTGAACCTTCTCTGCACTCCCTCTATGGCAATAATGTCTTTCCTCAGATTTGGAGACCAAAACTGTACGCAATACTCCAGGTGTGGTCTCACCAAGACCCTGTACAACTGCAGTAGAACCTCCCTGCTCCTATACTCAAATCCTTTTGCTATGAATGCTAACATACCATTTGCTTTCTTCACTGCCTGCTGCACCTGCATGCATACTTTCAATGACTGGTCTCGCTGCATCTCCCCTTTTCCTAATCGGCCACCATTTAGATAAAAGTCTGCTTTCCTGTTTTTGCCACCAAAGTGGATAACCTCACATTTATCCACATTATGCTGCATCTGCCATACATTTGCCCACTCACCCAGCCTATCCAAGTCACCTTGCAGCCTCCTAGCATCCTCCTCACAGCTAACACTGCCCCCCAGCTTAGTGTCATCCGCAAACATGGAGATGTTGCATTCAATTACCTCGTCCAAATCATTAATATATATTGTAAATAGCTGGGGCCCCAGCACTGAGCCTTGCGGTACCCCACTAGTCACTGCCTGCCATTGTGAAAAGGACCCGTTTACTCCTACTCTTTGCTTCCTGTTTGCCAGCCAGTTCTCTATCCACATCAATACTGAACCCCCAATACCGTGTGCTTTAAGTTTGTATACTAATCTCTTTACGGACTTGGAGGGCTGAAGTGCCTGTTTTCATGCTGTATCCCTAAAGTAAAGTCTAAAGTCTAGACTCGATGGGCTGAATGGCCTTATTCTGCACCCATGTCTTGTGGTGTTATGACCAGGAATCGGCATTCTAATGACAGTCTGAAGAAGGGTTTCGGCCCGAAACGTCGCCTATTTCCTTCGCTCCATAGATGCTGCTGCACCCACTGAGTTTCTCCAGCATTTTTGTGTACCGGCATTCTAATGACTGTGGTTTCAGGTGTCCTGTCAGAGAGCCTGGCCTAGGATTGGGGAAGGGGTCGCACTTGATGAGTAATGTAAGGCAGGTTTATCAGTCTGCACGTCACAGTGTCAGAGCACGTCTCGAACTCGAGAGAGAGGGTAGCTGATGTTTCCTCATGAGGCTGCTGGCTGGCTGGTAGTCAGCGTAGTTTGGCCCAATATTCCACCCGTGTTGTTTTTATTTACACCCATCCTCTCTACGACGAACCCTCCCCCACCTTAGCCCCCCAAACTGTGCGTGGAAGGAGCTGTAACACACAGGAGGTGTCACTGGAGACGTCCAGTCACAGGGCCAGCTGTCTGCTTCGTGACACAGAGGAGGATAATGCGTTCTGCAGGGCAGAGGTCCAGGTTACTGCAGCAGTCAGCAGGTCATTCAGCAAACGCTGCCTTTTCTGCACTGGCCCTCAGAGGAGCGTGCCGTGCCCTGAGGCGTTTGCTGCCTTGCTGCATTACATTACTATATAATCCCCATTGCCGCATACCTCGTGTTTCGGCTGGGTTTGCAATGAAGAGCTTGCCGCCTTAATTAGTACGGGTGTCAGGGGTTATGGGGAGAAGGCAGGAGAATGGGGTTGGGAGGGAGAGATAGATCAGCCTTGATTGAGTGGCGGAGTAGACTTGATGGGCCGAATGGCCTAATTCTGGTCATATCACATGAATTTATGAACAATTTAGAGCTTGGGGGACAAGTTCCATCTCCCACTGCCTTTACCCTTTCAAGCATTTTTGTGCTGGTTTAACATTCCATGCGACCCCTTCCCCAATCCTAGGCCAGGCTCTCTGACAGGACACTCTTAAAGCCCTGGTCCCACTGTACGAGTTCATTCAAGAGTTCTCCCCGAGTTTGCCCTGATTCGAACTCAGAGATTTATGGTAATGGCCGCTCTTAAGTACTCTGGGCTCTCGTGGACATTTTTCAACATCTTCCCGAGCTTACCTGCTGTTAGCGAGTCTTCCCAAGTACCTGCCTTTAGTGTTACGAGCCGCTAAGAGACGGTCCTGAGCTCTGACGTACCCGCTACGTTCATTCTACGTGTTTACCACGAGTTTGATTTTTTTTTTAAACTCAGGAGAGCTCTTGAATGAACTTGTACAGTGGGACAGGGCCATTAGTTTGCTGCTCTCTCAGTTTGCTTTTAGAGATACAGCGTGACAAAAAAGGCCCTTCGGCCCACCGAGTCCAACCAGCAATCACCCCTAGTTGCACTAGTTCAATCCTACACACTAGGGACAATTTACAGAGGCCAATTAACCTAGAAACCTGCACAGCTTTCTTGATCAGACTTTGCTGGCTTTACCTTGCACTAAACATTATTCCCTTATCATGTAATATACATGTCATACACATGGTAATGGCTCGATTGTAATCATGCATAGTCTTTCTGCTGACTGGTTAGCACACAACAAAAACTTTTCGCTGTACCTCGGTACACGTGACAATAAACTAAACTGAACTGAACCGAGAGACCTGGGTTCGATATGTCTGTACGGAGTTTGTATGTTCATCTTGTGACCACGTGGGTTTTCTCCAGGTGCTCCAGTTTCCTCCCACATTCCGAAGGCGAGCGGGTTTGTAGGTTGATTGGCTTCGGTAAAATTATAGATTGTCCCTAGTGTGTAGGATAGTGCTGGCGTGCGGGGTGATCGCTGGTTGGTGCGGCCTCTGTGGGCCGAAGGGCCTGTTTCTACGCTGTATCTCTAAAGTAAACTAAACTAAAGTACCTGCCTCAACTACCTCTCCCGGCAGCTCATTCCATGTACCCACCACTCTCTTTGTGGAAAAGGTTGCCTCTCAGGTTCCTATTAAATCTTTCCTTCTCACCTTAAACCAATGTCCTCTGGTTCTTGATTTCCCCTAAAAGACTCTGTGCGTTCACCCTATCTACTTTTGTGTTCACCCTATCTATTCCAATCTATTTGCTGAACACAAACTCAAATGAACTATTTGCTGTGCCATTGTGCGGCACGGTCCACAGCGGTAGAGTTGCTGCCTTACAGCACCAGAGACCCGGGTGGGATCCTGACTCTGATTGCTGTCTGTACGGAGTTTGTACGTTCTCCCTGTGACCACGTGGGTTTCATCTAGGTGTGCCGGTTTCCTCCCACACTCGAAAAACGTGCGGGTTTGGAGTTTAATTAGCCTCTATGAAGTGCTGTTAGTGTGTAGGATGCAAAACTGGGATAACACTGAACCAGTTTACGGTGATCGTTGGTTGGCGCGGACTTGGTAGCCCGAACAGCCTGTTTCCACACTGTATCTCTAAACTAAACTCAAATTAGCTACTGAGTTTTACATAGCTCCACCATTTAGAGACTTCTGCATTTCTTCTGTGCCTTTCCATGCTCTGCAGCAATTGCACTCTGGAGCCTGGTCACAGTTGTAATGTATGAAACTCAATGACAACCTGCCCACAACAAACACACTGTGGTGAATAATTGAAATATATATTGTGTGAGGGTGAAACGTGTATTAGTACACAGAACATCACAGCACAGGAACAGGCCCTTCGGCCCACAATGTCCGTGCCAAACATGATGCCGAATGAAACTAAGTGCCTTCTTACGCAGAAGGGTCTTGACCCAAAACGTCACCCATTCTTTCTCTCCAGAGATGCTGCCTGTCCGGCTGAGTTACTCCAGCATGTTTGTGTCTCTCAGCTATTTAAAGAGTTGGCCCAGGCCCATTGAACCAAATGTCCCACGTCAGTATCCACTGATTCTAACTTGGGATGAGGCCTGATACTGTACTGTCCAGCCCCACATACCAAAGCAACAAGCCCGGGCTGGAAAAGGGTTATTTTTAAACCGTCAGCTGTCTGTCGCGGGGTCAGTAATGCCCAACATCACTCCCCTTGCAGGTCGCACCAGCTTTTACGAGCAGTATGGCGTCATCTGCGATGTGATTCAGAACCACCTGACGGAGATACTGACCTTCGTGGCCATGGAGACGCCGAGCAACATCAGCGACGCGGAGGAGATCCACAGGAACAAAATGAAGGTGTACGCGAGCTCGCAGAGGCTGAGTAAGCGGAGCGCGGTGCTGGGCCAATACCAAGCGTACAACGGCGAGGTGGTGCACGAGTTAAAGAAGCCGGCTGACTACAGAACCAACGTGCCAACATTTGCCGGTATGCATCCCTACTACACAACCCTCAGCGTCATGTCATCCTCAGCGTTCCTTTGGTTATAACTTGACAAAAGCTGCCAAACCTTTACTACATTCCTAATTTCCACACTTCCTGATGGAGTCGATGGCAGCCATTCAACCCTATGTACCAATTCTGGCTCACAGAGGCAAACAGTTTTCCCTTCTTATCAAGTGGTGATACTCCTGCTGCCCCTGGTCATGTGATTTGTCGATGGTACACCTTGCAGGTGCTGGTTAGGGAACTAATCTAAACCCTACTTTAACCTGTGTGGGAGGTACTGATGCTGGATTGAGCATTTGTCTGCCCTGGGCCTGTACGCACTACAGTTTAGAAGGATGAGAGGATATCTCATTGAAACTTACTGAATAGTGTAAGGCTGTTTGGGGAGGATGTTTCCACTAGTGGGAGTGTCTAGAACCACAGGTCATAGTCTCAGAATTAAAGGACGTTCCTTTAGGAAGGAGATGAGGAGGAATTTATTTAGTCGGAGGTGAATTTGTAGATTTCTTTGCCACAGAAGGCTGTGGAGGCCAAGTCAATGGATATTTTTAAGGCAGGGATAGATAGATTCTTGATTAGTATGGGTGTCAAGGGTTATGGTGAGAAGGCAGGAGAATGGGGTTAGGAGGGAGAGATGAATCAGCCATGATTGAAAGGCAGAGTAGACTTGATGGACCAAATTACCTAAGTCTGCTCCTATCACTTATGACCTTACGATTACACCAAAGTTTAGTTTAGCTTAGTATAGACATACAGCGCGGAAACAGGCCCTTCGGCCCACAGAGTCCGTGCTGCCCAGCGATCCCCGCACACTAATGCTATCCTCCACGCACAAGAGATAATTTACAATTATGCAACCCTGCACTTGTTTGGACTGAGAAAGGCAGATCCCCGAGAAAACCGATGCAGGTCACGGGGAGAACGTACAAACTCTGTGCAGACAGCACTATCAGTCAGGATCGAACCCGGATCACTGGATCTGTAGGGCAGCAACTCTACTACTGCGCCACAATGCCACCCTGTAATAGACATAAAATAAAGCAAAATATGAGGGAGGTGCTGTTCCTCCAATTTGCGTTTGGCGTCATTCTGACAGTGGAGGAGGCCCAGGACAGAAAGGTCAGTGTGAGAATGTGAGGGGGGTTAAAGTGTTTTGGCAGCCGGGAGATCGAGCTCAAATCCGACCTCCAGTGCCATTTGTGTAGTGTTTGTACCTTCTCCCTGTGGCCCCGTGAGTTTCCTCCCACATCGCAAATGAAGTGCGGTTCGGAGGGTAAATTGATCTCTGTAAGTTGCTGCTGGCGTGAAGATGGGCGGTCACAACCAGGCGATGGGAATGCAGAGCTTATGAGAAAGTTATGAGAACGGACTCTGAGATCCATCTCCTCTCCACATCAAAGATAGACACACACAAAATGCTGGAGTAACTCAGCGGGAGAGGCAGCACTACTGGAGAGAAGGGATGGGTGACTTTTCTGGTCGAGACCCTTCTTCTGGCTGACGTCGGGGGGGGGGGGGGGGGGGGGGAGATACATAGATAAGGAATGTGTACGCGTGAAAACAAGGCAAAGGGGATGGAGATCAAGGAAAATGTAGAATAGATCGTCGTTAGCTGGAAGAAGGTGACGACAAAGCAAACAGATAAAATGTAGTTGGAGACAGTAAGAATGGTTGAGAACTGGGAAGGGAGAGGGATAGAGAGAGAGGGAAAGCAAGGGTTACTTGAAGTTAGAGAAGTCAATGTTCATACCGCTGGGGTGTAAGCTGCCCAAGCAAAATATGAGGTGCTGTTCCTCCAATTTGCGCTGGGCCTCACTCTGACAATGGAGGAGGCCCAGGATAGAAAGGTCAGTTTGGGAATGGGAGGGGAGGTTAAAGTGTCTCCACATCCACTCCATCCAGACCTTTCACTATTCGATAAATTTCAATCGCGATCCCCGTCATCCTTCTAAACTCCAGCGAGTGAGGGCTCATCATTCATTAACCTCTGGGATCATTCTCGTAATCCTCCTCTGGACCCTCTCCAGAGCCAGCACATCCTTCCTCAGATATGGGGCCCAACACTGCTCACAATATATCAGATGCGGTCAGGCCAGTGCCTTCCAGAGCCTCAGCACTGCATCCCCTGTTTTAGTATTCTAGTCCTCTCAAAATAAATGCTAGCATTGCATTTGCCTTCCTTGCTGCCGATACGGTTTTGCACGTGAACCTTTTTGGGAAGCGTGTCACAGTGTGATGTCTCTCTCTCTGCCTGTGTTTCAGGGGTAGGGATCTTCCTGGACAGCCCGCGGTGGGACGGGGTGCCGTTCATCCTGTCCGCTGGAAAGGCTCTGGACGAGCGTGTGGGATACACCCGCATTCTGTTCCGGAATAAAGCCTTCTGCCTCCAGAGCGAGTCGACGAGGAGAGCGGAGTCCAGCCAGTGCAAGCCAAAGCAGATTGTCTTCTACGTGGGCCACGGGGACTTGAACTTCCCAGCGATCCTGGTCAGCAGGAACCTCTTCAAGCCGGTGATGAACCCGGCAGAATGGAAGCAGATGACCGAGCTTCCGGACCTGCAAGTCTTTGGGCTTCCCTTGTCCGACTACCACGTGTACACGCCGGTGATGCAGAAGGATGCGTACGCGGTGCTGATCCCGCAGATACTGCGAGCGAGGCGAGACTCCTTCATCAACACCGAGGATCTGCTGGCATCCTGGAGGCTGTGGACCCCGCTGCTGAGGGAGATGTCCGGGGCCCCCCCGCGCATTTACCCTGGTGGGCTTCACAACGCCGCCCTGCTGGACCTCACGGTGGCGGGGTTGTTGGTGTCCTTCAACGAGCCCGAGCCCCTGGTGGTCATCTCGCCCGACCTTCACCCTCAGCTGCCGAGCGACTACAAGGCGGTGGAGTCGAGCTACCGCGGCCACAAGCTGGTGTCAGCGAGCGGCGAGGACCTGGTGGCCCGGCTGGCCTCCGATCTCCAGCGGGCCGCGGAGGAGACGGTGCGGCGGAGCGGCCGCTTCCACCTGGCCCTGTCGGGGGGCTCCAGCCCCGTGCGCCTGTTCCAGAGGCTGGCCGCCCACCACTGCACCTTCCCCTGGCGGCAGACCCACTTCTGGATGGTGGACGAGCGTTGCGTCCCGCTGCACGACGCCAAGTCCAACTTTGGAAGCCTCCACGACCACCTCCTGCGCCACTTCAAGATCCCCTACCTCAACATCCACCCCATGCCCGTCCACATGAACCGCCGGCTCTGCGTGGAGGAGGACCACGGGGCCGACCTCTACGCCAACGAGATCAAGACCCTGGTCAACGGCTCCAGCTTTGATTTTGTTCTGCTGGGGGTGGGCTCGGACGGGCACACTGCCTCCTTGTTTCCCCACAGCCAGGCGCTGGGCGAGGGCAAGAAGCTGGTGGTGCTGTCGGAGAGCCCGCTGAAGCCCCACCAGAGGATGACCCTGTCCCTGGGCGCCATCAACAGGTCCAAACACGTGGCCATCTTGATAACCGGCAAGGCCAAGCACCCGATCGTCAGCAAAATGAACAAGGCAGAGGAGAACTCTCAGCAATGGCCTGTTACAAGTGTCCAGCTCGCCAACGGTCAGCTGGTGTGGTACATTGACTCCGATGCTCTCTTTGGTTGACCCCCTTCCTGGGATCACGTTCTTCTCTCCGACAATTTGAACTCCAATGCTGTGAAATGATCTGAAATTGCCTCTTGTTTAATGAAGTGGTGGTGTCCTGGGTGGGGGGGTGGGACTGAGGTTTAATTCTGAATGTAGCAATATTATGTTAAGAGTGACTTGAGAGGATGTAGGGGAAGATCTACCTCATCCTCTGGTCCAAACTTGTGGGAGATGTCACCGCGGTTGTTTTCCTTGGACAAAATGCTCCCCGTCACGGCAGGATGCCCACTCCATCGTCCAGCCACTGCCGAGGACAGCAGGACATTCTCACACCACAAAGAATGTGTGTAGTCTTTACGATGTTTTCCTAAATCTTCCAGTGGTGCCTCATTCATCCCATTGAAGCTGCGTGCAGCTTCATCGCAAAAGCAGACCAGGGCAAAGGCCAGAAACACTCTGCAGGTCGGGCAGCACCTGTGGAGGGAGAACCAGTGTCAATGTGCCGCCCTGATCTGCCCAGCGTTTTCCAGCAAACCTGCCTCACTGTTTAATGTTACAGAACACAGTTCAAAGCCGTGGATTCCGTCCAAAGTTGTCAATGAAGTATGGTCCTTTTTACTGACCGATGGGGTCCAAAGGTTGACCAAAATGTGGGCGAGCAACTTCTCACAGTCACCCTTGGGTCTCCTTGCACTGATGCCCTCATTGAAAACGGTAGAGCTGCTTTCCCTTTGGTGGCAGATACTCTTGGCTCAATCCAGACCTTGTGCTGTATCTGTGAGGTTTGCACCTTCTTTCTGTGTATCCTCCAGGTGCTCCGGTTTCCTCTTGTATCCCGGTTTGTCGACTCATTGGCCTCTGTAAATTGCCCCTGGTGTGCGAGGAGTGGATGCGAAAGTGGGATAACGTAGGACTAGTGTGAACGGGTGATCGATGGTCGGCGTGGAGTCGGCGGGTCGAAGGGCCCGTTTCCACGCTGTGTCTCTTTCAACCAGTCAATGAACCCAGAGAAATGTAGTCACGGAGCCCTGGTGTGATGTTTCAGCTGGAAACATTGACCATTCCCACCCACCTAGAGAAGCTGCTCGACCCACTCCGCTCCTTCAGCAGGGTGTTTACTACTACAAATATCTGCAGTCTCTGGTGGCTCCGAAATGTAGTCGCACCTGCCTCGATGGGGGAAGGTGCGGATGAATGAAATTTGCACAAAGTACAGATGGTTGTGTTAAAACATTTCATAAGTTATAGAAGCAGAATCAGGCCATTCGGCCCATCAAGTCTACTCCGCCATTTAATTATGGCTGATTTATCTTTCCCTCTCAACCCATTTCTTCTGCCTTCTCCCCATAACCCTTGACACCCTTACCAATCAAGAATGTGTCAATCTCCGCCTTAAAAATACCCATTGGCCTCCTAGCTGTCTGTGGCAATGAATTCCACAGATTCACCACCCATGAGACTAAAGAGTTTCCTTTTCATCTCCTTTCTAAATGGACGTCCTTTTATTCTGAGACTGTGCCCTCTGGTCCTAGACTCTCCCACTAGTAGAAACATCAGAAACATCAGTCTTTCAGAAAGCCTTTGATAAGGTCCCGCATGGGAGACTGGTGATTAAAATTGGAGCACATGGTATTGGGGGTAGGGTGTTGACATGGATAGAAAATTGGTTGGCAGACAGGAAGCAAAGAGTAGGAGTGAACAGGTCCTTTTCAGAATGGCAGGCAGTGGCGAGTGGAGTGTCGCAAGGCTCGGTGTTGGGGCCGCAACTGTTTACCATATGTATTAATGATTTGGAAGAGGGAATTAGGAGCAACACCAGCAAGTTTGCGGATGACACAAAGCTGGGTGGCAGTGGGAACTGTGAAGAGGATGTTAGGAGGTTGCAGGGTGACCTGGACAGGTTGAGTGAGTGGGCAGATGCGTGGCAGATGTAGTATAATATAGATAAATGTGAGGTTATCCACTTTGGTGGCAAGAGGGCAGATTATTATCTCAATGGGGTTAGGTTAGGTAAGGGGGGGGGTGCAGCGAGACCTTTTAAGACTGAATTGAGAAAAAACTTTTTCACCCAGAGAGTTGTGAATTTGTGGAATTCCCTGCCACAGAGGGTAGTGGAGGCCAAGTCACTGGATGGATTAAAGAGAGAGTTAGATAGAGCTCTAGGGGCTAGTGGAGTCCAGGGATATGGGGAGAAGGCAGGCACGGGTTATTGATCGGAGACGATCAGCCATGATCACAATGATGTTGGGCTCGAAGGGCCAAATGGCCTCCTCCTGCACCTATTTTCTATGTTTCCTCTCCACATCCACTCTATCCAGGCCCTTTCACTATTCGGTTATTTTCAATGAGATCCCCCCTCATGCTTCTAAGCTCCATCGAGTAGAGGCCAAGTGCCGTCAAAAGCTCATCACAGGCATGGACTGAGGATCTCCAGAAAGGCTCAGCGAGAACTCAGTTGACATGAACCGGGCGACTGTGGTGTGAGGGGGAGTTTTGTACCCAGCTGGCGTTACGGTGAAAACTGATGGGTGACAAAGGTTGTGGCAAGCATCAACCCAGGGCAGCTGTGGTCCGAGCCCCATGTCCCCGCGGCTCTGTGCCCCTCTAGGTGCCGGCACTGAGGCAGAACCCTTCCACGTTTTATTCCGGGGTAAATCTGTCATTGAAAGACTTGAAATGCCTCACGGAAGGAGGCTTTCTCCCCAGTGTCACACGGAGAGGTTGCAGCGGCATTGAAACGCCAAATCCCACCTGCACTGGGTCACAGTAAATCCCTTCCCAGAGCTACACCGTGGGCTGGATAAATCAAACAAAGCTGACTGTGTATTTCTTGTTCATCTCACCCCCCACCACTTAGTCGGCACAGTGGCGCAGCGGCAGAATTGCTGCCTGACAGCACTAGCAACCCAGGTTAGATCCTGACCAGAGTCAGTACGTTCTCCCTGTGACCACGTGGGTTTTCTCTGGGTGCTCCAGTTTCCTCCCACGCCCCAAAGTCTTACAGGTTTGTAGGTTAATTGGCTTGGTAAACTTGTCCCCAGTGTGTGTGGGATAGTGCAGGGATCGCCGGTTAACGCGGACCCGGTGGGCCGAAGGGCCTGTTTCTGCGCTGAATCTCCAAACGAAGCTTTTTTTTTAACCTAAAATAATTTTCATCAACTATTTACAAAAATACAAACAAACCCACCACCAAAATACAAAATAAACAAATATTCTTAAATATTAAATAAGTATTTCCCCATCCTTATTGAGAATACATTCCACCCCCCCCCCCCCCCCCCCCCCCGCGGTGCCCAGCGGTCCCGGAAATCCCCCAGGGCGCCCGTGAACATGTCCCTCTCTAAAACCACCCGGGCATGGACGTAACCCTGGAATAGGGGCAGGAAGCCGGCTCGGGCAGAGCCCTCCCCAGCTTGGCCAGGCCCAGGAGCAACCCAACCAGGACAACTTCGGCCCTACCCTCTCCCCTACGCACAGGGTGTCCGAAGATGAGGATGGTGGGTGTGAAGTTCAGCCAGAAGACAAGGAGCAGCCCCTTTAGATATTGGAACGGGGGCTGCAACCTAACGCACTCCATGTACAAGTGGTACACACACTCATCCAGCCCGCAACAGTGGCAGGCGGTCTGTGAACCGCGAGAGAAACAGGTTGCAGGGAACTCCTCGGTGCAATACCCTCCACCCCAGGTCCCCTGATGTAGAGGGGGAGAATCCCTGCGTAGAGGGACCCCCTCCGGGGGGCCCCCTCGCAACCGGAGGGCAACACCGACTGCCACTTGGTGGACCAGGGTGAGGAAGTGCAGGGTGTGGAGAAGGAGCCCGTACAGGACACGCCGCCCTGCGTCTCGGAAGGAGATGAAGGGTGTCGCGGAAAGGAGGCTCGGGTTGTGTGGGACCGGCGCCCAGGAAGGAGCGGGGGTTTGCCAAGCCGCAAGTACTCCACACGTTCGAGCCTCCCCGACACCCGGTGGGGTGGGACAAGGGCCGGCCGCTCTCCGCCGGTCGATGGCAACCAAGGTCCAGACTCTCAGCAGGTCCCGGTAGAAGCCGGGCATCCTCTGCAGGACAGCACGGCTAACGCCACCACCAGTAACCACGTACCTCCTTGAAGGCAGCGGCTCTGTTGACCTCCACAACCTCTGTGGCAGCGAATTCCACTAATGCTCCAACTTGTTTTAAATTTGAATTTTCTGGATGCTGCGCAGCAGAAGGATACATTTTTCCGTCATCCCAGGACGTTTCAAGGGAGCACAGGACTTGCGGTTCCAGTAAGGGGATGGGGGGCACAGGGAACATCACCTGGTGAACAAGATGCCGAACCTTCAGATGAGAGATGATCAGAATGTTATTGTGTTGCTGATCTGTGCCTGGTTAACCTCAGTTCTTGACAGGAATTGACATGTCATACATCACTGAAACAGGCCCTTCGGTCCAACTTGCCCACGCCAACCAATATGCCCCATCTATGCTAGTCCCACCTGCCCGCATTTGGCCCATATCAATCTCAACCTTTCCCATCTACGTACCTGTCCAAATGTCTTTTTAAATGAAAATCTGGAAGGTAACGTTTTTTACGCAAAGGATGGAGGGAAGGGGTGTATGGAATGAGCTGCTGGAGGAGGTAGTTGAGGTAGGTACTGTTGCAACCTTTAAGAAACTTTTAAGGTGGGTACATGGATAGGATAGGTTTGGAGGGTCATGGGCCAAAAGCAGGAAGGTGGGTCTACTGTAGATGGGACATGGTGGTCGGCATAGGCAAGTTGGGCCGAAGGGCCAGTTTCAACGCTGTATGACTCCGTGACTAAAGGTTGTCCTTGCCACCATGTGGTGGACTTCACTACAAGTTGACTCGGGCAGCTGCAACTGAATTGCCACCAATGTTACATGACGTTTAAACATTTCCAGGTAGTTGGCTTTTGTGAGTATTAACATTTAACCCTGAGTTAGTGCCGCTGATCCAGAAGAGTTTAGGTTTGTTATTTCCACATGTCCCGAGGTACAGTGAAAAGCTTTGTTTTGCATGCTATCCAATCATAATAGCATAAACCCAAACTCAAGTACAATAGGTAGAGCAAAGGGGAGATACAGAATATAGTTCTCAGCATTGTAATCCGTCAGCTCCAGAGACAATCCATTCTATATTTTAGACACAAAAAGCTGGAGTAACTCAGACTTGAGTCTAAGAAATGATCTCGATACGAAACATCACCCATTCCTTCTTTCCAGAGATGCTGCCGGTCCCGCTGAGTTACTCCAGCTTTTTGTGTCCATCTTCGGTTTAATCCAGCATCTGCAGTTCCTTCCTACACAATTCTCCATCTCCACGCCCTTTGAGTCTGAAGAAGGGTCTCGAGCCAAAACGTCACCTATTCCTTCGCTCCATAGATGCTGCCTCACCCGCTGAGTTTCTCCAGTAATTTTGTCCACCTCCACCCTCTTTGATGTCTTTTTCTCACACACTTCCTTATCTCTGTATCTTCCCCTCCCCTGGCTCTCAATCTGAAGGAGGGTCTCGACCTGAATCGTTGCCCATTCCTTCTCTCCAGAGATGCTGCCTGTCCCGCTGAGTTACTCCAGCATTTTGTGTCTATCTTCAGTTCCAGAGACAAAGTCCAATGGCCGCAATGAGGTGGAGGTGAATCACACAGTACCCTTGCTTATGGAAGGACCGTTCAGTAGCCTGATAACAGAGGGGAAGAAGCTGCTCCCAAGTCTGGTGGTGCATGCTTTCCAGCCTTTGTGTCTTCTACATATCGGGAGCTGTTAGAAGAAGGATTGACCAGGATCGTTGATTATGTTGGCTGTGTTTCTGAGGCAGCGTGAAGTGTAGATGGAGTCTAAGGTGGGTGTACACAAAGATGATGGAGAAACTCAGCGGGTGCAGCAGCATCTATGGAGCGAAGGAAAAGTTTCGGGCCAAAACCCTTCTTCAGACTTCTATGGTGGGGGGTCTGGGCTTGTGATGTGAGCTCTGTGGATGAAATGTTCTCAAATGTTCCTTTGCATTGAGAAGCCAACAAGTTAAGGCGTTATGATCTTGACCTATATATATAGGGTCTTGTTCATCAACAGATACTTTGTGCAGGCGAAGAGTTAAAAAGAATGTTATTTGTAAAATGGAATGACGTGGACGCATCATAGTTTTGGTATGAATGTCACAGACGCATAGCATTTGTGATACCAGGTGCTGGAACAGTATCAGGGTGAGTCAGTGGTGCTCGAAGGCCTTTAAGATCGGCTCCAGTGGTTCGAGGGAATTGCAGAGAAACTGAAGAGTCATCAAACTTGGGACAGCACAGTGGCACCGCTGCCACACAGTGCCAGAGACCCTGGTTAAACCCAACCCCCTCCCCCAGCGCTGTCTTTGTGGAGTCTGCACGTTCTCCCAAGTCTGACCAAGTGTGTTTCTTCCGGGTGCTCCGTTTTCCTCCCACATCCCAGTAACGTGCAGGCTGGAACGTTGTAAACTGGCTGCTGTAAATTGTCTCTGTAACGAGGATGAGCGGCAGAATCCTGGGATGTGGAGGGAGTACATTGCGGTTAAGGGGCATTACGTGCTTGATGGTCAGCATAGACGAGATGGGCCGAAGGGCCTATTTCTGCGCTGGACGTGCTGACTCGTTTACCATACTCTCTCCTTGATGGGAACTTTCCATCAGTAAAGTTAATTTTAGCAAGTACATTTGAGACTTGAATTACAATTTTCAGGAAACCTATTTTTGTAAGTCTTATGTAGAATAACTCAATGTTCTCATTTCTTCGACTGAGTGCATGAAATGTTAAAAAAACGTGACACCTGAACATCAGGGGCGCAGCAGTAGAGTTACTGCCTTACAGCTCCAGAGACTCGGGTTCAATCCTGACCTCGGCTGCTGTCTGTACGGAGTTTGCATGACCTGCGTGGATTTTCTCCGGGGACTCCAGTTTGACCCATATGGCAACTTTAAACCCAGAGACAGGCCACAGAGTTGCATATTGTACGAGGAGATTCTTAGCCAGACCTTTGCTCAGTATTCAGACATAGCAAGGAGGGCTGTCGAAGGTGAGCGTCCTTTTGATCATCTCTTCAGTGTGGTGGGCATAATAATAATAAGGGGGTATCTGTCCTAGATTCTTAACATGATAAAGTGGAGCAAAATGTAAGGAAGATGACAGATGGGAAGTGGGAATGATAAATGAACTCCAGTAATTCAGGAAACACCATCACTCTGGGGATAGTGCGCTCGGAAGAACAGGTGATCTATCTTTCTGGAAGAATGGATGTCACTGCTAAATGCGTCCTTTTTTTTTAAATGAAAGGACTTTGGAGGGTAAAACGAAGTGCCGTGGCCCTGCCTGACACTGTTATATCGGGTTCCAAATCGCAGGTTGCAAGCTCAAACTCTGGACAACGTCGTCACAGATTCATTCAGCACTAGGGGGCGGTGTTGGTCAATTTATGCAGACATCAGAAACTGCAGATGCTGGTGTACAAAAAAAAAGACACAAAGCGCTGGAGTAACTCAGCGGGTCAGGCCGCATCACTGGAGAACCTGGATCGGCGCCGTTTCCGATCGGGACCCTTTTTCGGACTGGGGTGGCGCAGCGGTAGAGCTGATGCCTCACCGTGCCAGAGACTTGGGTACGATCCTGACTACGGATGCTGTCTGTACGGAGTTTGCATGTACACCTTGTGACCACGTGGGTTTCCTCCTGGTGCTAAGGTTTCCTCCCACATTCCAAAGACGTGTAGGTTTGTAGGTTAATTGGCTTCTGTAAATTGCCTCCAGTGTGTAGGATGTGAAAAGCGGGATGATATGGAACTAGTGTGTGAATGATCGATGGTTGGCGTGGACTTGGTGGGTTGAAGGGCCTGTTTCCATCCTGTATCTCTAAACTCTATAAAGAGTCCCGACCCGAAAAGTCACCTGTCCATGTTCCCCAGAGACGCTGCCTGACCCATTGAGTTACTTCAGCACTGTGTCTTTTTTTTAATCACTTTATTCTTGACCACAGGAGGAAGTAAGGACAAAACAAACATGCAAATCTTCTTATCGAGTCCATATCACAATATTAGAAATTATTCAGCCAGAGCTGAACACACTTCTCGGCATCTGCATACAATGCGTCTTGCGCTTCTTGTGCGCAGTGGTGGAAACAGGGCCGCGACGTGAACGCTCTTTCCTTGACCCCAACATACAAACCTACAAATTATACAGGAGGAGGCCATTCAGCCCATCAGCTCCTTTCCACCATTCGATTAAATCAGGTTTTATCTGTAAATTTAGCTCCATCAGCCTGCCTCATTCCATGAATGTCAACTTGGTCAATGATCCAATGATACTTCATTGCCACACCTCCACCTCCAGTTTAAATTCCATTTGGAATATTTTGGAAAACCCAGAAACCAAGGTGCAATGAAATGCTTTGTTTCGCAACAACCCGGTAAAATCATGTGGAAGACCTCACGTAGGCAGTACACAAGAGTTGCAATTTTTTGATGCAGACCAAGATACAAAGGTTCACCAAAGAGTCTTATATACTGCCTGCCGCCCCTCCTGCACATGCCAGAATCCCCCCCCCCCCCCCCAATCAGGTCACTCCTTCGTTCACACTGACGCCACTGCATTGCTCTTCGTTCTCAGCCCGCCGGGTTCCCCTTCATTTTTTAAGGCGTATGATAAGCTCACCTTCAGCAGCCACAGCAGCAAAATTGAGTATAAGAGTCGGGAAGTCTTGGGGCAGCTTTATAAAACTTAGGCTAGGCCGCACTTGGAGTATTAGGTGTTCTGGTCGCCCTATTACATGAAGGATGAATAGTGAAGAAGGGTCTCGCCCGGAAACGTCACCCATTCCTTCTATCCTGGTCACAGGAGGAAGCAAGGACAAAGTTACTGTCCCGCTGAGTTACTCCAACATTGTGTGTCTATCTTAAGGATATGGAGGCTGTGGAGAGGGTTCAGGTTTACCAGAATGTTGCCTGGGTTAGAAGGTATTAGCTCGCGGGAGAGATTGGACAAACTTGGATTGCTTTCTCTGGAACATCGTAAGGTTGGCAGTTGTCCTTATAATAGTACATAAAATGATAGGCAAGGATAGGGTAGACAGTCAAGACTTTTTTTCCCCCAGGGTGGAAATCTCAAAGACTAGAGGGCAGAACTTTAAACTCAGAGGGAGAAAGTTGGAAGTAGATGTGGTGCAAACTTTCATCCAGGGTCTTGAGACCCACAACTTGGAACCACTTTGTGAAATGTACATTCAGTCGAAGGGGCAAATTGGGTTGGACAACACATATCCAGCAACGTCCACAGACTGAGGAAGGATGACAAGGAAGCTTGCAGCACTCTTCTGATAGCCAGGCTGCACTGGTGCCAGCTGCAGGAATTGGAGCGCGCGCTCCGAGGTTTGTGGAGACCTGCACCAGCGTGGGAGAGATCATCAAAAATGGGACCCAATGGAAAATAGAACAGGAGCGGCGAGTTATTCCTGTCGGAATGGTCTCTCTTAACATTACTGACTTTACTGGTATTGTTTTATTGTGGAGGTTTACAATTGGTGCCCGCTCACTGTATGTGATTGTATCGTTCGTCCTTCTGAAAGCCAAGATCTTTAAATGGTGGCGAAAAATTTTATGGATATTTTTGAGCTAGACTTTTTCCATTAAAATGTGCACAGTTGTGAAAATCTATTTTTCCAAAATGGGTATTTTTTAAGTCTTTTCAGATTTTTTATATATGAATAATGACAATCCGTGGAATGAATGCACCTGTAATTATGTCAAATTTAAGATTTAATAAAGCTATTTTAAATCCAATTTGATTGGTATTGTGCACCTGACTGGGAGGGGGTGGTCTGGTTTTTGAGGAATGAAGGATTTCAACGCTTTTGTTCAGTCACGATCTTTTCCAACATAACATTCCTGGATTACTCCGTTGGGAAAAATCATCATCCACCATTCAGCATCCCAAACTTGATGCAGTGCAGTGCATCGTATAAGCTGCAGTTGTCCATGTCCTGACCAGGAGGTTATCCACCCATTATTAATTGACAACAAATTTGGTAAGATCAGTCTGAAGAAGGGTCTCGACCCGAAACGTCACCCATTCCTTCTCTCCAGAGATGCTGCCTGCCCTGCTGAGTTACTCCAGCATTCCGTGTCTACGATTTAAACCAGCATCTGCAGTTCTTTTCTACATATTTGGCAAGTTTATTGTCAACTTTATTGTCAGAAGAGGCTGAGGGGCTTGTATACACTGCTTACAGAGGTGCATAAAACCATGGGGGGAATAGACAAGGTGGATACACACAGTCTCCCAGAGTAGGGGAGTCACAAATCAGAGGACGTAAATTCAAGGTGATGGGGAAAACATTTAATAGGAACTTCAGGGGCAACTTTTTCACGTCAAGGGTGGTGAGTATATGGAACAAACTGCCAGAGAAGGTAATGGAGGCAGGTACTATAACAACATTTAAAAGACATTTGGATAGGGACATGGATAGGATAGGTTTTAGAGGGATACGGGTCAAACACAGACAGGTGTGGGACTAGATGGGGCATCTTGAACCAAAGGGCCTGTTTCCATGCTGACTCACCTGACACTTCATTCTGTAAACTTGGGACAACTGTGATGATCGGGACATTGTATTGTTACAGCACATGGAGCACATTGCCGCATTAGTTTGAGCAACTGCCTCACGGCGCCAAGGATCCGGGTTCAATCCTGACCTCAGGTGCTATTTAACGTGGAGTTTGCATGTTCTTCCTGTGAAAGATAGGGTTTGCTCCCATGACCCAGACATGTGGGCTGGCAGGTTGATGGGCCTGTGTAAAGTGCCTGTCGTGTGTAGATTCGTGGTGGAATCTCAGATGAGTTGATGAGGTTGTGCAGAGAATGATAAAGATTGGATTAATGTAGGATCAGTGTGAATAGGAGGTTGATGGTCGGCATGGGCTCGATGGGCTGAAGGCCCTGCTTCATTGCTCTATGACTCTATATATGTCATCAACCCCATTAAGTTCCCATTCCTACCCAATGGATAGGAAAGGTTTAGAGGGATATATGGGGCAAACGCAGGCAAAGGGGACTAGCTTAGATGGGGTATCTAGGTCAGCATGGACTAGTCTGGCCGAAGGGCCTGTTTCCATGCTGTATGACTGAGTGATATGTAAATGCTATCATTAAGTTCCCATTCCTACCCTATGGATAGGAAAGGTTTGGAGGTAAATGGGCCAAACACAGGCAAATGGGACTAGCTTAGATTGGGTATTTTGGTTGGCATGATGAGTTGGGCTGAAGGGCCTGTTTCCATGCCTGATGACTCAGACTCTAAGTGCTTCCTGTCTCTGTTTTACATTTGAACCAGCATAACTTTGTTTAACTTGTAACCTGTCCAAATATTTCGAAAACCCCATTCATTTCCTTTTGTAAATCATGGGATGGGTGTTGCTGGTGAGTCTGATAATTGTTGCCCATCCCTAACGGCCCCGGGGAAGGTTGTGGTGAGCTGTCGCCTTGAACTCCGCCTGTGCTTCTGGTGTCGATGCATCCCCTGCGCTGCGGGATAGGGTGTTCCAGAGTACACCGAGGGAACTGGGATATTTTTCCAGTGCAGGCTGGTCTACCACTTCGAGAGGACCCGGGCTTCCGCCCTCGTCACTCCCAACAACAGACGGTGAGGGGAGCGGATGGAGTAACACAGGTGAGAAACTGCAGCGCATTTTGTGAATGATGCCACTGTGTACGGCTGGTGGCAGGGGTTATTTTTTAGAGATACAGCGTGGAAACAGGCCCTTGGGGCCAGTGAGTCCACACCGACCAGCGATCCCCGCACACTAATGTGCAAGATGACGTCCAGTAAAGTCTGATCAAAGATTGTCTGAGAGTTCGAGGGCGATGAGTCAGCAGCCACAGAATAGCTTCAGTAGCTCCGTGGCCCGTCCAGCTACCTTCAGCTCAATAGACACAAAGTGCTGGAGAAACTCAGCGGGTCGGGCGGCATCTCTGGAGAACATGGATAGGTGACGATTCAATCTCTGAAGAAGGGTCCCGACCCGGGACGTCACCTATCCTTTTTCTCCACTGATGCTGCCTGTCCTGCTGAGTTACTCCAGCACTTTGTATCCATCTTTGGTATAAACCAGCATCTGCAGTACCTTCCTAATATCTTCAGGTGGGAGTTGGGCACAGTGGACGTTATTACCGGGGGAGGTTTGATGATGGTGTCGCCTTTCATTGTCCATGGCAACTGGCGCCTCAGTCTTTTATTTTAGTTTGACAGATGCAGCATGGAAACAGGCCCTTCGGCCCACCAAGTCCATGCCGACCATCGATCGCCCGCTCACACTCGTTCTATCTTATCCCACTTTCTCATCCACTCCCTATACATTAGGGGCAGTATAATAGGGCCAATTAACGTACAAACCAGCACGTCTTTGGAGTGTGGGAGGAAACCCACGCGATCATAGAGAGAACATGCAAACTCCGCACAGACAGCACCTGAAGGTTGGGATTGAACCCAGGTCTCTGGCGCTGTGAGGCAGCAACTCTACCTGAGGCCTGAGGCGCCACCGTGCTGCTTCCTCCACACAGTCGGTGCAGATCCAGTTGCTTTGCTGACACGACCTTACTTGCATTCACCACCCCGCCCTTGTACATTGTGCAACTCTTGCGGGTTGTAAACCTCGCCTGCTTTGCTTCCTGCAGCAGGGAAATGATGCTGATCGTCCATCAATGGGGTGTGTCAGCGGTGGGTGCAGTCCTGACCTCGGGTGCTGTCCATGTGGAGTTTGCACGGTTCCCCCTGTGACCGCTTGGCTTTCCTCCGGCTGCTCCGGTTTCCTCCCACATCGCGAAGACGTGTGGGTTTGTGGGTTAATTGGCCCTCTGCAAATTGCCCCTTGAGTCTAGGAAGTGGATGTGAAAGTGGGATCACATAGAACTGCCTGGAGGTGGTGGTGGAGGCAGATATGATTGTGGCGTTTAAGAGACTTTTGAATCGGCACAACATGGATGTGTAGGGAATGGTGGGATATGGATCTTGTGCAGGCTGGTAAGAGTTGGTCTTGGCATCGTGTCCGGCATAGACATGGTGGGCCCAATGGCTGTACTGTTTCATGTTTTATGATGCCATTTCAAGAAGCATCTCATGGCCAAGCTCCTTTGAGACCTTCTGACAAAATGCACAGTGGCGCAGCGGGTAGAGCTGCTGCCTCGTAGCTCCAGCGACCCGGGTTCAATCCTGACCTCCGGTGCTGTTTGTGTGGAGTTTTCACGTTCTCTCTGTGATCATGTAGGTTTCCCCTGGGTGCTCTGCTTTCCTCCCACATCCTTAACCAACATGCGTAGAAGGGGCATTTTGGTTGGCATGTGACTATTCCAACGATGCGTGGATGGAGTGATACAGCATGGAAAAAGACCCTTCGGCCCAACTCATCCATGCTGACCAACATGCCCCATCGAAGCTGGTCCCATGTAATCCACAAAGATAGACACAAAAAGCTGAAGTAACTCAGCGGGACAGGCAGCGTCTCTGGATAGAAAGAATGGGTGATGTTTCGGGTCGAGACCCTTCCTCAGACGGAGTCAGGGGAGAGGGAGTTACAGAGATAAGAGATCAAAAGAGATGCAGATCAGGGAAAATGTAGAACATTCTTAGCTCGGAGAAGGTGACAACAAAGCAAACAGCGATACTATGTAATCAGAGGGACAGTCAGACTGGTCGGCGCAGAACCCTCGTTGGAGAGAGGAGGAGAACTTCTTCAAAGTTGATGTACCATGAGGAGATATCGCAGTGGAGCACGTTTGACCCATATCCCTTTAAACCTTTCCTATCCATGTACCTATTCAAATGTCTTTTGAATGTTGTTATTGTACCCACCTCCACCACTTTGTCTTGCTGCTCGTTCCACATACCCACACACAACTCTCTGTGTGGAAAAATATGCCCCTCAGGTTCCTATGAATAATTTCCCCTCTTCCCTGAAACCTCTACACTCTAGACCTTGATTCTCCAACCCTGAGGTAAAACCATTATGTGCATTCACCCTATCGATGCCACTAAAGAGAATGTGCAGAGAATAACAATATTTGAATTAATTTAAGTAGTCGATTGTTAGTACAAACAAGACAAGACAAGAGACATTTATTGTTACGTGCACCAATTGGTACAGTGACATTTGGGGTCACCATACAGCCATACGAATAAAAAGAGAAGAACAGAACACGATAGTCTTTAACATAAACATCCCCCACACAGCGGAATCAAAGTTTCCCACTGTGAGGGAAGGCCCAAAGTTTAGTCATCCTCCTCTTTGATGTTCTTTGGTGTTCACCTCCCGAAGCCCGCCCACGGGTGGCCCGATGTTCAGGCCCTCTCGCCGGGATGATGGAACTCCGTCGTCGGAACGGGAGAACATCCTCAGGGGCTTGGACATCCGAATCGGCAACTTCCTACCGGAGTCCGCGGCTCCCGAAGTCCACAGGCCGCGCTGGGCGGGGATTCAACGCTGGCGGCCATCGGCAAAGGGATCCCAGGACTCCGCGATGTTGAAGTCAGCGCCGCCCGCGCTGGAAGCTCTGCAAAACACAGCTCCACGATGTTGAAGCAGCAGGCCCAATACTCCGGAGATTCAAACGGCGATCCAAGGTAAGGCATCGCCCGCTCCGCGGTGAATCCAGTGCTGCGCTGCCGCTACTGAAGCTTTGGCCGGTCCCCGTCAGGGAAGGCCGCGCCAATCCAGTTGGTAGGCCGCGAGGAGGGGGGGCGAGGACGCGACTTGGAGAATAGTCGCTTCCTCGCCAGGAAGTGACTGGGAAACGGTTTCCCCCTTACCCTGCCCACCTCCCCCACATAGAAAAACTAAAGAAACCCCCACAACATACTTTTAAACAGACTAAAAATTATAAAAAGATGGAAAAACAGACAGACTGTACTGTAGGCAGAGGCTGCCATCATGCGGCGCCCCTTGTGGACCGAAGGGCCTGTTTCCGTGCTGTACCTCCACATGCCGGGCGGCACGGTGGCGCAGCAGTAGAGCTGCTGCCTCACATCGCCAGAGACCAGGGATTGATCCTGACCATGGGTGCTGTCTGTATGGAGTTTGTACGTTCTTCCCGTGACCTGCGTGGATTTTCACCGGGTGTTCCGGTTTCCTCCCACACTCCAAAGACGTACAGGTTTGTAGGTTAATTGGCTTTGTATAATTGTAAATTGTCCCTAGTGCGTGTAGGATAGTGTCAGCGTGCGGGGGTCGCTGATAGGTGGGCTGAAGGTCCTGTTTCCACGCTGTATCTCTAATCTCAACTCAACTCAGGCTGTTAGCTTTGCAGAGATTTAAGTCTTCCTTTACTTTCAGTTCTCTTGTCTGTCTTAAGGTGGCAGTGTCTCCCCAGTTAAGCGGAGAGGGCATTAACAGTCCTCCAGCAGAGCTTGGAGCTGGATGTTACAACACCATAAGCTAAATATTAATAATGAGAATAGACACAAAAAGCTGGAGTAACTCAGCGGGTCAGGCAGCATCTCGACAGAAATAGGTGACGTTTCGGGTCAGGACCCTTCATCAGACAGAGAGTCAGGGGAAAGGGAATTGAGAGATGCAGATGGTGATATAGCTAATCATAATATGATGATATAATAATGAGAAATGATTTTTAAAATATCACTAATAGTTTGGTTTAGTTCAGAGGTGCATCACGGAAGCAGGCCCTTCGGCCCACCGAGTCCGCGCCGACCAGCGATCCCCGCACATTAACACTACCCTAAACCGGGAACAATTTACACTTATACCAAGCCAATTAACCTACAAACCTGTATGTCTTTGGAGTGTGGGTGGAAACTGAAGATCCTGGAGAAAATCCACGCAGTCGCGGGGAGAACCTGCAAACTCCATACAGACAGCGCCCATAGTCGGGATCGAGTAAAGTAAACAAAGTAATCTCCTAAACGTACTAAAGTTAAACTAATCTCCTAAATTTACTAAAAACAATATTTTTAATAACTAATTACCTCTACCTGCGCATAATCCCCATCCTTCCATTATATCCATGTGCCAATATGTAACCAACGCCATCCTGATAGTGCCTCCACGCACCAATCACTCTCCTGCCCTCTATGGCTCTTCAAACTTTGGCCCTCTCATCTTAAAGCTATCTTTGACATTTCCACCCTGGGGAAAAAGGTTCTGACTGTCTACCCTATCTATCCCTCTCATAATCTTATACACTTCTATCAGGTCTTCCCTCAACGACCGACGATCCAGAGAAAACAACCCAAGTTTGTCCGACCTCTGGCGTAGCGGTAGAGCTGCTGCCTCACAGCGCCAGAGGCCTGGGTTCGATCCCAACTGCGGGTGCTGCCTGTACGGAGTTTGTACGTTCTCCCTGTGACTGCGCGGGTTTTTCCCGGGTGCTCTGGTTTCCTCCCACACTACAAAGACGTATAAGTTTGTAGGCTAATTGGCTTGGTATAATTGTAAGTTGTCCCCGGTGTGTGTTGGATCGCTTTGGTGTGCAGGGATCGCTGGTCGCCGCGGACTCGGTGGGCCAAAGGGCATGTTTTCCGCACTGTATCTCTGCACAAAAGTCGAGTAAACTCTTCATGTAACTAATACCCCCTCTAATCAAACAGCAAGACACCAAGAACTGCAGATGCTGGAATCCTGAGCAAAAAAAAACAAAGTGCTGGAGTAACTCAGTGGGTCAGGCAGCATCTGTGGAGGAAATGGACAGGTGACTTTTTGGGCTGGGACTTCTTGAAGTGGGGTGTTGGTGAAGCTCTCTCTCTGGTGATGTGTTTGTCTAAGCCAGGGACCTGTCTCTGCTCTCTGCTTGAAGTAAGAGTTCCCATTACACTGGAATACGTGCAAGGGAGTTCTCCCTGAAGTCCAGACCTAAATTTAACACCCAATTAACACAACCAACAACAGATTACCTGATTATCACGTTACTCTTTCTGGGACTGCATTGTCTGAAAATTGGCCAAGTTCCTTTGATTTCCACAATGGCTATTCTCAGCGCATTAATTGCTCGTAAACTGCCTCAGGACATCTGAGAAGGTTATTGATGAGAGCTGCATTCATGCAAACCTTTCCTGATAATGGAGGCAAAATGCATCAATTATTAAATGCAGTATAACTAGATGACGTAACCAATAATAATAGTTGAGGAGATAATTGCGTTCTGATTGCAACACAGCAGAAGTCACCAACTTGAAAGTGACCTTCAATTTTCCACCTGTTCACTCCACACGCATCTCATTATCCACTCCTGCATTATTTCTGTTCCAGTCTGAAGAAGGGTCCCAACCAGAAACCTCGCCTGTCCATTCCCACGCCAGATGCTGCCCGACCCACTGAGTTCCTCCAGCACTCTGTGTTTTGCTCAAGATTCCAGCATCTGCAGTTCCTCGTATCACCCGCATTATCCCTGCGAGTTGCTGAGAAGAGTGTGTATGACGACAGTGTTGTCACAGGAACGGTTGTAGCTTTGTTCATGCAGAAGGCAGGCGATCATCGGCATTAGACAGGGCAGGCCACTCGGCCCATCGACCCTGTCACTAACCCTGATTCTCTGCCGTCGCTGAGTTACTCCAGCATTTTGTGTTTTTTTTTCTCTGCAGCTTCTTTAGACTTTAGTGGGAACAGGCCCTTCAGCCCACCGAGACGGCGTTGACCAGTCATCACCCCGCACCTTAACACTATCCTACACACGCCAGGGACATTTTCACCGAAGCCAATTAACCCACAAACCTCTACGTCTTTGGGGGGTGGGAGGAAATTGAAGCACCCGGAGAAAACCCACATGGTCACAAGGAGAACGTACAAACTCCATACCGGCAGCAGCAGTAGTCGGGATCAAACCCGGGTCTCTGGCGCCGTAAGGCAGCAACTCTACCGCTGCACCACCGTGCCACCCTAAGCTTCTCTGCGCTGTTTCTGAAACGCTTGATATTTCTTGCACAGATTAATTTCTGGAACACGTTTTCTGGAAACAAGCAGATTTGGTTTCAGAAGGGAATACCTAAAATATGTTTGACTTGAAGGAAAGAACAGGGAGAATTAAACAAAATGGATTGTTCTGTCCCAGAGACACGATGGGCTGATTGGCCTCATTCTCCGATCTCATTCTGTGACGGTGTTCATTTACGTACTAAATAATAAATTAATTACTATGCAATCACAATACGATACAATACAGTTTGTATACCTGCATCATATGTAACCTGCATCAGCCATGATCATATTGAATGGCGGTGCAGGCTCGAAGGGCCGAATGGCCTACTCCTGCACCTAATTTCTATGTTTCTATGTTTCTATCACTCAGCCCTTGTAAAGCCATCCGTGACAAATGCACTTCAGGTTATTTTTTTATGTGGGGGTTATGAATGGGCAACATTTCGGGCCCTTCTTGAAAGGCCTGTCCATTTCCTTTCTCAGATGCTGCCTGACCAGCTGACTTCCTCCAACACTTTGGGCGGCACAGTGGTGCAGCGGTAGAGTTGCTGCCTTACACCGCCAGAGATCCGTGTTCGATCCTGACCACGAGTGCCGTCTGCACGGAGTTTGTATGTTCTCCCTGTGACTTGCATGGGTGGGTTTTCTCCGGGTGCTCTGGTTTCCTCCCACACTCCACAAAGACGTACAGGTTTGTAGGCTAATTGGCTTTGGTAAAATTGTAAATTGTCCCTAGTGTGTGCAGGATAGTGTTAGCGTGCAGGGTGATTGCTGGTTGGCGCGGAGTTGGTGGGCCGAAGGGCCTGTTTCTATGCTGTATCTCTACACTTGGTGTTTTCTGAAGTTTCCAGCATCTGCAGTTCCTCATGTCTTCAGGTCAATGTTTCTATCGGTCCAGCTGATGAATACATGGCTAAAACTCTACAGGGGCTGCAACATTGTACCGCTGCTGACATATTCATTTCACTTGCACTTTATGTGCAATGTGACAAATAAACCGTATTGTATTGTATTGTAACATTGTCCAGCAACACTTGCCGTGTACAATGTTTGTGTGGATTGGTATGATGGCAGTAATCTTAAACTTGCTTTTGACCATGGGGTTGGCTTTGTCTAGTTTACAGATACAGCGTGTGTCCGTGTCGACCAGCGATCCCCGCACATTAACACTGTCCTACGCACACTAGGGACAATTTTTACATTTACCAAGCCAATTAACCTACAAACCTGTACGCCCTTGGTTGGGGACGTGAAAATCCCACTGTGTGCAATCCGTAACGAAGCATCGATATATTTATAGTTTCAGTGCCAGTGGAAATTTAACTCTGGGATATCAGTACACTTGAGCAGTGGTTTATGACAGTGTGTCCTCTTTAAAGTTTAACCAGTCGCTAAGTACTCGTCGAGCTCCTAGCCGTTCTCTGACGAGCTGTGCCATCTCGATTATTGGACTGAGGATATGAAATATTCATGGCAACAAACCTGAAGCCAGGAAGGAGGAAAGATAAATATTTCCACCATCGCCACTCTTGGCTTCGACCTCACAAATTGAGGTTGGCCCACGAGAATAGTCATGCCAAGGATTTGTTAGTCACTTCTTCCAAGTGTAACAATGCAGATTTCCTACTGATGGGTTTTGATCTTACAGCGGCCAAGATGGGTTTTGATCTTACAAGCGGAAACATAGCAACACCCGGCAAACATTCAGTCAGAATCGCTTTCCCATTGGAAGAGAACACAAATACAATGTTAATCTTGCTCCAGTACTTACTCGAATGGCTTTTTTATGTGGAGTTACTCCAGCACTTTGTACCTTTTTCTATTGACTTACTCCAGCACTTTGGGTCTTTTTCTGTAGTTACTCCAGCACATTTTTTTTTGTTACTCGATCACTTTATGGCTTTTTCTGCAGTTACTCTAACACTTTGTGCCTTTTTCTGTAGAGTTACTCCAGCACTTTGTCTTTTTTTTGTAAACCAGTCCCTTGTGTCTAAACTAATCTTAATGTTTGGAAGATAATTAGTGTTACAACACCTTTCTCTGTATCACGGCACGCGTGACAATGATAAACGGATGTCCATATCAATCTATTGCATAAGACTGCAGGGAAGGAAAGTGAGTGTCTGGTGGTGGTTTCTTGTTCAAGAAAGTGGACGTTACAGAGGATAATCCAATGTCTGTGGGGTCCAGTTTGAGTCTGGATGTGACACTGAGGAATGCGTGTCCTATTTAAGAAGTAGAACTCAAAGAAACCCAAACTGAATCTTGCAGGATTTATCACGAGCCACATTCTATCATAGAGGAACGTCCCCTAGGATGAGTCTTTCCAAGTTGGGCAGTAATGGGCGGCAAGGTGGCGCAGCGGTAGAGTTGCTGTCTTACAGTGCCAGAGACTTGGGTTCAGTCCTAACGATGGGTGCTGTCTGTATGGAGTTTTACGTTTTCTCTGTGACTGCGTGGGTTTTCTCCGGGTGCTTCAGTTTCCACCCACACTCCAAAGAAGTACAGGTTTGAAGGTTTATTGGCTTCGATAAAAACTGTAAATTGTCTGTAGTGTGTGTAGGATAGTGTTAGTGTGCGGGGATCGCTGGTCGGTGTGGACCCGGTGGGCCAAAGGGCCTGTTTCTGCGATGTGTCTCTCAGAGTTCCGCCCGCCCGCGGCCTACATCAGCTTGAAGCCGCAGTCTGCGGTGCTTCTAACCGCGGGCGCGGCGGGGACTTACCATCCGGAGCGGGATCCCTCGCCGGGGATCCCTGGAGAAGAGCTCCGACCGCCGGCCTGCGGCCTACGTCATCTAACAAGCCGCGGTCTCCGGTAGGGAAGCACCGATTCGGGACTTACCTTGCCTGTACATCTGGGCGCCCGCAGCGGCGACTGCGGAGGTTTATGGTCCCGACCACGGGGAAAAATGGAGGAGGACTGACTGAACCTCGTGCCTTCCACCACAGTGAAGAATGCTGTGGTGGGTGTTTTTGTGTTACATTTTGTTATTGTGTATTGTGTGTTCTTTTTTTATTGTACCGCTGCTGGCAAGTTCATTTCATTGTACTTCATTGTGTATGTGACGAATAAATCTGACTATTGACTATTGAACTAAACTAAACTAAACTAAAATGTGATTGTTGCGCTGAAGAGGACGGACATCCTAGATATACTCGTGTCTTTGTCTTTGTGTCTTTTATAGAATTTGATAAGGTGAGCGTGGCAACGTTTAAAGAAGGTGTGTGGGGCAATTTGTTAACACAGAGGGTGCTTGGTGTGTGGAATGCGCTGCCAGTGGTGCTGGTGGAGGCTCTGCTCTGTGATCTTTGGTCGGCATTGCAGCTGAAATCTTGGCTGTACGGATTAAATTGGTGTAAACTGAGATCATAAATAGTTTCTGACCCAAGGAACTGCAGGCACTGGTTTACAAAAAGACAGAGTGCTGGAGTAACTCAGCGGGTCAGACAGCATTCATTAGATCATAGGTCATAGGAGCAGAATTAGGCCATTTGGTTAATCAAGTCTTCTCCGCCATTCAATCATAGTTGACCCATTTTCTCCTCCCAATCCCATTCTCAACTATGACCCCCCCCCCCCCCTCCATCACTGCTATTTCACGGTGAGTTCACATCCTGTCAATGCCAGCTGGAGGCTTCCTGAGTTGGTGCTGGGGTGGCACAGTGGCGCAGCGGTAGAGTCGCTGCCTTACAGCGCCAGAGGCCCTGGTTCAATCCTGAATACGTGCGCTGTCTGTATGGAGTTTGCACGTTCTCCCCGTGACCTGTGTGGGTTTTCCCTGTGTGCTCTGGTTTCTTCCCACAGTCCAAAGAAGTGCAGGTTTGTAGGTTAACTGGCTGTAATTGTAAATTGTAAATTGTCCCTAGTGCGTGGAGGATAGTGCTGGTGTACGGGGATCGCTGGTGTAGAGTGAAGATCAGTTTGGGAGAGGCTTCCTCAACCACAGGGTGCTGCCCTGTCCAGCCGGAGACACCTCATCTGT
Source organism: Amblyraja radiata (assembly GCF_010909765.2). Lineage (NCBI taxonomy): Eukaryota > Metazoa > Chordata > Chondrichthyes > Rajiformes > Rajidae > Amblyraja > Amblyraja radiata. Next base: position 11,543,113 of record NC_045986.1, on the reverse strand, counting down.
GGCTGCTTCCACTGAACAACCTTGATTCCGAAATGTGACTCATCGCAGGCACTTCCTCCGGGCTGACTCAGAGCAAGGTTCTTGCATCACAAAAAAATTGTACGACCTTCTGGTGAATAGAACGGGAAGTGAGTGTGCCACACAACAGCACAGAAACACCAGCAGGCCCAGCAGGTTTCCTCAGACCTGACCTTCCAACATCTTTCATCAGGTTTACTCTCCGTCAATGAGCCAAATGGCCTTCTGTGCTCAGAAGTTCATGAGGTCATAAGAATTGGGGTAGAATTAGGCCATTTGGCCCATCAAGTCTGGCAAAATTGCATACAGTTTTGGTCCCCTAATTTGAGGAAGGACATCCTTGTGATTGAGGCAGTGCAGCGTAGGTTCACGAGATTGATCCCTGGGATGGCGGGACTGTCATATGAGGAAAGATTGAAAAGACTAGGCTTGTATTCACTGGAGTTTAGAAGGATAAGGGGGCGATCTTATAGAAACATATAAATTTATAAAAGGACTGGACAAGCTAGATGCAGGAAAAATGTTCCCAATGTTGGGCGAGTCCAGAACCAGGGGCCACAGTCTTAGAATAAAGGGGAGGCCATTTAAGACTGAGGTGAGAAAAAACTTTTTCACCCAGAGAGTTATGAATTTGTGGAATTCCCTGCCACAGAGGGCAGTGGAGGCCAAATCACTGGATAGATTTAAGAGAGAGTTAGATAGAGCTCTAGGGGCTAGTAGAATCAAGGGATATGGGGAGAAGGCAGGCACGGGTTATTGATTCAGGACAATCAACCATGATCACAATGAATGGTGCTGCTGGCTCGAAGGGCCGAATGGCCTCCTCCTGCACATATTTTCTATGTTTCTACTCCGCCATTCAATCAAAGCTGATATATCTAAATACATCTTTATTCCTACTACCAAAATGCATGACTCCATACTTTGCTACACTTTATTCCATCTGCCACTTCTCTGCCCACTCTCCCAACCTGTCCACGTCCACGTCCTTCTGCAGTCCCAGCTTTCTCCACACTGCCTGCCCCCCCTCCACACTGCCTATTTTCGTACCATTTGCAAACTTGGCCACAAAGCCTTCAATCCCCTTGTCCAAACCATTAATTTACAACGTGAAGAGTGCTGTAACTGTTGGAGTCAAGGCGTCATACAACATGGAAACAGGCCCTTCAGCCCAACTTGTCCATGCCGCCCAATATGCCCCATCTAGGTGTTATAGTTTAGATGTTGGAGGTACTGCGCTCACCGAGTCTGCGCCAACCATGAACCCCATACTCTGGGATGTCGGAGGAAACCAGGGCACCCGGGTAAAATCCAAGCGGTCACGGGAAGAACATACGAACTCCGTACAAACAGCACCCATAATCAGGATCGAACTTGGGTCTCTGGCGCTGTAAGGCAGCAACTCTACCGCTGCAACACTGTGCCTGGGTTTGGCCCATATCCCTCTCAATCTTTCTTATCCATGTAGCTGTCCAAGTGTCTTTTAAATGTTGTTATAGTACCAGCATCAACTACCTCCTCAGGCAGCTTGTTCCACATACCTACCACCCTCTGTGTGAAAAGGTTTCCCCTCAGGTTCCTTTTACATCTTTCCCCTCTCACCTCAAACCTATATCCTCTGATTTTTGTTTCCGTACCCAGGGTAAAAGACACTGTGCCTATATATTGCCCTCATAATTTTATACACCTCTTTTAGATCACCCCTCAGCTTTCAATGCTCTATATTTCACTCTAATCTTTCAGGGGAGCAGATGGGAAAAGCCCACTGCTTCCATGGCAATAGACAATAGACAATAGACAATAAGTGCAGGAGTAGGCCATTAGGCTCTTCGAGCCAGCACCGCCATTCAATGTGATCATGGCTGATCACCCCCAATCAGTACCCCATTCCTGCCTTCTCCCCATATCCCCCGACTCCGCTATCTTTAAGTCCTATCTAGCTCTCTCTTGAAAGTATCCAGAGAACCGGCCTCCACCACCGTCTGAGGCAGAGAATTCCACAGACTCACCACTCTCTGTGAGAAAAAGTGTTTCCTTTGTTACTCTTTCCTGACAGTTCTAGGATAGGTACAGCCTAGGATTTAGGGTGCGCCACTACTAGGTGGTGATACGGTGGGATTTAGAGAACATCTCTACTAGGGGCGATACCGTGAGATTTAGAGTGCGCTGCTACTGGGGGCTGTACGGTGGGGATTTTAGGGTGTGCTGCTACAAGGGGTGGTGTGGTACGGTGGGGATTTAGAGAGTGCCTTTACTCGTGGCGGTGCGGTGGGGATTTAGGGAGCGTTGCTATTAGGGGCGGTGGGGGTTTGGGGTGTGCCGCCACTAGGGGCAGTGCGGTGGGGATTTGGGGTGCGCCGCTACAAGGGGCGGTACGGGTACGGTGGGGATTTGGGGTGCGCCGCTACAAGGGGCGGTACGGTGGGGATTTGGGGTGCGCCGCTACAAGGGGCGGTACGGTGGGGATTTGGGGTGCGCCGCTATTAGGGGCGGTACGGTGGGGATTTGGGGTGCGCCGCTACTAGGGGCGGTACGGGTACGGTGGGGATTTGGGGTGCGCCGCTATTAGGGGCTGTACGGGTACGGTGGGGATTTGGGGAGCGCCGCTACTAGGGGCGGTGCGGTGGGGATTTGGGGTGTGTTGCTACTAGGGGCGGTACGGTGGGAATTTGGGGTACGCCGCTACTAGGGGCAGTACGGGTGCGGTGGGGATTTGGGGTGCGTCGCTACTAGGGGCGGTGCGGGTGTGATGTGGATTTGGGGTGCGCCGCTACTAGGGGCGGTACGGGTGCGGTGGAGATTTGGTGTGCGCCGCTATTAGGGGCGGTACGGTGGGGATTTAGGGTGCGCCGCTACTAGGGGCTGTACGGTGGGGATTTAGGGTGCGCCGCTACTAGGGGCTGTACGGTGGGGATTTAGGGTGCGCCGCTACTAGGGGCTGTACGGTGCGGGCAGCGCTGGCGGATAAAAGGTGGCCGGAGAGTTGCCGCCATAACCGGCGCGAGCAGCGGGACACGACAGGAGAAGGAGAGGCTCGGGGTCGTCGCACAGGTAATGAGGGCCCACTGGACCGCCAGGCTGCCGGGAGGGTCAGGTCAGGGCTGGCTCACCGGGCCCGCTCTCCCCCCTGCCGCCCGGGTCCCCGCTCCCCCTCCCCCGAGGCCGCATCCCCGCCTGCAGCCCGACCCGACCCGACCCCCAGTCCCTGCATTGCTGTGGCGCCTCGCACTTGCCCGCTGCTCTACCGCCGAGCACGGGCGGGGGAAGCCTGCAGTTCGGCCCGCTGCGTCCGTACTAGCCCACTAGTAGTAACTATGTAGACAAAAATGCTGGAGAAACTCAGCGGGTGCAGCAGCATCTATGGAGCGAAGGAAATAGGCAACGTTTCGGGACGAAACCCTTCTCCATAGATGCTGCTGCACCCGCTGAGTTTCTCCAGCATTTTTGTCTACTTTCGATTTTCCAGCATCTGCAGTTCCTTCTTAAACACAGTAGTTGCCCCTCTACACTGTGCTTGTTCGGTCCCTGCAGCTACATAACTGATGTTGAATCCCCCTCCACTGCAGCTGGCGGTGCCTTCCCAGCCCCAAGTCCTTGTGTCATTTTTACTTACTTTATTTTTCTCAATCTCCAGCAATGTTCCTCATATTCTTGGTCCTCTGGTTAGTCTCACTTGCACCCTCCCCGCTGCCCTGAAGCGCCCCTTTGTTTGCAAGAACTACCGTCCCCTTTGGTTGTGTTACTTTATTAAATCTCTCGCCAAGAGGCAAGAGTTGTTTAATTGTCCTGTTTACCGACCAATGGTACAATGAAATTCGTACTTGCAGCAACTTAACACGTCTGTGAATGCAAAAGTCGGCAACTGTGAACTTCTATGAACTGCCGTTGGTTACATCCAATACTTTGGTTTTTGCACTGAAGATTTTTTTTTTAATTGAATAAAGTAAGAACTGTAGTACTAGTGCAAAGACCAAAGTCTTTTGCAACCAAGTATATGGAAGTTTATTGTTACGATTTCCAGATCTGGGCACCGCCGTGGTTGTTCTCATAGCAATAATTTAAAGTGTGGTAATGACCTGGTTGAGAGAACAAAATACTTTTGGCCGGAACATGGGAGGATGGTGATGTGAGCTTGCCTACCTACTCCTTGAAATAATATGGTTGGGTCTGCTGTATCCACTTGAGGGCAGTTGGCACTGCAGTTTAGTGTCTAGTCTTGGAAGATGGTACATCTATTATTGCAGTATTTTGTACTTTACTGTCATACTGAGTTTTGTGCCTGGCATTTTGTTCAGTACTTCTCTTTCCCCAACCCACCCTACCTATAATTTATTTTCAGATTGGCTTGATTCAACCTGTAGGTTACTATATAATTCCTCTGTGCAACCCCCACTCTGTATTTGATGCTACCACAGAGTGCCTTCTCCAGATCTTCAGGCCAGCCTCAATTGTCCTCATTTGCTTTATTCCACTGCCCCCCACTCTTCTGTTTACTTACTCAGTTGGTGTGCAGCGATTCCTTCTATGGCCCCATCTCAGCATTGTTCTCTGCAGAAATGTTTGATAGTTTGCACAGATGGTAAATGCATACTCATCTGGAGCGGGGTCTGAGGCTCTTTGCTGCTTTAAAAAAACAAAACAGCAACGGTGTATGTTTGGCTATGTTTGGGTCTTCCAGCCTTGCTAAAAATAATGAATGCAGAAGGGGAGAGGGAGGAGGAAGGGGAAGAATGTTGGAAGACATTATAGATCTAGTCTCTAGGTTCATTATGTGAGCGCAAGTTGCATTAATACTCCAGTAGTTTGCTTTCTCTCTGCCTTGTTCCAAGCATGAGTTCTGTGGTGAAATTACTATCAAAGTAGTGTTCTGGCATCCTTGAAACTTTGGTACCAGACCAGCTGATTTTTCAAATTATTAGATGCGATTCCTATTAATAACCCAGCATCTTGATTCATGTTTGTTTATGATAACATTCCCAGTAATTCTGAGTTTGGCGAGAACTTGGCAAATGGTGTCCTGCAGGGTCAGAATCTTAAAGTAGGGTTTTCAAACGATAGATTATTGGAATTTTACTGTGGTACTTCGAGGATCTAACTGTCGGTTGCATGTGGTTTGAGGAGGAGGGTATTGGGAAGACAATGGTTGATGAGTGTAGATGAATCTATTCCACTATGACTATGTCCTCTGGAGTATGAAGTATTTGGCAATTTATAGAATTGGGTAACAAAACTTAATCGTTATTTAGAGACACGAGAAACTGCAGATGCTGGAATATTGAGCAATGCACAGTGTTGGAGGAACTTGATGAGTCAGGCAGCATCTGAATTAGGGGGGGGGGTCTTTTCTTCAGACTAATTATAGTGGGGAGGGAGGTGGAGAGAAAGTTGGAAAAGCAAAGTAGGATTGGGACAAAGCCTGGAATGTGATAGATGGAGAAACGCAGAGCTGCAGATGCTGGTTTCTACCAGTGATAAACCACAAACAAAGTAACCTAGATGGTTAGGCAGCTTCTCTGGAGATGGGCCCTGACCTGAAATGTCACCCGCCTGACCCACTGAGTTACTCCAGCATTTTGTGTCTATCTTAATTGATAATTGGATACAGGTGAAACTTTGGGCAGAAAAGATTCCTGTTATCATGGGGAACGCTGGAAAGGCTTAGCTAGTTGGACTGCATCTCTGTAAAGAGGAGCAGAGTTAATGTCTTGGGTAGACAAAAATGCTGGATAAACTCAGTGGTGCAGCAACATCTATGGAGCGAAGGAAATAGGCAACATTTCGGGCCGAAACCCTTCTTCACATTTACACTATATTGCACCCCAAAGCTATTTTTGGGCACTTCAAATATCCAGTACAGCTTCATTTAAAAAAATCTTTGACATTGTCAAAGACTTTTTTAAATGAAGCTGTGCTGGATATTTGAAGTGCCTAAAAATAGCTTTGGGGTGCAATGTAGTGTAAATGTGACCATGCAGTTGTTTCTGTTTTATTTGAAATGCGACAGACTGGCCTTTGGTTCTGACAACATATGTTGCTAGTTTTAATTTTAGAAAGTGTGAAAATGGGCTCTTGTTTCATCATGTCCATGTTGACCATTGATCACTCATTCACATTAGTTCCATGTTGTTCCACTTTCTTATCCACTCCATACTCTGGGATGTGGGAAGAAACCGGAGCACGTGAAGCAAACCCAGGTGGACACGGAGAATGTGCAAACTCCACAAAGACAGCGCTGGAGGTCAGAATAGAACCATGGGTCTCGTGTTGAGGCAGCTCGACCAGCTGTGCCACTGTGCTGCCTTTGTTTTATTTTAAATGCAAAGGTATGGCTGTTGGTGGTTCTGCCAGCATCATGGAATGTTGGAGTTTGAGAAGAGTTTTGATGGACGTGTATAAAAGTATGAGTGGCATGGGTAGGGTATACTGTTAGAACCTCTTTCCCCAGGGTGGGAGTTTCCAATGCGAAGGGACATTGGTATAAGGCAAGGGTTCCCAACCTGGGGTCAATTTCACCTGCCCAGGGAGTAAATTTGTTGATTCTGGATTTGTACATATTTTTTCTCATTGACTGACTGTGTTTGGTACTGGTATGCCGGTATCTGTTCAGCATTAGTTGTTCATAAATAAGTGACATGACATTGTTATGTGCTATTAAAGTTGCCAGGGGTAAACGGGGCCAAAAAGGTTGGGAACCCCTGGTATAAGGTGAGAGGAGGAAATGTTTAATGGATATGTGCGCGTGGAGTTTTCTTGCAGAGGAGTGGGCACTTGGAACGCATTGCCTGGAGTGGTGGTGGAGGCATAGTGGCATTTCAGAGGCTTTTGGATAGGCACATGGGTATGTAGGGAATAGAGGGATATGAATCAGATTTCAGATTCAATCTTTATTGTCATTGTGCAGTGTACAGTACAGAGACAACGAAATGCAATTGGCATCTCTCAGAAGAGCGAACATAGAATAATGAGCAATAAATATATATACTGTTCAGGCAGATGAGTTCAGTTTAACTGGGCATCATGTTTGGCACAAACTTGATTGTGGGCTGAAGGGCCTGTTCCTGTGCTATACTGTTAATATTCTAACGTAAAGTTGGTGGGTCTGCAGTGTTGAATGCATATCCTGCTGTGATCATTGGGTCGGTTGTACTTATAATGGCAGCATTACTTGTAATGGGCAGATTTGTGCGACTGGCACCAGCATTTTGTTCAAAGCTTCTGAGTCTATATTTAATGGGCCATATGAGCCATGGACATTCTATGCGGCATGCACAATTCATTATATTAAATGTGTCCCAGTGCTAATTGGTCGTGCTATTTATGGGTGCATTTTGATAACAGAGTGACTCTGCATTTCTGGCAACCCATTGTCATCAGGTCGCACGTCATTCTGTTTGTTGCTGGGGATTCAGTTTGTGTTATGTTAAACCTGTTGCGCTGCCTGTCGTGAGGTGCTGCATTCTTGAGGAACCCATCTCTCCCAGAAGCAAGGTTCACCTTTGGGTTGCTCTTCTCAAAAACTTTTTGATTAATTTTGAGAGCAGCAAGTTTTGGATCTCCTTATTAGTTTTGGTTTTGTAGATACAGCGTGGAAACGGGCTCTTCGTCCCACTTAGTCATCAGCGACATCACCACGGAGGTCCGCTGGACTGGAGAGCGGCATCTTCGGCCTGGATCGATCGCCTCAACGCAGAGGGAGAACAAGGAGGGAAGAGACGGAGACTAAGACTTTGCCTCCATCACAGTGAGGATGTGCTTGGTGAACTCACTGTGGTGGATGTTTAATTTGTGTTTATTGTATGTTTTGTTATTATCGATTCTGTGTATGACTGCAGGCAACATAATTTCGTTCAGACCGAAAGGTCTGAATGACAATAAAGGATCTATCTATCTAGTCCATGCCGACCAGCAATCGCCCATACACTATCTCTCTACCACACACTAGGAATAATTTATAGGAGCTATTTACAAACCTGCATGCTTTGCCATGAGGGATGAAACCGGAGCACCAAGAGAAAACCTATGTGGTCACTGAGAACATACTATCTCCACACAGACAGCACCCATAGCCCAGATTGAACCCAAATCTCTGATGCTGTAAGGCAGCAAAACTACTGCTGCTCCATCTGTGCACTAGTCTAATGCATAATCATAGAGCAAGCAGACATCACCTGAGCTTGTTTGGGGGTAGGATGCTGTGGCCCCATGCTGCAGCCAGGCCGGTTTCTGGCTGTGAATTGTACATCAGCTATCAATTGTACATGAATTGTTCAGCTTTGAACAACCCTTCATGTTTTGCTATGTCCATGTGCTCTGCCAAGTTGCGGTGGGGTTAGATTTTAGGTGTTTTCTGTCCTACTTTTGATTGGGATTCATAGTTCTTGTGTGGGATGTGCTGGGTTGATATTCTACATTTTGGATGATGAAGTTGGTTTGGATTTGTGGTGTCATGCTTGCAAAAATTGGAGCACCGTATTGAACAAATGCAATAACAAAGGTGGTCTCTTCAATATTCATTTTAAAATAAGAGGCTGGCTGTTGGTGACTGTCCACATAACATCATTTCCAAACTGTTAAGTGTTTAATTTTCGGATGTACTGATGACAATGACATTCTTGCATAAGCTTCGCTGGCCTGTAGACTCAATGCATACAGATAATTTATTTATTGTTTTTGTTACATTAATAAGCAGAATACCAGAGCCAAAAAAAAGTCATTTGTGCAATCGGTGTCCATAGTTGTGGTCAGTGTGTAATGTTCAAGATCCTGCTGTTTAGAGACCAAATGCTGGAGTAACTCAGTGGGACGGGCAGCATCTCTGGAGAGAAGGAAAGGGTGACATTTCAGGTCGAGACCCTTCTTCAAAGAGAACTTCTTCAAAGAAGGGTCTCGACCTGAAATGTCCTTCTCTCCAGTGATGCTGCCTGTCCCACTGAGTTACTCCAGCATTTTGTCTTATCTTCAGTGTAAACCGGCGTCTGCAGTTCCTCCCTACGAAGATCTTGATGGTTGTTGGAAAGGAGCTATTCTTGAACCTGGTGGTCAGTTTTCGGACTCCTGTACCACCTTCCCGATGATAGGAGTGAAATGAGAGAGAGGGAGAGAGTAAGTATGCATCCCCATGGATAGGAAGGATCATGCATTTTTGATGACTATTCAATGGAATGAATTGTCTGAAGTGCTGTGGATATTCATTTTAAAAGTGGGTACCAAAGAAATCAAAGCCCATGATAGGAAGATGGAAAAATGTTTACTAGCATGGCTTGAGAACTTTAATTGTATAGAATAATTTTTTTAATGTACAGGTGCACAACCTTTTATCCGAAAGCCTTGGGACCAGACACTTTTCGTAATTCAGAATTTGTCGGTCTTCGGAATGGAATTTTTTTAGCGTAGATTTTAATGGCTGGCTCAGTGGTAGAGTGCTCGGCTCGTATCCGCAAGGTCGCGAGTTTGCGCCTTGATCCCGGCAGTTACTCGGTCGCGAGTTTGAGTCTTCAATGTCGTTTTTTCTTGCAGAATAAATGTTTGTATGAAATGCAGTGTAGGAGAGGTGTACTGACTGTGTGGGCAGAACTTTGGAAGTGATTGCCCACCAGTCTAAAAAGCCGCTGTGTCTCCCTGTCCCTGGGATAGCAGGCGGCGATCAAACAGCACAATACCCCCCTCCCCCTCCAACTCCAGAGGAATCCGCTCCCCGATGGGCCGCTACGACGACAAGTGGCAGTTTGCCCACAGCCCGAGCTGCGCCCCCTCATCCGCCACCCCAAGAACAAGACGTACCTTGCACACCATCAGCTTCTGCCCCTACGTGTTCCTCTGGAGTTGGAGCGGGGCTGGGCTGGAGTTGCTGCTGGCTGTGGGTCTCTGGGATCTCCGTGCTTGCAGTGGGCCTGGGGGTCGGTGTCCCGTTGGTCCTGACGTCTCCGGCCACCCCCCTGGACTGGATCTGAGACTGGGAACTGTACCGCCCTTGCCCCCTCCCTCTGCAACTGCAAACAACCCCACTCTCCTGCAAGGGCGGTACAGTTCCCGGATGATGGCAGGTGGCCGGAGACGTCAGGACCAACAGGAACCCGCTCCCCGATGGGTCCCTACGACGCCCCGAGCTGCGCCCCGTCATCCGCAACCCAGGTTCCTCTGTAGTTGGAACCAAAGATCTTTGGTTGGAACGGGGCTGGGCTGCTGCTGGCTGTGGGTCTCTGGGATCTCCGTTCTTGCAGTGGGCCTGGGGGTCGGTGTCCCGATGAGGGGGCACAGCTCGGGGAACGGCTTCTGGTGGTCCTGACGTCTCCGGCCAGTTTGCAGTTTTCCTCTGTAGTTGGAGCGGGGCTGGGCTGGGCTGCTGTTGGCTGTGGGTCTCTGGGATCTCCGTGCTTGCGCTTGAAAACGTTCACCGAGGGCGGCCCGCAGAGGTGACAGCGGAACCTCCGGTCGGTCCTCGAAGAAAGGGGAACTAAATCCCCATTCATAAAAGAGAAGGTGAGGGTATATTGCGCGGGAAGGTTAATCATTGACAATATGCTGCTGCCTGCCCGCTGAGTTAAAAAGTTCCCACGCAAGACTCACGATACACTGTGTATCGTGAGTCTACCGTGGGAACTTTTTAACTCAGCGGGCAGGTAGCAGCATATTGTCAATGATTAACCTTCCCGCGCAATATACCCTCACCTTCTCTTTTATGAATGGGGATTTAGTTCCCCTTTCTTCGAGGACCGACCGGAGGTTCCGCTGTCACCTCTGCGGGCCGCCCTCGGTGAACGTTTTCAAGGACCTTTCTTCAAGGACCGAAAAAATGGCCGCTATTCGGAGGTTTTCGTTATTTGGATCTTCGGATAAAAGGTTGTGCACCTGTACTTAAAAATAAAAATAAATAAATAATAATAATAAATAAGTAAGTTGTGTATGTTGACCAGGTTGCGTTTGTGTTGAACCAGTAAGTGATGACGTGCCTGATCCACTACCTTGAGGCCCAGGATCTTCTGCGTCATCACATGAAGGTCAATAATGAGTCTTCTGGGGCTGTGGTTTATGAACTCACGCCTGGCCCGCCGGAGGTGTATCTGGGTATTGACAGCTTCAGAGTTGTTCTCTGCTCGAGGGAAGTTCCACCTCCAGGATTGACGGGGACATTTAAATGGTGACGAGTGTTCGTGTTGCCGGCACGTGCTGGTAACATCAAGCCCCGAGGGCTGTTGTCCGTTAGACATTGGAATGCAGTGCTTCATTGTTAATACTCGGATGGAATACTTTCGCAGTTAATATGCAAAAATTGTCCATTAATAGATAGACACAAAAAGCTGGAGTAACTCAGCAGGACAGGCAGCATCTCTGGAGAGAAGGGATGGGTGACGTTTTGGATCGAGACTCTTCTTTCTTGGTCTTGGGTATGCAAACATCAATGGTCAGTTATGCAAACCAAAGGTTGGGTTTCTAGCTATGATTCTGTGTTACTTGTGCAGTAAAATAAATGGGGTCTCCTATGGTATGGTCTTCAGTCAGTGACATGGTTGACCTCCACTGAGTCTTCATTCAATGTTCTTGCCTGTTTCCCTAACATTAGTTCAGATCCATCACCAGATTGAGTACATTTAAAGACTTCTTAGATGTGTGTAATCCAAAAATTCAAGATTAGATGGGACAAAATTTGCTTCTAGTTAGTCTCAGCAGACCAACTTCATCATGACTATTTTCTCCCGTTTTGAAGAATCCTCTTCCAGCATCTACCTGTTCAGTCTTTGGGTAAGATTCCTCCCCTGCAGTCAGAAAAATCTGGTTTCAACCATCAGCGGCTAAAATGTATTGTTTAAGAAGGAACTGCAGATGCTGGAAAATCGAAGGTAGACAAAAGTGCTGGAGAATCTCAGCGGGTGAGGCAGCATCTATGGAGCTAAGAAAATGGGCAATGTTTCGGGCCTGGCCCGAAACGTTGCCCATTTCCTTCGCTCCATAGATGCTGACTCACCCGCTGAGTTTCTCCAGAACTTTTGTCGACCTCCGCTAAAATGTATTTTTTGCTTGTCGTTCAATCCTCTTGGTGCTTGATCTTTAGTAGTTCTGAATTAGTATTAAACTGTTTTTTGCTGCTGATGAATCTGTTTCCTGATACATTTCAATTGCCGTTGTATTGGAGTTTGAATCCTCTGTCATCTTGACGAAGGAGACTGAGGGGATTTTCTCTACTGATAAACTGTGAAACAGATTGGTGCAGTCTGCTGTAATCCCGCATCTGGGTGAAGACAATGGACCTTCTTCAATTCACCCTTTTGCACAGCTTGCATTGAATGGTGATCACAATGATGCAAACGTGCGATCTGTTCTGTAACAATGCAACAGGTGAGGCTTTGGTTATCAATTTTGAAGTGCAAGCATGCAGTTGACGGCCAAACACCAGGTGTCGTATTGAATGCGGGGCCAGAATATCAAAGTGAAAAATGCCCTTTGTATTAAGTGGCTTTGTCACTTTCAAGAAATGCCACAGTGTTAGTTGATTCCTGGACGGTGTCCCGGCAGTCTTCTGTAAACACGAAATGCCCCCAGGGCCTGAAGATGAAGACTAGGTTGCAGCCGCATTAACGCGGACAGTAGGCTAGTGTCTACTATAATCCACATGTCAGAACTGTTACAGATCTTTGCTGGACACCCCGAACAGCAGCAATGGCTTATTTTCTTATTGTAGTGAAATTCATTCAAAGACGTTGCATTACTTTTGAGCACAAAAATGGGCTAAAAACCAGCTTAAAAAAAAATGTTAGTGTCTTAAAGACAAGAGGTGAGTTTGTCAAGGAAGCAGGGCTGATCGTGGCAATTGTAAATGTAGGTGGGTATTATTGTGAAAACACAAGGTATGTGCTCCAACACCAGGATAAGCGCTCAACTAAGAAAAGCAAGGCAATGCCAACAGAGTATCCAACCTACCTATACACACTTGTGCTGTAGGACAATAACTGGCCTCATATTCACTAATAAGCTGTCTACATGTGAACAAACACACAAGCTAAATATTTAACCAGGTAACCCAATCCAAATGCTACATGAGAGTTTAAAATGCCTTTAAAAATGCACAGTTAAACTTATAACAACAAAAACGAGGGTTATAGTTTTATAATATGCCATTATATTATTGGGGTTTTCTCGTGGGCACCTCCCTCCGCTGGCGTTTTGTTGAGTTGGGCCCACAACATCTCGGGAAGGATCAACGGTTGGTTCTGGTGTCCCAGGACCCCCCCCCCCCCCCTCAATACCTGCTCTCACCACCTAGAGTGGTTGGTTAAGGTATGGGGCATAACTGGTCTAGAATCGTGCTACAAAGCTTGACCCAAGCTGGAGTGAACCCACTGGGCAAACTGAGTATTTAACGGTAACCTGGCTTGCTGGGTGGATGGACTATTTTGAGCAACTTGTGGCAGCACTCTCATGGCGTGCACACCTTCAATCTCTGAGTCCAGTGTATAATTGACATGTGTACTGGCAATGAACAATGAAGGGATAAATTAAACTTGCCTTGTTCTTGAGTTGCCACATCTATTATATCATATCCCCCCCCCTAAAGGTTGCTATTAAGAGGCTGAGTCTGATGAACAGCCCAGACCCAAAAGTCACCTATCCATGATCTCTGTAAAAGCTGTCTGACTCGCTGAGTTACTCCAGCCCTTTGTCTGTTTTTGTTTTAACCAAATTTAAACTTGTGTCTTGACAGCTTTTTTCTGTAATTACTTTGGGTAGTTCTGTGGCCTGTGATTGTTAAGGATTGGCACATGTTTCTTTTTAAATTCTCTCCATATCAAATCGCTGAGCATTGTCAATAGTTGTAGTTAATGGCCAAAGACTGTACATGTAGATGACATAGTGAGAATCTTTCTGGTGCACAGACTGAGCCAGCATATTGGAGGCACAACACATCTCTCCATGTTCTTTAGTGCCACACTGAACAGAGAAAAATATCCCTCAAATCTATAGCCTACTAAGTGGGAGTAATTCTTCCAGAATAATAATTCCTTCACCAGAAATTCCTTCTCGGCAGCAAATATGTTATTGTAGCTATGACTTTGTTTTAAGGGCATGACTGAAATCATCTTAGTTAATCTGGAAAATATCCATGCCAACGGTAAAAGCAAGCTGATCCATCATTTCCCTAAACTTGTTTAAAACAGTTAGCAGCTGTTAAGTGTCTGGTCCTGTGTGACTGTTTTGAAGCTAACATATTTGTTCATCTGTCAGAGCAGCCTGGTATTAAGACTTGGGATTTTATTTTTAAAGAAAATAACTTGAGGTTACATTTTGGGAAAATTGCTATTTAAACCAGGAAAAGAATTGACAAATATTTGAATGTCTCATCCCCCCCCACTTGGGGAACTCGCAACTTGGGGAACTTGGAAGTCCCAGTGAGGGCTTCCACTAATTCTTGTGTTACGAGCTAAGATCCCAATGGGACATTCTGGTTGGGCGGATGAGTAATTTGGGGACTGGTGGTATTTAAACTGGACTAGTGCTATTCTCGACACCATTCTGAGAAGTAGAGTGTCAAATTCCTATGAATTAGTGGAATGTTGTGCTTTCCACATGAGGTTTTGAGAGCCTCTGTCTTGGTGACATGGCTTGGCATTTGGGGATGGGTGGTGGTGGTGTCCATTGGAACTGACTTAATTGGGGTCTCTGGAGGATTTTGCAGATAATGTATCTTTGGGGCCCCCTCTCTATTTTGAGGGCTGTGGCTCAAGTCCCAGAAGTACACGAGGGTAGATTCAATGAAGCCAGGTGACTGCTTTGTATTGGCTGAGGCATCTCTTCCACTATTGCTCTCAATGAGCTATGGACTGGTGCAATGCAGGGAAGGAACATTGATCATTGTTTGTGTTCATGAACTGGAAGTGTGGGAAGCAGCTTTTGTTGTCGACATTATTCTTATTGCGAGGTTGTAGTGGTGTAGTTGTTTGCTGGAGAAGGTTCCAGTTCAAGTGAGTTTATTGTCATGTGCCCCGATAGGACAATGAAATTCTTGCTTTGCTTCAGCACAACAGAACATAGTAGGCATTGATTACAAAACCGATCAGTGTGTCCATATGCCATTATATAAATATATACACACATGAATAAATAAACTGATAACGTGCAAATAACAGATAATGGGCTATTAATGTTCAGAGTTTTGTCCGAGCCAAGTTTAATAGCCCGATGGCTGTGGGGAAGTAGTGAAAAGGTGACTTTTATAACCACTAAACAGGTTCGCTTCTTAAATCTCGTTGCACTGACGTGCAATGACAAAAGATATTATTATTATTATTATTATTATTATTAAACAGACACCACACAAACTGTTTGGTAGACCAGTTCAAAACTTTACTTATTATTGGCCGATGGAAGGGAGGAAGAACTCTAAGTCAAGTGAGCAATTACAGACACTTCACCGTCCTCCCCCACTTCTCTGAACAACAGAATTACATCGCATTATATAGTGTTTCTTTGTCACCTTAGCACATTCCACAGACATTAGTCATGGTCAGAGGTACAGGAAAAGGCATCACATCAAAGGCATTTTGTCACAATCCCTTAGATCGGTCTAGCTTCTCCTCTCTTGTCACCTCCTCCCTCATAAACATAGGACACTTGGTTTACGACATCTTACTTCAAAGAGATGACTCTAGCTCTCTCTTCCTCTGTCACCTCGTCACTTGGGAGACAATGTTATAGTATTTATTATCTCACACACCGCAACCTGAGGCAAGCCTAATTTGAGACTAAATATAAGCTGTAAGCTATCCCAGAAGCCAATTTAATATCTTCTTATATTTTTAACTAAAATTCGGCTTCATCAGTAGCTATTCCTGAACCTGGTCGTTGCAGTCTTTAGGCCCCTGTACCTTCTACCTGAATGTAGCAGGGAGATGAGTGTGTGGCCAGGATGGTGTGGGTCCTTGATGATACTGCCAGCTGACAAAGTGTTCAAGAAGGGACTGCAGATGCTGGAAAATCGAAGGTAGACAAAAGTGCTGGAGAAACTCAGCAGGTGCAGCAGCATCTATGGAGCGAAGGAAATGGGCAACGTTTTGGGCCGAATGGCCTGAAACGTTGCCTATTTCCTTCGCTCCATAGATGCTGCTGCACCCGCTGAGCTTCTCTAGCACTTTTGTCTACGTTAAATACTGACATTTGGTTAACCTTGCTTCCTACAAATATTGCAGTACTAGTTGCATCAATACATAATTGGGACATGAAACATTTGATGCTTGGTTATTTTAGAGAAGCTCAATGGCAATTCTCTGTTACTGCATGAAACTCGTAGTAACTTGTTTCTGAATGGAAGCCGTGCTGAGTGTGCATTTTCTTTTGGATTTGTGTGGTTCACTGTTCCACTGTATGGTGAGTAGCAGCCTTGGGAGGAGTGATTCTGCTTTACCTTGGCCTCGAGCATTAATCTTGAGTGAAGAATATTGACTAGTGCTTGCATTGTCACGTGTGCAGTGTTCTCCGTGGTGTTTTCGTTAGTGACTCTGGCAACGAGGAAATAATGTTTGGATCGTGTACCTTCCTCCCCGACGTTTTTGATCAGTGTGCCTGGAATCATCCCATCTATTCTGATTTGTAATGTTTGCTGTAGGTCATTATAACCTGTGATTCTAAAGCAATCTTAGCAGCTATTTTTCTTTGTACTAAGCATTAGGAAAGATTAAAGGTGGAATTATAGAGAAAGCAGTGTGATCTGCTTGGTTCAGCCAACTTTTCAAAAGAAATGGGGAACATTTTGTGTTGATAACCAAAACTGGAAGAAGTTGGATTTAAACTGCATTTAAAGTACAGAGGGAAGGGATTAAAATACAGGGCACAAGGGATAAGTGGTCGTTGTGCAACATGAGTGTGGTAAAGGGATTAGTAAATGAAGATTAGAAGTGGGATGAAGACCAGAGAGAAACTAACTCGAGCTGCAGCTCCAGCTGTGTAGTCCTTATTGATATGGAAGAGGTGAATTAAGTGTACTGTTCATAATTTCTGAATAGTTGCTGGATTGCAATGTGGGCTGTGAGGAGGAAGTAGAAAAGCTTTGGAGGTGCAAGAAACTGCAGATGCCAGAATCCTGAGTAAAAAGCAGTGGGTGAGTAACCCAGTGAGCTCGGCAGCATCCGTGCAGTGAATGGACAGACAGCATGTCTATCAGGGTCCTTCAGAATGAGATGAAGACAAGTAAAGCTTTACTGATGCGGATATCAAATGGAATATAATGTGGAAAAGCAAATTCGTCCAGTTTGATAGAAATGTTATTGAAAAATTGTATATTTGAAAGGTGATGTTTGGAAAGATCTGAGTGTTCTTGGACATGAGCCACAAAGTGAACACTCAGATATTCCCAGCTATTGGGAAGGTTAATAGCATTTCTGTTTTGGTGAGGAACGGTTTGTGTACGAGGATTGATCCATCTTTCTTTAACTTGCTTAGCGCCCTAGTGAGACATCTTATTTTTTCCAAGTCGTGTGTTTTTGCCTTGTGATGAGGTGTATTGAAATTGCATTGGATTTTATCCTAGGAATAATGGAATTGTCTTTCTAAATTTCATTTGGAAGAATGAGCTGGTCCCATTCAGAGCTTTTCCTTTTGTGGGTTGATGGGGGTGAATGTTGGCATGTTTTCCCCCAGCTGGTGTCTAGAATCATGTGTAGGTCAAATGGAGATTGTTGTTCACGACTGCAGTAGTTTTCTTTCACATGTTTTTACCCTGAACCTTTAGAATTCACTAAACAATAGTGGTCTAGGGGTGGGGTGGTCGGGGGGGATATTTAGCAATGTAAGGGATTGGAAGGGTTATTGTTGGTACAAAATGGGGAAAGTCCACTTCATCTGTAGATCAATTTTATTACTAAGTGATACTACTTGCTTATTACTAAGTAGAATTGTTTTCTCTTGTTGAGAATAAAGTGTTTTTTTGCTGGTATATCTTTGGATGCAGCACAAAAATAACAGCTGTTTGTAGTGTTGAAACTGTCTCCTGGTGAAGTAATGAGACCATAGAGATGCATGTCAGAATAGAATTCTTGATCTTGCCTTGTGTTTGTGTGGAACATTTCCTTGGCTTGATACAAAAAAGTAACCATTAAATCACAATGGACCTCCTAGCTCACTCCATTCTGTCACGTTAAGAATCCTCTGCTTTAATTTTCCCTACTTTGCATCTGCAAATAATCACAATACTAAGCTTGTCTTTGAATATGTGCAGTATGAGCCAGTCCTATTGAAAAGTTCTTTTGATGCTTGAAGGGGTAGAAGTGTAGAATATATGCATGCTACAGCAGGTCAGATGACAGAAATTTGTCATCGTGGCATTTGCATTGGGGCCTGAAATCTGACTCTGAATAATTTGTCCATGAAATTCGTGTGAGGAAAGTAAATACAATTTATTAATAAAAAAATTAATTAAAAAAATTATATCTTGTTTCTTCAAGCATGTGCAGATGACATGGGTTTGCATCACAGAAAATTGTGTTAATGTGTGGCGATCGCTGGTCGGCCTGGACCCGGTGGGCCGAAGAGCCTGTTTCCGCGCTGTATCTGTCATATTTTTAAAAAATGTTAAAGGTGTAGGAGGAAGGAACTGCAGATGCTGTTTTAAACCAATGATAGATGGAGTCTGAAGAAGTGTCTCGACTCGAAACGTCACCCATTCCTTCTTTCCAGAGATGCTGCCTGTCCCGCCACTGAGTTGCTAAATGTTAAAGTACTATTTTTGGCAGCATGCGTTATTGTCTGTTAGGAGTCTGCTCGTTTAGATTTGTTCAGAATATCACAGCAGCAACTTTGTTTCTCTTGGTGTCTTTTTTGTGTCCCAAGAGTTTTAATGGGAATTTTGGTGACCAAACATGTGATGCTGAGTTACAGGGGTATGTTCAGGCAGGTAACAAAGTGCCAAGGAAGAGGACATGTTTTTGGTCAAATATGTAATGGCTTGAAGATTTAACTTGTCACAGTGGGTAAATTATGTTAATAAATGTGGTGAAAGGCCTGTAAAATGGCTGCAAATCAGTTCAAGCACAAGAAGCAGAATAAAGAATTGCTAACTAAGGTTGGATGGTAGAAAAAAGGCATTGGGCTAAATAACCTTATTAATCCTGGCATTAAATGTAAGGGTGATGAATAAAAATCGGAGGTGATTTCATGGAGCTGATTCCTTTGAGCATTCCACAAGCCGAAAGAAATTACTTCAGAAAATTGGGGCTGAAATGAAAACTGACTAATTTAAAATTTTCTGTTCCAAATCCCCAGAAGTTCAAATGCAGTTAAATATTCGGTCATCTGTTGCATTAAAATTCTATAGTCTGATATGGAATATTGCCCGAGTTTTAATATTTAAAATCTCTGCATGGAAATTTATTAGATTGTTGGTGCAAAGTACATCAGAAGTACTTTGGCAGAAGGTGTTTTGTGTACTGAGGGGGCACAAGGCCTTGTAAAAAAAACCCCCAGGGCATTGTCTGTCTATCTTTGCTTTTTTTTGGATGCCTTCTTGTTCCCTAATGTGTGTGGATGTGAAAGTGGGATAACATGAAACTAGTGAGCAGGTGAGTGCGGATAGGGTCCCTTAGCCCATCGCGTTCCTGCTGACTATCAGTCACCTGTACACTGGTTCTATGCTATCCCATCCTACACACCAAGGGCAGTTTACAGAGGCCAATTAACCTACAAACCTGCACGTTTTTGGGATGTGGGAGGAAACTGGGCAGCTGGAGAAAACCTACAGCCTCCGAGAGAAAGTACAAACTTCATGCACCCATAGTCGGGATTAAACCCAGGTCTCCGGCTCTGTAAGGCAGCAGCTCTACAACTTTGTGGTAGATGCTGTAACATGGGAGTGAGTTCACAGATACAAACACTGGCTAATATTGTGATCGTCTGTTGACGCAAAGCAGTGAAAATTAGAAAGCAGAGGATTCTTTCTGACAAGCAGAACGGTGCGAGCTGCAAGGCCCTTTGTGCTTTAAGGGTCAGCCCAAGGGTCAGAGGCAAGGAAATGTTCTACCACATAAACTGGGTGCAATCATGTTTTCTATGAAGGTGTAAATGTGGCTATGTCTTATGACATAATTAATGTCTGGCCATCAAATTTAATTCGGTGACTTAATGTGCATTTTGACTGTATGATCCAATAAACCATGCATGAATGATTTGCAGTGCAATTTAACACACGACCTGGTCCAAATGGAGTTTGTTTTTCTTCATGAAGGCAAATACTTAAAAGCAAATGGCTTAAATGGTGTGATTTGTAGTGTTAATTTTGAGCCGTTGTTGCCTGCTTGAGTGATTTGGTTCGTACCAGGGCTAGCTGTGACTAGGCAAATTCATTTGGAACACTTCACCAGACTAGAAAAATCTCATCTTCCTTTTATGGACTATGAGCAGCAGTGTAGTGGGTCCCAATGTTGTGTAATGGCTGTTCTATTTTAATACTTACTACCTTCCAAAAAAGATTATTTTCCATTGGTTATGGAAGTTAATATTCTGTCCATGTGAAATTCCTCAAGTGCTTTGTGCAGAGATTGATGGAAAGTTGCCAAAGTAACCTTTCCTCCTTCTGTTGGAATTCAGACTTGGGCATAATCCAGTAAGTGCTGTTTTGTGTCAGACATAGGGTTTACTGTCTCGCTAGTACAAATTGTCATTAGATTTTGGATATCTTTCAACCGAGTCTGGTATAATTATAGAGTCTGTCACTGGAGACTCTAGTCTTACACTTTTATGCTATTCAATTTATCCATGATGATAGGATTGGCAATGCATTTACATGATTCAGTAAATGGAGGTGGGGTTTTGCGATGGTACTTGATAGTTTTTATCATAAAGTCATTTATGTTTCATCAGTGGTTCAAACTGTTGAGTTTTCAAGCTATTGTGTGTCACCAATGCTCCTACTGTCTCAGGTTGGCTGTTGTCAAGAGTGTTTTACTGTCATATATCCCAGATAGAACAATGAAATTCTTACTTGCTGCAGCACAACACGATATGTTGTACTGACCATGGGAGGATGTGTGGGCCACATCATTGTCGATCTAGCCCATTGCACAAACCTGCTATGTCCACCCACTTTGTTCTGTATGCAGATGCCCTGATGAGCTTTAAGTGCCTTTAAAATTCTTATTTGGTGGACATAGCATTGGTGGTGTCAACCACTTCAATTGGAAATGGCCTTTGTACCAACGTGCCATTGTAACAGAGCACTGCCTTTTAGTTTGTCATTGATATGTTGTGTCATGATTTGGGCAAATGATTGGGTTTGTGTTATTTTTACAATCCATGCATTTTTGGATGCAAGTACCTGAGCAAGCATTGTATGTGCTGAACTGGATTGTTGCTAAATACTCTGCTCTGCAACAGTATGGGGATACATGGATAGTGTAGTGCAAAGTTAGGAAACAGACGAGAAGAAAAGAACTGGCAAGTGTGTAGGAAGTAACTGCAGATGCTGGTTTAAACCAAAGATAGACACAGTGCCGGAGTAAATCAGCGGGTCGGGCAGCATCTCGGGAGAACATGGATGGGTGGTGTTTCAGGTTGGGACCCTTCATTCTGAAGAGATGCTGTCTGACCCACTGAGCTACTCCAGCACTTTGTCTACTTTTAGCGTGTACCTGCGATACAAAGTAATGTATCTTTATTCAGTCCAGGCATTTAATGCTAGAGTCAAGTATTGAAATTCCAGCAGGAGCTTGTTGGTCTGTTAAATCCATTGTGCGTTTAAAATGTTATATTCATGCAATGAAACGTAGTTGTACAGCAATGAAGTTGGCCCTTTGGCCCACTGCGTTGACCAAGCCTCGATTTTATAGTGTTTTATTCTCCCAACATTGCTTTCGACTCCTTTGACTAATTCCTTCCCCCTTCTCCCTGGGAGACTGTTATACATCAGTAAGTGAATAGTACAAGTTTGTTGATTCAACGTGGAGTCTTGTAGTATAATATTTCACTTCAACAATGACCAACCAAAGAGGATTATGGCCTCTTCTGTTTTCACCAGTTGACTCCTCTGTGCAGACTGTGGGATGTCTGCATGTTGTACTTCCCTTTTTCTGTGGGAGTTCTTTTTCGCTTCATGGAATTGAAACTCTGTCACAAAGGGAATTTTTCAGCTCTAGAAACTGAACCTTGCCTAAACTTCGGGTGCTTATTGAATTTTAAACTGGACGATATGTGATCACTTTGCCTGTCTTTTGTAAACTCTGTATATTCTGATATTCCCAAGTTCAATTGACTTTGTACTTGATCACAATCTAGACTAAAGTGAGGTTTTATCTTTAAGTTCCTCCCTTTTTGTTTCCCTTGCAAAAAAATGTGGTGGCACTTCTTTAGTTGAAATGCAGCAATTCTTCCTGGTCTGTTCAGTATTTATCCTCTTGTTTCCAACAAGATGACTTTTTTTATAACTGCTCTGGGTTCACACCAGAATTTAGTCCATTTTGGAATGATGCACATCTACCGGGTGCCTACAGTATATTGAGTTAGAGGTTCAAACTACTTCAGTCGATGATATGGTCAATGCAGCAGCCATTTCCACTGTCCAGATGCTAAAGTATCTGAAATAGCACTTCCTGATCGGGATTACTGAAGATTAAAGCACTGAGATGACTTCCCAGCTATTATCTTGCTGAGGTAGCAGAGGAGACTCTAATTTTCATCCGAAAGACAGTGGCTTAGTATTTTTTTTAAACCATTCTGTAAGGTCTGGTGTACATTGAAACTCTGACAGACAGCTAGTAAATTGCCTGTACGTTAAAAATGGTGTGCCTCGTATCTGTTCAGAAATGTCGCAACAAATTAGTGGATCATGTATATTTAACTAAATGCAGGGCAAAGGCAGTTTGCATGTGGTACTTGGGGGCTTGCAATCAAACCACGTATTGGATTCGTGCCTGGAGTAAATGACTCCTCTGATCCTTGCCTCTTACCTCTGGCCCCCAACAGGCCAGGGCCGTCAAGTTGCATGGATTCTCGGCCCAGTTCCAGATCGAGAGTCTGAAGAAGGGTCTCTGTGTTCTCCAGAGATGCTGAGTTACTCCAGCCCTGTCCTTTTGTGTATTAAACGGCATCTATAGTTCTTTGTTTCTACTACGTGCAATGATACTCTATTACTCGGACAATTGGCTGTAACGGCCATTTTCCACTCCCCATGTTCTGCTATAACAAGGGTTTAGTTGACTGTTGCTTGGAAACTAAACTAGCTTTCATCTGTGCCATTGAACATTCTTCACAGCCATCTGGCAGGGCCTTGCAAATGAGGCTTGATGCATTTCTTTATGTGTAATACAGAATCTGGAGGTTATTAACATGTGCTGTTTTCTTACTTGAAGTGCTCTAAGAGAAGTATATTTACTTGTGTGAGGTTGGTTCTGTTTTATCCACCAGTGCGATATTAGTGGAGATTTGTCATCTTGGGGAAACCCACAATGGCATTTGAGGATCCAAAAGGAAATGAAATGTTATATAAGAAGTTGGTGAATTACAGGCTACGATTGTTCCTATCAAAATTCTGAAAACCAACATGAAGGATTAAATTGGCTATTCATCTCTTCAGGGCATGTAGTGTTAACCTGCCTTAATTCTAAGAAAAGGTGCAAACCTAGCAGTGGGTTGTGTGTAGCAGCATCTGATGAAGATGCCACAATTGGCTTGCTGGAAAGATAAAGAAATGAAATTCAGGATGTGGTCACAATAGTGTAAGTCTGAAGGAAGTTGATCAGACTCTGTAGTAAAAGGTGTTCCATACCAATTGGTGAGAGCAGCTTTTTGTCCCTGGGTGTCAGCCTTGCCTTATTGTTAATTGTTCACCTCTGAATCAAAATCCCTTCTGGAAACTTGAGTGCGACAACTTATTTTGTAAGATCAAAGGAGTGCCTCAGGCATTAGGTGTACTCTCGGAGCTGCTGTACTTGGCGCAAGTGTGGCTTGTTCCTCCCTCCTATGCCACAGGGATCACCCGGGCCGCCTTCCAGTTCATCTGGGGGTCGAGGGCGGGCTGCAATTCGGGGGGGGGGGGGGGGGGGGGGGGGAACTGTGCCCAACGTCGCCCTCGCCCTAACATTTAACATTTTTCAAAGCATAGATATAAATCTGCACATGCATGGCTGGGACTTATCTTGTACACTAAGCATCTCAGGAGAAAAAGAATGAGTGAGGTTTTGGGTCGAGACCCTTTTCAGACAAGTGTGCAGTCCCAACCTACATTATTACAGCTCTTGTGCTTTTTAATATATGTACTTTTGCTGTAACACTATTTACTGTGCTCTGGTGTTTTACCTTTATGGCCTGATTGTGTATTATATGACTTGACTAGATAGCATGTGAAAGTTTTTTTTGTTACCTCTGTCCATATAACATGCTCCCATTTGGTGGTGATCATTGCCTGATTAGGCCATGTTTGTTTCAAATAAAGTCTTGTTAAACCTTTCCTTAAAGGCTGAAAGATGTTCTGGCAGAGAAGGTGTTGCTTACACAGTGGACTTGATGCCTAGTGTTGTGCACTGAATGGAGGGCATTCCTTTGCAGAAATTTGTTGCATCCTTGGCTTGAGCTTCAACTGAGTTTGCACATGAACAAATCTGGAAATTGTTGCTAAATTGTATGTGCACTTGTACGATGTGTTTTGAGACTCAAGTCAACCGGGCCACGAGGTGTCTCTGCTTTAATCATTGACTTGATGGTCGGGCAACTTGTGTCACTTGCACCAATGATCTGCCATAATATTGTCATCAGATGAAGCATTTGAGTAAAATGAGAAGAAAAATCATTGCTCCAGCAATTGAAACAGACTTCAGTGATACAGCGTGGAAACGGGCCCTTGGACCCACCCAGTCCGTGCTGACCAGCGATCGTCTGGTACTCTAACTCTATCTTACAACTCACCAAAGCCAATTGAGCCACAAAGCTGTATGTCTTTGGAACGTGAGTGAAAAGGTTAAAACCCACTGGTCTGGATAAAACCCACGTCTCTGGCAGCAACTTTACTGCTGTGTTGATGGAGGTTATGCTGAAGGCAAGAAGACTGTTTGTTTCCTCCAATATGACTCTTCTGACACATGACTTTGTTTTCAAGTGGAACGTGCTTAATGCTTGTTACTTGCATGGACAGATCCAGTTTGCTTCTTTGTCATGTTGAAGTGTACACAAAATCAAAGCTGCCTACAGCCTGCATTTATTATATTAAACTGTTTGAATCTGCCTGACTTGCTCTCGCTGTATCCTTCAAATATCTGATTTTTCTTGATCTCTGACAATCAATTGTGGTCCAGTTCTTGTGTTGGAAATAAGTCTTGCAAAGAAAACTAAACATAAATTGTGGCTCCACACTGCAGGAACTAGCACCTTGTGCAACGCAGACCGTTTATATCATCAGCACCATAATGCTGAATGTGTGCTTGAGCAGCTTGGCAAAGCATCCTCGGTACTTCCCAGATCCTTGATCTGGAAGGGCACAGGTAGGAGGCACAGGAATGTTTCACTCCATGGGTTCTTTACAAATTGCAGTGTGCTTGTTTGGAAACTTCACCATTCCTTCATCACTGAATCCAAATCCTAAACTCCTTACCTAGCTAAACATTCACTTCAGTCTGCCGTCTTCAATAGTGGCTCCAAGTTGCAACATTGAGGCAGTGGTGGATGCACAAAGCCTCGCTGAAATAGTGGACAAGGTGGGGGCTCTGCAGCATCTTACTGCGCCTCAGCGTTCCTGGTCCAGGTACACTCCAAGGTATTTGTACTCCCTGGTAAATTGCACATCCATACCATTGATGGAGACTGGACAAGGGTGTTTCCCTCCTCCTAAAGTCCACCATTAACTCCTTGGTCTTGTCGGTCCCTGATGTATCGAGGTCTTGTCTGTGTAGAGCTGCAGGTGATTCACCCACACCACTCAACAAAGTTGTTGACTGCCACTTTGTATTCAGCTTCCCACCCCTCACTGATGCAGCCCACAATTGCAATTTACTGCCTTCTACTTGCCTTCCTTGCGCACTGCCAATGTTAGTTTGTCATGTTCTTGTGCCTTGGTCACCCTGACAGTTGAAATAGGCCAAAAGGCATAGTGCTAGAGTAACTCAATAGTTCAAGCAGCATCCTTGGAAAACATGGATAGGCGATGTTACACACCCCGACCTGAAACATTGATCCATGTTCTCCAGAGATGCTACTCCAGTGTTTATTTTGTTAAAGAGCAGTACCTTGTATCCACAGTCCACATTGGCAGTATAGTTAACATTCGTAAGGGGTAATTTTATGCCTCTACACCATAATTTGAAAAAAACCAATTCTTCCATTTTCCACTCCAAACATGTTATAAAGTCTTTCCACAGTGTAATTACAGGCAATCGAAGTGTTCAGTCGGTATTAATCAAATGCAGCAGTGCTAACAAACCAGGTGATCTCATAATTGAGTGGTTGACCTGGATGCTGAATGTGTTTTGGTTGGCAACCTGCCAGTTAACTTCAGCCAATGAATTATCAGGGGAGCCCCAAAATCTCCAGTTGGCAGTCTCCATTTTGCACATAATTAAATATTACAAGCTGCTGTTTTTAGCACCTTTTGGTGGTGCAGAATAGCTAAGCATGGTCCCTGATGAATCGAGGTTGGCTGCTGGAATCTTGTGAAGTTCAAAGGATAAATGTTGTTTGAGTATCCCAGCTCCAGAAAGATTCCTTGTAGTAATCTGTGACTGTGGGTAAGGACTTTGGGGATGAGTAATGTTTTGTTTACCTGGAATTTGTATCAGATTTTGCATCAACAATTGAATTGGATTTATCACGATTTGTTCCATGCGCACATTAGAGAATTGCATATTGTAAACATTGTCTAAGCTGTAAATGCAAATCTTTAAGATGCAATCAATGAGGGAATTTTCAAAATTACTCAAACGTGTGGAAACATCAGCTCTATCTTAGTATTTTTGCCCTTTAAATGCCTGTCGCATTTACGTGATTTTTTTTTTTTCCCTTTTTCCGGCGACTGCTGGCACCCACGATAGTTGCAGCAGGTCGGCGAAAATGTTAAATCCAGCGGCGACCAGAAAAAGATACAACTCTTTGGGCGACTACTCACAACCATACTCACCCCGCGGTCTCTGGGAGTAATTTAAAGAGTCGTACCGTTTTCTGGTCGTCGCTGGATTTTCAACGTTTTGCAGACCTGCACTGCACGGGCACCCATCAGTGTTTGTTTACTGAAGCATAAAGGGCATGTCCCACTTGCGTATTTTGGGACATGCCGGCAGTCGTCGAAAAAAAATGCGTAAGTGGGACATGCCCTTTATGCTTCAGTAAACAAATCAAGAAGAGAGACGCCTGCGCCTTTGTGTGCAAATGCATGTATTGTCTTGGTGCTGAAACTGATGACAATCAGGAATTGATTAAAGGTTGAATAGTTTCCAATGGGTTGAGATTAACTCTATTTCTTTGTAAAGCTTCAATTGAAATTGGTTTTAAGACTCTGCCCCCGTTTGACATTGAGTTTTGGTTTGTGCTGACATGAAAAAAAGTAAAACTGTAATTTAAAGGCAAATTAATTTGTGCAGAAATTCCGGTCCCTATAATTGTACGTCTGTACTTTTAAGAGGTGAAGAGGTAATGCATTGCGAGTGAGGCTGCTGGCTACACTTGGTGAAGTTGTGATTTGGGGAGTGACCTTTGCTGCTGGGAGGTGTTGGTCGAGTATATTGGCCACTAGTTCAAGTTCAAGTGAGTTTATTGTCATGTGTCCCTGTATAGGACAATGAAATTCTTGCTTTGCTTCAGCACACAGAACCTAGTAGCCATTTACTACAAAACAGATAAGTGTGTCCATATACCATAATATAAATATATACATACATGAATAAATAAACTGATAAAGTGCAAATAACAGATAATGGGTTATTAATAATCAGATTTGTCCGAGCCAGTTTTAATAGCCTGATGGCTGTGGGGAGGTAGCTATTCCTGAACCTAGTTATTGCAGTCTTCAGGCTCCTGTACCTTCTACCTGAAGGTAACAGGGAGATGAGTGTGTGGCCAGGATGGTGTGGGTCTTTGAGGATACTGCCAGCCTTTTTGAGGCAGCGACTGCGATAAATCCCCTCGATGGAAGGAAGGTCAGAGCCGATGATGGACTGGGCAGTGTTTACTACTTTTTGCAGTCTTTTCCTCTCCAGGGCGCTCAAATTCCGAACCAAGCCACGATGCAACCGTTCAGCATGCTCTCTACTGTGCACCTGTAGAAGTTAGAGAGCGTTTCCTTGACAAACCGACTCTCCGTAATCTTCTCGGGAAGTAGAGGCGCTGATGAGCTTTCTTGATAATTGCTTTAGTGTTCTCGGACCAGGAAAGATCTTCAGAGAATTCCTGTTCCCTGTTGTAATATGCAGAGATGCTGTTATCGCCGTAGGGGTTGGTTTGTTTTAAAGGTCAACCTTATAGCGTCTGGGATTCTCCGGTACTTCTTTCCAGATGTGGACAGTGAGACTGGATTTGTGACTAAAATTCTTCAATGGCACTGCAGTTTGCTTCTACAAAACTTTATTTCGTAGCTGGGATGTGGCCTATTTGTTGACTTGTCGGTCGGTATGGCAAGGCTAGACTGACTGGTTTGGTGGGGGGGGGGGGGGTGAAGAGGGGTTGCTAGCTTTTTGCCTAAAATTTGGGTTGATGGATAAATGATCGATTTTTTTCCAATGTAATTTTTCTAGTGCACAGGAGTAAAGTTACTGTTGCATGTTTAAAGTTCGTGGTCAATTTGCCTTGGAATTGTTGATCAGAGTGGTCTAGTTAGTTGGGTCAGGCAGAATGCAGTATGACATTAGTAGCCACCATTTCTCCTAAACGATGTGACTACACTTTAATGTCTGTCTAGTCCAAGACTAAATTGTTTTACGGTAGACAAAAGTGCAGGAGAAACTCAGCGGGTGCAGCTCGAAACGTTGCCCATTTCCTTCGCTTCATAGATGCTGCGTTTCTCCTGCACTTTTGTCTACCTTCGATTTTCCAGCATCTGCAGTTCCTTCTTAAACACTAAATTGTTCTACATTGTGTTCTGAAAGTGTTTTGTTGTCATCCACTTCTTGTAGGCTGAGTCCTTGCCAAATGTATTTCATAAGATGCATCAAATTCTCCACTGTTGATTTTCTCTCTTAGTGGGGATAGGAAAGGACTAGATTGAGGAGAATCCTGAACAATAATGTCTACCTAATGAGCTTCAAAAATTGGCAGCATGCTTGTGGTCAAAACTGGGTTTGCTGTGTTTTCAGGAGTTGTACGTTGTGGGCTTCTGTTTCTTCCAGAGATGAGAATGGTAACAGCTTAGAGTATAAGAGCAGGGAGGTTCTACTGCAGTTGTACAGGGTATTGGCGAGACCACACCTGGAGCATTGCGTACAGTCTAGGTCTCCTAATCTGAGGAAAGACATTCTTGCCATAGAGGGAGTACAGAGAAGGTTCACCAGACTGATTCCTGGGATGTCAGGACTTTCATATGAAGAAAGACTGAATAGACTCGGCTTGTACTCGCTAGAATTTAGAAGGTTGAGGGGGATCTTATAGAAACTTACACAATTCTTAAGGGGTTGGACAGGCTAGATGCAGGAAGATTGTTCCCGATGTTGGGGAAGTCCTGAACAAGGGGTCACAGTTTAAGGATAAGGGGGAAGTCTTTTAGGACCGAGATGAGAAAAATATTTTTCACACAGTGATGAATCTCTGGAATTCTCTGCCACAGAAGGTAGTTGAGGCCAGTTAATTGGCTATATTTAAGAGGGAGTTAGATATGGCCCTTGTGGCTAAGGGGATCAGGGGGTATGGAGAGAAGGTACGGGATACTGAGTTGGATGATCAGCCATGATCATATTGAATGCTCGAAGGGCCGAATGGCCTACTCCTGCACCTATTTTCTATGTTTCTATGTTGATGTTTGTACTATAAAAATTGTGCCATTTGATACTGCTTGTGGAGTACTTAACTACTATTTTCTCAAGTAATCCTATGGCACACTAGTTTATTGCTGCAAAGTCTGCTTCAGAATTGGAGTGATTCAGTGGGTAGAGGTGGTTGGGAGTGGGTGGCCCAATTGATTTTTTTTTAAACCAAGGTGCAAACACAGTGCAGGCTTGTCAAACAAGTGTGAAGAAATTTGATTCCAAATTTGTGCTTTTTACCTTGAGCCTTCAAGTCTCCGCCATTCTAAACAGCATTCTGTATAGTCACAAAACATTTCAATATTCAGGGTGAGCTTTGCAATTAAAGTTGCGGTGGGTTTCTGGGAATGTGTAGTTGTGGTGACAAAAAAATCCTGTGTACATTTGGAAAGTTGGCTTTTATCCACAGTTGAAATAGTTGGGAGGGTTGAAGTGCAGGGAGTTTCCAATAGTGAAGATGGGGAAATGCCAGATCCAACTTGTTTTATTCACATTGTCAATAATTTAAAAACTAAAGGTCCCAGCTTGATGTATTACCATCAACATTAATTCAATATATTGTGGGTAAAAGCAGCTTCCCAAATGCCCGCGACTTTTGCAATCAGTCAGCAAGGCCTACACGATCTCCCAGTTGCTTAGCATTTATCCTTGATTCCCATACTGACTTTTCTGTTGTGGCCCTCATTTGCAAACTGGAAGAGCATCTCTGATTCTGCTTGGGTACCTTACAATCCAACAGCATAAATATTGAATGATCCAATTTTAAGGAAGGTTTGTTGGGGCCCTCTCTCCTTTGATACATACACATTTCGACCTTGCCCTTCATTTACCTGCAAGGGCAGCTGGCTCTCTTGATGGATTTAAGGGCGGAGATATAGGAACAGGTATTCTATTTGCAGGGGAATTATGTGGGGAGGGCCCTTTTTTTTTCTTTTTTTTTTTAAGCATCCCTATTTTACTTCGGTTTGTATTTTTTTTTTTTGTAGTCTTGTGCTAATGACAAAACTACATTTTAAATGGATCTCTTTGGTATGGATAAAGAATCTCCAGTCTGGCGCTGTTAAAACATGGGAGAAATAAATGTAATCACTTTCCCATTGTCTTACAACAAATTATTTGCTTGAAGCTTGCTAATTGTATTAAAGGAAGGCACTATTTACGTGGAGCAGTTTCTCACCCAACCACCCCGCCTGCAACTGATGGCATCGCGCTAACCGACTGAAGATGTGACCTTGGTTGATATCTGCGCCAATGATAAAGACGCATTTGTGTGGAACTGCTGGGTGTGACTATCTGGAACAGGCTGAAGGCTCGCTCATGCCAGTTATAGGGCCAGAGCTTGATGTTTTGTTCCTCAAAGATACACACTTATGACAATTTTACTGAGTCAGTTGAGAAAGTTAAGCTGACCTGAAATGTAACAATGATGGGAATGGTATAAAGTACATTTGATGTTTAATAGAAGACTCTGTTCAGGAAAATTTGTAGTTAACAGACCAAGTACATATAGAATTTGGCTAATTTTTAAACTAGGGCATAGATTGACCGAATCGATTCTCCATTTAAAGCACCGTATTATTTGGTGTAGTTAAATAACTAAACATACCATTGCCCAAGGTTCAGTTGGCATGAAATTCTTTAATACTCTATAACCTATCCAGTTACATTGAATATTTCTCTGGATGTGGTGATCGCTTTAATCATAATGTCTGAAATGTTTGGACAGTTCTTGCTGACTAATTGTCAAGTGGGAAAAATATCAAATTTCTTTCAGTCTTGTAACAAGGCTGGATTGTTTCATCAGAAATGTGTATTAATGAATTAACTTTAGTTGTCCTTCCTGATCATTTGTATGTGTGAATTTGATCCATTGTTTTAAGTGCATTTGCAGGCTGTCCTGTTGATGATTTTTTTTTTTACCTGGAGGGTTGCCTTAAACCAAAGCTGGCTTAGACACTTACAAATACTCTAGAGAGTGTAGTTAAGAGTACAGGAAATAATGTATCCAGGACTAAACGGTGATAGATATGAAGTTGGAGAATTAATGTATCATAACAACAATCAAGGTAAATTGTTAACTAGTGATTTCTAATTTTGGGATAATAGAAGAAACTGTGTTAATGTATCTTGGCCTTCAGTTGATCTGCAGGCATTGTGTAATTAAATTTGTGTAACCGTGCATGCAGTCGTTGAAGAAAAGGTTGAGATCAAGGACTTTGATATTGAAGTCTGGAATTGGGACCATTCCACCATTCCACCATGTTGACCTGGCTTCCTTAAGTATCAGTCTGATCAGCTTTGACTAATTATTTATAAGATTCCCACAAGTTACTGCTGCAAATTGTTTTGCACCTTGTCACTTACAGTACATAGAAACATAGATCGTCATCCAATTTTTCCAGCAACTCGTGGTATAGACAAAATGATGAGTGCGCTTGAAATCACCACTACCACCACCCCCCCCCCCCCCCCCCCCCCCCCCCCCTCTTCCAGAATATATGGCGCCTAGGCTGGGTGGGCCAGCCAATCTCTGTCTCAACGGGACTTCCACAGCCACTCAGCAGGTCGTATCTGCGCTCTGCAGCTGGGGCCCTGGTCAGGCTGGAGCTGGCAGATCCGTTCCTATGTCTGACTTTGAGAGCTGGTGTCTCAGCCCCTCTGCACCATTGGGGACCATCCCAGTACCCGTTCAACTCCTCCCTGAGGCTGTGACCTCTGGTCTGGAAAAACAGATATTCCAGCAAGGCTCTGGAACCAAGGGTGCCAGAAAATCGGCTGTGGAGCTGTATTTTAGGATTAACGCACTTAAGGGCTTGTCCCATTTGCGTGTCATTTACATGACATCATTTACGCGTCGCGACGTGCGCATCGTAATGCGCACATGGTGTGCATTATGCGCGAGCGGTGACGTATGCAGTTGCGCGCGGTGCCGCAGGGTTTTGGGACTTACGAGAGCTTCGCGCGCCACCTGTGTGACATGCAAATGACGCCCAAGTGGGACAGGCCCTTTAATAGGCTTTAATGAGTATTCCAGCCAAATGTAAGAAACAGCCTCTCCACAAAATGGATGCTCAATTGATAAACGACTGATCAACCTGCGCAACTGAAACTTGCTTTATTGAAAATTGTTAACATTTTAAAGTATTTGGTATGCATTAAGGAATAAAGGTGTGGAAGATAAATTAAATTCTCATCACAAGACAAACCACCTTCTCCCCATGTGTAGGAAAGAACTGCAGATCTTGGTTTAAAACAGCGGAGACACAATGCTGGAGTAACTCAGCAGGACAGGCAGCATCTCTGGAGAGAAGGAATGGGTGGTGTTTCGGGTTGACACTGAGGAAGGGTCTTGACCCGAAATGTCACCCATTCCTTCTCTCCAGAGATGCTGCCTGTCCCGCTGAATTATTCCAGTATTTTGCGTCCACCTTCTCTCCATAATGGATAACGGTGCTAGCCTTTTAGGGCAGGAGGTCATGTACTCACGATGGCACCTGGAATATTGTGTGGGTCTCCTCCCGACTCCAAGGATGTACATGATGTAGGAAGAACAACAAAGGTTAAATGGGCTGACTTTTTCTAGTTTAGAGGTACAGTACGGTAACAGGCCCACCGGGTCCGCGGTGACCAGCGATCCCTGCACATTAACACTATCCTACACCCACTAGGGACAATATTTACATTTACGAAGCCAATTAATCTACAAACCTGTATGTCTTTGGAGTTTGGGAGGAAAACGAAGATCTCTGAGAACCCACGCAGGTCACAGGGAGAACATACAAACTCCATACAGACAGCACTCGTAGACGGGATCGAACCCGGGTCTCCGGTGCTGCATTCGCTGTAAGGCAGCAACTCTAACCCTGAGCCACCTTGACTGCCCGATTCTTGACTTGGCGGAGATTTAGCCTATGGGTTGGTGTCGTGGATGCTGTAGAAGGGAAACTGGCAAAAGCGTGCTGAGTTTGTCATAAAAACAGTGCTGCTGCACACTCGGCTGGTCAGGCAGCATCTGTGGAAAGTTAATCTGAGGTAACTTCCGAACAAGTAACTTCCGAACAAAGTAATTTGAAACAATTGATAATGCTGAAATGTGGGGTGGTCAAATGTGTCTTTTTTCCCCGCTCTCTATTTAATGTCAATGAGGGTTTTTATATCCAGGAAATGAGTGAGGTTTCTTTGAGACAAAGCCGAGGGTCTTGGCAATGGAGGTGTTTCTCGCTAAACTGGATTCTACTCCATGGCCCCACTCTCAAGATAGGAACAGAATGCCATTTGTGTATTTAGTGTAGTAACTAAAATGCTATTTTACTCATCTCGATTATGAACTGTCCTAAATGTTGTTTGTGGAATTGACCTGTCAGATATGTTAAGACTTGGGTAAATGCCAGAGACAATTTGAAATTCAAATTCTCTCCCAGTATGTTGGAACATGTGCTCTTTGCCTTTCACTTCCCCAATTATTCAGAGTTTGGTACTTCCCAGTAATTTAATAGATTATGCAGGAGCCTGGCCACTCTTGTATGGTTCGGTGCGTTCTGTCGAATTTGCTATTCACACACTCCCAAGAACTTGCTTAAAGACTTCTCATTTGCATCCAGGCTGAAGGGTGCGTAATCATTCTTTTGATTATTTCATGACAAGCTTGCTGCATAGGTTAGTGGGGAGAGGGGAAGGAGAATGGATGAATACGCTGGTTTCCAGCCGAACAACCCACTCGCAGCAAGTAGATGTTTTAATTATTGCATCTTAATTTTTTTTTTGTTAATGCTACCTCAGAGTTGGGAGTTCAGTGGTACTTTTCATGTGTACAGAGTACAGTGAAATTCATTTTTTTGCATACTGTTTAGTGGCAATCCTGCTATAAATTAGGCAAAATCATACTAGGTATAAGTATCAGATAGTAGCCAAAACTGAGTCACTACACAAGAGTCACTACGTTGTGGGTGCCATCCTGCACTCTTCCAAATTCAAATTTTAAAAGTAGTTTTAATTTGACCATAAAGGCCCCTTTCTTCTGGCAGGAAAAGAACTGGGTCAGAATTGCAATGGTCGGCCTGGCCAGGCGATGTGTCAGTGTCCTCCACAACTGCTGTGCCGCCACAAGCTGCACCCATCAATGCAGTTACAGACTAACAAGTCATCTGTCCATGTTGGAGACTGAGGAATTCATTTCCTTTTCTTTGCCCCTTCTAACTCGCTCTCTTTGTAAATGTTGAATTGGGCAGTCTGTGTCGGAGTCCACTGTCTAGACTTTCGCAATGCGGTAGTAAGGTTGTTGACTGGGCGGCATGAGTCATTTAACGCAGAGTTCTTGTACACTAGAACAAAATTATGGATTGAGCAAACCTTAAACACTGCTGTTTCC
Source organism: Amblyraja radiata (assembly GCF_010909765.2). Classification (NCBI taxonomy): domain Eukaryota; kingdom Metazoa; phylum Chordata; class Chondrichthyes; order Rajiformes; family Rajidae; genus Amblyraja; species Amblyraja radiata. The sequence continues at coordinate 11,507,824 of NC_045986.1, read as the reverse complement.
ACATTACCCATGATGTCATGGGTTTTGAAACATCCTTGTATTCATCATTCCCACGACTAAATATTGCACAAACTGAATACTGTCCGTTTTCTCTGCCATTTAATCCAAACATCCACCTCTAAACAACATTTGCTTTATTGTTTTTTCATTTCATATACATATTATCTTGAAATTATGAATTGAGAATTGAAGTTATCTAGTGAGGCTAGAACTTGTACTTTTATACCCATCGGCAATTTTAAAATTGAACTAGTTGCCAGAATATTTCCATGATAGCAGTTTTAGAAAAACCTGCTGAGACGGGTAATAAGACTAGGGCAGAATTAGATCATTTGACCCATGGTGTCTGCTCTGCCATTTGATCATGGCTGATCCATTTCCCCACTGAACCCCATTCTTCTGCCTTTTTCCTGCCACCTTTTGGCTCTCTTACAAATCAAGAACCTATCAATCTCCATTTTTAAATGCCCTTTACTTGTCCTCCGTTTCCATCTGGGGCAATGAATTCCACAGATTCACCACCCTCTGGCTAAAGAAATTCCTCGTCCTCTCTATTCCTAAGATGCATCATTTTATTCTGAGGCTGTCCCCTCTGGTCCTGGACTCTCCCACTACTGGAAACACCATATCCAAGCAGAGTCGGCAGATAAAATCCATGTACAAGAGGGTATAGAATCCTGATTTTGCTTCAGCCATCAGTTTTGAATCCCAATTTGAATATTTAAAAAACCATACCCAATTTAATAATAGATATTGTTTTTGTCCATTTGGATACGTGCAGAATGGACTTGCCTTGTCAGCAGAAATCCTGAAATTTCCGTTCAAAGTTCTTGAAAGTAGGATAAGATTTTGTAAACTGGCGTGAGGTTAGCTAATCTCGGCCAGAGCGCTGGTATAGTTTAATTACAATTGACCCCTGGGATGAGCAGAAATTGGCCATCACTCGCACGCAGAGTTGAAGAGTCAGTAAATCCCGCTGGTAACTGCGTAAGAGCGTGACGGCCTTTTTTCCTGATGCAACGGGTCAATTTCTTGGTGCCAAGCAGCAATTTGAGTAATGGCACACCAGGCAATTCTGGCCTCTTGAGGAGATGGGGCAAATGCCAAAAACATTAAACTTGTTCATGCCTTGAACTTGGTTGGTCTCACTGTTTCCATTCTCACTGAAGGATTAAGAGAATGGGGAATTTCTGGCAGAAATCCTCTCTGCTGATTGTAGGCAGCAGCTGTTCCCAGCTTGAGTGTTTGTGGATGGCTAACAGTGTATAGAACTACTACTTGATTTTTGCTTTTTGTGGGTGAAATGTTTCTGCCCTTTTAATTTCCTACATTTGTATAATTTTTTTTTCTACTTTCTTCACAGACTTGTATACTGCTTTCAGAGCAGGTGAGAACTATAATGGGCGATTGCCGGCACCCGTCATAGTCACAGCAGGTCGCCAAAAATTTTCAACATGATGAAAATCCAGCGGTGACCAGAAAGAAATATGCCTGTATGGTCGTGAGTAGTCGCCCAAAGAGTCCTACCTTTTGCTGGTCGCCACTGGATTTGCAACATGTTGAAAATTTTTGCCGACCTGCTGTGACTATGACAGGCGGCGACAGTCGTCGAAAAAAAATTGCATAAGTGGGACAGCCTCTTCAGTCCCTGTACACAAGGCAGATCTTTGATCTTGATTCTGTTAATCTGTCCTGTAGTTCTATTGATTTAGCAAGCAAATGTTTTGGGAGGTTGACAGGAACCATAGCAAGAGCCTGTTTCACACCACCCTACATAGTTTGACTGCCTTCCTCTCCACCCCCATTCCAAGTCGAGCTTGTGGAGCCCTATGTGTGCATTATCGAGATTTGTTGTTCCACCTTCAAGAGTCTAGTGTTTAATTGCTATTCTTATTGAAACTGAACAATGCAGCTCATACTTGCAGCAGTATAACGAGTCTGTAAACACTTCTCAATGGATGGTATCATCAACAAAGTCCAATCAATAAATAAACTCCAATATTTATGGAAAAACACAACAAAAGTCTTGAGTTCTTAGTGCGACCAAAACAGTTTGTAGTTTGAAAGTCCAGTTGGTGTTTGTAGTATTGAATAGGTTGTTTGTAGGGAAGAAGCAATTCCTGAACCTGGAGGTCAATTTTCAGATTCCTGTAGTTTCAGATAGGAGTGAAGTTGGAGCGTGGCCAGGGTGGTGTGGGTCCTTGATGATAGTGGTTACCTTTTTGAGGCAGCGACTCCTATAGGTCCATTGGGAAGATCAGTGCCAGTGGTGGACTTGGCGGTTCTCACATTTTGTATTCTTCTTTGTTCCTGGGCATTTGAGTTGCTGACCCAGGCCATGATACAACCAGTCAATGTGTCCTCCGTTATACACCTGTAGATGTTCGAGTATTTGTTGAAATACCAAATCTACTTTTCTTTTTAAAAAAAATAAAAAATGTTGAGCTTTATAATTGCATCAGTGTGCACCTCTAGTACTAATGCTTGTTATAGGAGATAGACACAAAATGCTGGAGTAACTCAGCAGGTGAGGCGGCATCTATGGAGAGAGGAATTGGCGAAGTTTCGAGTCGAGACCTTTCTTCAGACTGATGTCAGGGCAGAGGTCTGGACAAAGATAGAATAGGCGGAGACAGTAAGACTAGTCTGAAGATAGAGAAGTCAATGTTCATACCGCTGGGGTATAAACTACCCGAGTGAAATATGAGGTGCTGTTCCTCCAATTTGCACTGGGTCTCACTCTGACAATGGAGGAGGTCCAGGACAAAGGTCAGATTGGGAATGGGAGGGGGAGTTGGGTGCTGGGTCACAGGGAGATCGACTTGGTTAAGACGGACTGAGCGGAGGTGTTCAGTGAAATGATCGCTGAGCCTGCGCTTGGTCTCACCGATGTAGAGATGTTGACACCTGGAACAGCGGATGCAGTGATGAGGTTGGAGAAGGTGCAAGTGAACCTCTGCCTCACCTGGAAAGACTGTTTGGGTCCTTGGATGGTGTCGAGGGGCGGAAGGTCAAGGGACAGATGTTGCATCTCCTGCGGATGCATGAGAAAGTACCTGGGGAGGGGGTGGGTTGGATGGGAAGGGACGAGTTCACCAGGGAGTTACAGAGGGAACGGTCTCTGCGGAAAGCAGAAAGGGGTGGATGTGGCCAATAGTAGGATCCCGTTGGATGTGGCGAAAATGTTGGAGGATTATATGTTGATTGCGACGGCTGATGGGGTGGAAGGTGAGGACAGGGGGGGACTCTGTACTTGTTACGAATGGGGGGGGGGGGGGGAGAGTAATAGCGGATCTGCAGGATATCGAGGAGACCCCAGGAGGGCTTCATCTATAATGGAAGAGGGGAACCCCCGTTTCCTGAAGAATGAGGACTTCTCCGATACCCTGGTATGGAAAACCTCATCATGGGCGCAGATGTGGCGTAGATGGAGGAATTGGGAGTAGGGGATAGTCTTTACAAGAAGCAGGGTGGGAAGAAGTGTAGTGAAGATAGCTATGGGAGTCGGGTTTGTAGTAGATGTCTGCCAATAGTAGAGTTGGCTACAAAAGTTGCCTCTGTTATAGTCAAAAAATGTTGGTGATGGTTTGAAATATGTCTATTGGAGCATTTTCATCTTTGTATGACTTGTAATGCCACATTATAATCTTTAGTATAAACCTAGTCCTTGCTGCCGAGAGTTCTGGGAGAAATAATAACATGGATTGAGAATTGGCTGTGAGACAAAGTCTGGAGAAGTCATTTCCAGATCAGCGAGCTGCAGTGAGTAGGATGTTCCAGGAATCTGTGCTGAGGTCCTGAGTATTACAATCCATATTAATAACTTCGATAACCAGGCCAAATACCTCACCACATTACGCCAGAATGTGAAGCCAAGTGAAAAGGAAGTAACAATGTTCGGAGGCTGCAAAAAGATAAGCGGGTGGGCAAATATTTGGCGGAGAACTATGTTGGGGAATGTGAGGTTATTCGTCCTAATGGGAATAGAAATAGAGAATATTGCTTTCTGGAGAGACGGCAGATGCCGTGTGGGGGGATCTGGGCTTTCATTTAACTGAAGCGCAAGGTTTGCATGTTTGTCCAGCAAGTATTTAGGAAAGTTAATAATTAAATGGCCTCAATTACTAGGGGTTGGGGTATAGAAGTGGGAGTACTTTTACAGCTGCATGGAATTGGAGACGGCAACTGGAGTACCGTGTACAGTTTTGGTTTCCTTTCAAGAGAAATTCGCATTATTTACTCCTGCAAGAAAGGGGCTATTATATTTAAGGTTGAGCAGGTTAGGCCATTATTGGAGTTACTGATCGAGTGGTGTAATTGAAGCCGAGGATTAACGTGAATGCTGACAGTTGAGCTGAGTTTAGTTTACTGTCACGTGTACTGAGGTATAATGCTTGCCTAGAAAATCTAGTAGAACTAGAAGGCTTGGCTTCAGAAGGAGTTGTGCATTAAAGACTTGAAAGGAATTTCTTGTGGATTTTGAATCCTGAGATTTTCTATTCCACAGAGCTGTGATAGCTGGATCACTGAACATCAAGGCGGAGGGATTGCATTTCTTTGTGTGTCTGTGTACAAGTAGGCTTGTGGTAACTGCGTCTGATTTGTCTTTAAGTTTGCTACATGTCGATCCTTTGGGTTATTTCCCTTTAAATCACTATCATAGCTCTAATGTTATTGTAATGATGACTGGTGCGCACCTTTTGACTTTTGGATATTGATTGAAAATTGATCGAAGTAAAATTTAGACCTGCAATATTTATAAATAGAACATTTTGGAAGAATATCCTGTCAATAGAGGCAGGAGTCTTTCACGGAGGCATTGAATTGTTAATCGAAATAGTGTGGCTACTATTGATGAATGCATGATTTGCAGAATATGTAGTATTTTTTCTGACACGAGTGACTTTTGCGATTCTTATTCAGTGCCCAGGCATTGAAGCTATTTCCGAGCTAATATTGAATAAGTAGGGAGCTGGTAAGGACTTGCTTGCCATGCTATGGATCCAAAAGCACACATGATTTACCTTAGTGGAGTTTCTGCACAGTATTTTATAAATCTGAGCTAGTTGACAATTTTCCTGCAGGTTTGAAAATGTGCACCATGCTCATTCAGCCCAGGACTGTGTAACACTAATCTTTTTTGAGGTTTGTGCAACTGCATGTTTTTGTTCTATTGTAAAATCTCTTGCACAGGTTGATTTCCACCCAACCTCCATTTTCCTATTTTGTGGTTTACCTATTAGGAAAATGCCCTTTTTATTTTTAAAAAAAGGCTTTCAGTGAACTTTTTTAATTTTTTTATTTATTTTATTTTTTTGGCAAGCACTGCTCCAAATGGTAAAGTTTCATGTCCAGATAGCGACATTAGAAGAGCGTGTAAATGCTTGCTTGCACTCCATGGATATTGACAAATGGGAGGAGTGCTGAATGCTTTGCTGAAGCTGAAGCAGGAAGCGTAGAGAGAAGTCAGTCCTGCCGTGTTGGATGGTGCAGAGCAAAGTGGGATAATTTAACCATTAAGTAGGATGGCTTGGCCATTATATACTGGACAAGCAACATGCCACTATTTTCCGATCAAAACAATGTTGCGTCAGATTGTCGCTGGCTTGGAAAGGTGATTGAATGCTCTACGTGGAAATTGGGGTTTCCTTGCCTTGTATACAGCACACAAATATGTTCCCTGGTCAAATACTTGGATGGGTATTTGTGCAAAACACTAATTATGATAAATGTTTCAGGACATCTTGTTTCCTCGTAATTACAAAGTTCATCACAGGAATTGTGACTGTATAAAATGTCCACACCTCATTGAAAAATCCAGAATATTAGCTTGTTTATAAGAGCAGAACCCATGACCTTTGAGCTGCAATTGTTTATTGGTGTTAGTTGTTAGCAGTTGTGATCCTGTTCTTCAAGTGTAGCCTGGTAACTATTGAGGTTGCTTAAAAATGACCTGTTTTTGTTTTCGAGGTCCTGGTTGACTTTACTAAAAACCCATTTTTAAATTGTTATAGCACTAGAAAAATTGCCCCAATTAATTGAAGTGAAGGGAGCATGATATCTGCTTGTAGAGTCTGCAATGCTCAGTTATTCACAAAACCACAGCAATACTTGCAGCTTCCAATTTGCATGCCAAATTTTTTAAATGTTTCTGCCTGATGGGAGAAGTTTTTTTTTTCTCTTTTTTTTTCTCGAGGCTGAATGAATTGGCAAATATTCGGACCCAGTGTTTTGCTGTAGTGGAAATGTGCCTTCAAAACTGATTTTGTTGTTGGTGGTGGATTCTTAAAAAACATTCTTAAATTCGGACTAAATTTTGAACCTACCCATGTTGTTCAACTTCAAACTAGTTTTTAAGCTGTAAATTGGAGCTATTAATCTCAAGATGTCTGACTTTGGTCCATGTCTTGCTCATTCGCACTAGAATGTTGTTGTCTTCCACTTTACCAGTGCTTAGCTTTTGCGGAGATGTTTATCTTTGTTTATTTTGTAACTCTGTGACGCTGCCTCTTCCTGTAATCCAACATTGTGAATAACTTTTTCAAGCATCTCTGAATTTAATTGCTGCCTGCTCCACCTTCAAATGTGGATTGATCTTCCCCAAATCTTCTCATAACCAAAGCGACAGTTTTCAGAAGGGGTTGAGGCTTTGCTCCTCTATCCTTAACCGATGATGTGGCTTGGGATCAAATCTTTATTTGATTTGTCGGGTCCGTGAAATACCTTGGGCCATTCTATAAATATATATTGTTTACTTGCTGTTGGACCAGCGAAGTTGCCTAACGAGTTTCCCCCCTTGTGATGTTGACGACTTGCATGACTTCATGTCCTCCGTCATATGCACACTTGGCAAACAGGCTTGGCCTAAATATATTCCATATTGTTTTTCCACCCTCTAGTTACTATAGTAATAGACCAGCCACGTTTGGGCTTTGGTGCACAAGTGTGTGACCATCTCTCGTCTCTAGACTACACCACGTTACTCTACCCAAGCTGCATCTGACTTCAAATGGTAGGCAGTTCCTTTTAAACTTTATGTAACATTAATTTTGTGGCTACTTTGGCAGCTTCCAATGTTTTGTGCCGTAGACTTAGCTCATTTGGACGAGAAAGTAATGGATTTAATTCCAATTCAAATACGAGTATATCTTTCGAGGAAAGAATGGCGCACTGCCACTAACTGCAATAATATGGTTCCCGGCATGGTTTGTGCCTTTGTTTGCAAATTGGTAGTGGTTTCCATTGACAGCTTTGGGGTGTTGAAGGGCAATAAATTGTGTCCTTGGTTGTATTGGCTGTGTTTATACTAATGAGATGCCATAACTCGCGTCAGTGAATTAATCTTTGCTTATGAATCTGAATTTTTGACAACCAGGCAGCACGGTGGCGTCCCCTTAGTTACGCCCTTGTAGCGCCAGAGACCAGGCTTCCAGCACCTGCCTGTGAGGAGTTTGTACGTTCTCCCCATGATCTGCCTGGGTTTTCTTTGAGCTCCTCCCATACTCAAGGCATACAGGTTTGTAGGTTAATTGGCTTGGTATAAATGTAAAAATTGTCCCTAATGTATGTCTGATCATGTTGGTGTGCGGGGGTCAGTGGGCCGAAGGGCCTGCTTATCTCTAAAGTAAACTAAACTGAATGTGGACATTCTGAAAAGCCTATGCAAAAGGTGCTGAATGTAGATTTGAGTGTAAAATTGTTTAGTTTGATGTTGCCATTAGAATTTAGTGGCCTTTTTTGAATGGCCCTCTGAGCATAGTTTCAACTGATGCGTTTCATGCTTGATCAGAGTGACTTTTGGGTATCGTGTTCACTTTGCCAGTTAGACTAGTTCATTTTTTTGTTAGGGTCCTTCTTGATTGTGTCCTTTGATTTTCGATTGATTGCGTTGACTGCATGTCATTTGTCACACTATGTTGGATTTGTGTAAAATTAATGCATGGCTGGTTTTTCTTGGTCAGTGTTGGAGACTTGGTGAAACATAGAAACATAGAAAATAGGTGCAGGAGTAGGCCATTCGGCCCTTCGAGCCTGCACCGCCATTCAATATGATCATGGCTGATCATCCACCTCGGTATCCTGTACCAGCCTTCTCTCCATACCTCCTGATCCCTTTAGCCACAAGAGCCACATCCAACTCCCTCTTAAATATAGCATGGCTATAAATAAAGAGGGCTCCAACTCGTCAATAGAGTGATCATTTGCCGGACCACCTTGTAAATTTAACCTTATGCTCAGCAGGGAATGCTTGGGGCGGCCACTCCAAAGGAATGGATTTGAGTTGATCTTGATGCCTACCTTCTGCATAAAAAGCATTGCTGCTCCAGGGATGTTGCGAACTGCTGATAACCCTTTTTGTTCCTGCTCGCTTTTAACTTGTAGCAGGACAGCTTGGGATGTGCGTCCCAAGGACTCCTTTTAGGAATAATAATATATTAAAATTGAAGTCTAGAATTACAAGATTTTATTTCTTTGCCACTTTGGGCCAAATTTTCTTTGCCTCTTGCCTCTGCAATTGGCTCTTCCATCTGGAGAGGTGTAGAGTTTCCTTAGTGTTGGTTATTGCTAGTAATGCCCGTATAACTATATTGTAGTAAAGCTGTCTGAAGAAGGGCCCCAACCCGAAACTTTTCCTCTCCATATTCTCCAGTGATGCTGCTTGACCCGATGAGTTTCTCCAGCACTTTTCTTTTTTTTTTTTTTTTTTTTCAAACAAACATTTGCAGTTCCTTGTTTCTACGAAAGGAGTCTGTTTCCTGGCCAGAAGTCCTCGTAGAAAGAGTGACTGAAACTGTTCCATGAAATTGGTTGCACTCTTCCTGTGGTAGGATTGCAGTTCAGAAATGATTTGGCGACAATCATTTTGGGCTCCAAATGTAAATGTGTTGCTTTCAGAACCTCTATGTTAGAATGGGGGAATCCCTCCGAACTCAGTGCAAGGATTTTTGCCTTGTCTTGCAGCAATTGTAGCTAACTGCCAGCGATTTAAAATGGACTATTTGAAGTTTGATTTAAATGCCATTTTATTGCAGTTGTGCAGCTGGTTTATGTCAATCTATTTTAAATGTTAATTAAAAACAAAAGATGCTGGAAGTACTCGACAGTTTATGCAACATTTGTGAAGAAACAGTTAATGTTCCAGACACCCACTGGAGCAGTAACTACGGTCCAGGCAGCATCTGGAGGGAAATGAACAGGCTCAGGACTAACTAAAATATCATCTATCCATTTCCCTCCACAGACTTGAATTCCTCCCGTTTTTATGCTCAAGATTCCAGCATCTGTAGTTTCTAATGTTTCAAGAAGCATTTAACTCTTTCTTTCCCATATCCTGCCTGATCTGTTGATCAAGCATTGGTCCCCATTTCAGAATTCCAATCTCTGTAGTTACCTGATCATACATTGGCAATGCAGTAGATTTCTTGGTGTGCAAGCTAACTTTGAAATTCTCTTGGATGCCTTGAATTTGACTTCATGTAAAACAATACAGTGCAAAAGATCCAATCTCCTAAATCACTTTATTTTAGTAGATTGGATTACAAAAACCATTTAATTAAAACTAGTTGTATGACTTTTGGAATTGTTAAATGAATATGCTATCTGCTTGCAGGGGTGGGGAATTCTGAAGCGATCAAGCCACTTGTGGATTCTTAAATTGGTCCATGGTATTTGTTCAAAGCAATTCAAACTTTTTCTCAAAATGGAAGGAATGAAGGAAAGACTGCACATGAATTTGTTGAAATGCCATTATTTTACCAAGGCTGACCACATCCACACCGTAGGATTCCAAAATTTTTGTTTCCTCTTTCAGATGGATGCTTCAGTGGCTGCTGCGTTTGAGTCCACCCCTTGAATTTTTTTGAGGATTTGGACTGTCTAAAATTATGTTCTGATCACTGCCAAACACCCTATTCAAGTCCTGTTGGGCATGATTTATTGTCTGGCTTTACATTGAGGAATATAAGCCTTTGCACTGCGGGCTATTTCGGATCAGTTGGTAGTCGTAGAAATGCAACACAAACTGACCACAGATGATGGCCAGCTGTGCATCAACACTAATTCTACATAAAGCCCACTTAATTCTGTCCACATGGTCTAAATCTACCCAGATGTTCATCATTAACTTGCACCCAAACAAATTAGTGGCCAAATAACCTACAGAGCACAGGCAGCAGCTTCTAGCTTGATTGATCCAATGGCAGAGTTAAGGTGAGCTGACGATGAGGACAAACTCTTTATGTCCGTTAAATGTCCCATCAGACTCTGGTTAGGTAGATATACATTTGTCCTGCTCTACGTTCATGCTGTATGTATTCAATTATCCAGCTTAATTGTTTGGTTTCTAATGGTGAGACTTCACTTTTGCTGTGAAGTTGTGAATTTGCTGTGCTGCAAGTTGCCCCAACAAAAAATAGTGTGCTTCAAATTCTCAAATCTTTGCTTAAGAGCACTGTGGCAAGACATGGTAACTTGACAACTAGCTTGGAGGGCTAGTACAGGCGACTCTTGTTCAGATAGTGGAGACTTTCCCAAATTGAATTTGCATATTGCTACTCGTTGAAGAATGGTCCCGACCCAAACGTTGCTCACCCCTTTTCACCATAGATGCTGCCTGACCGCAGAGTTACTCCAGCACTTTTTCTCTTTGGTATAACCCAGCATCTGCAGATCCTTGTTCCGTAATGAAATTTGTTTTACTTGTGGAATGCAATGTGGGGAAACCGATAAATAAACTGCAAAATTAGTCAATTTTATTCATTCACGCAGTACTGCAAGACAGTAAGATTTATAATTTGATATGCTTTTTCTATGACCAAATTAAACATTTTCATTTGTAGTTGGTCTGGAAAGAACCTGTCGGGTATTTTGACCTCCCCCAGTGAATCTCAACTGGGGATTGGTAAAAGATAAAATGAATGAGCTTTCATCTTGGGCTTTGTTGATTTTTAGATTACAATCTCCCCAGTATGTGAATCAACCAGACCATGTGTATGCTGCCCTATCCAGTTTCGGCTAGAGTTGCACTGGTTTTGTATCCACTTTGTAGTTTGAATTTTGCGACAAGTCTATGAATGCTGGTGCTTTTACTAATTTAAGTTGCAAGAATAAAAATGAATGGTTGCAGGATATTGCACAGTACAGTAACATGTTTTGTGTGTACCTTCAGCAGTGTTAACTGATAGATATTATCTATTCCCAAAGCCTTTGCAAATTATTCCAATCTTTATCCATTGTTAATAGATTCCTTTTTGAGTCTACTGCCTTGGTTCGAGGACGCCATTTAATGTATGAATTCTCTGCACAGTTAATGCGGAGATTGCATAGCAAATCCTAAAGATTGCATATCACTTTTGACTTGTACTATGCTCCCTTATAAAATAAACAGCTATGATAGTGGGATTGGTGATATCTTTTGTGGGGGTGGGAGAGGGGTCAGAGGCATGTGCTGAAATATGCTGCAAATATTTAGCATATTTAGCTTGACACTTGTTAATAGTTTTTATGTTTGCAATCTATGTTGAAAGGTGCACTTTATAGTTCTTCATGACTTCTAATACATTAGCTGCTTTGTAGCAGTGGGTCATGTGAAGTTTAAGTTCCAGATTTACTGGATGGTTGAGAATGAAGTGTTTAATATATTAGAACTAGTATTGCCTGTCTGTATAGCATTCCAGGATAAGCATTTAGGGAGGTTTTGCTGCAAGTATCACCAGTCGATCACCTAATTCTCCAAGCGATCTTCTTTATCTAAAAAAGCTATAACAATCGAGCTAGCCGAAGCCATGCAAGAAGTTTAGCAAGTTTAGTATCACTGTTTTGTTTCCATCTCGATTGTTCAGGCCACGTTGGGTTTGTCGTGATGAATAGTCTACTCTTTTGCCCTGAAGAATGGGCGTGTCTTGTCAAATACTGACGTAGCCTATACATGCACACTGTCATACCTATTTAATTGCTAGTACGTAGATTCCTTACTAAGAGCACTTTTGCCAGCATTGCAAATGGGACAGGTCTGTTCTCCTAACCATATTTTAAAGCTATCTTTGGTAATGTCTGCTTCATCTTGACTTTAATTTTTGTACCAGAGTTGCTCCTTAAATTGTAAATTTGCAATGTTAGCTTTAAATACTTTGTAGTTGAAGACTTTCAAAGTAGAGAGTACTTGGTATATGCTGCACTATATTAATTGGATTCAATTCCTCTTCTGCTAAATATAAATAGACTGAATTCGCAAATGATGAATGCGTCTTGATTTTGATTTTTGTTTTCCTTCCAGATCATTTGAAAGTATGTTTTGGCACAGCGGAGATTAAAGCAATGTGAGGTATGCTTGTTCATTGCATTAAGTTTTAAAAAAAAAATAACTTGTTAAATGGATTTGGTGTGTCTTACTGTGAACATGAGTGTTCTGTTGGGGAGTCTCTAGACTGGCATAATGAAGGTCTGGGTCATTCTTTTAGTGATGATCACCTTGCCTTTTCATAGTGCAAAAGCGTAGAAGCTTGAAGAAAAGTAGCAGCCCTAATTAATCATGTGAAAACATGGAAATTAAAACATTTTCATTGTAAATTCTGGACTTTGCATTCTGGACTTTGATTTGAAAGGGCTAACTTCAGAGAGTGATTACTCTGCTGGTCACGTAAATTCGATAGATTCTGGAATTCTAGGTTTGGAGGGTAGCAAATGTCCTTACTTTGTAAATGGAGAACTGGGTATTTGGTCTAATGTCTGCAAAGTAGGATATCACTCGACAACACATTAAGATTGAATAGAATCAGCATGGATCCATGAAACCAGACTTGGCTAATCTACTGGAATGGCTTGAGTAAACGCCCAGTAGAATATATATGAAGGGAATCAGTTGTAATGTGTTTGGGTTCAAGGCTTCCGACAAGATCCCATGCACGAACATGGTCAACAAAGGGCAAGGGGTAATTATTGAATGGAATCAAGAACTAGTTATTGGACAAGACTGGGCAGGAAGAAATGGGTCTTGGATGAGAAGTGAGAGTCTGGAGGAATCTGTTTGGAGCCCCAGCTATTTGCAGTTTGACCTTTGGTCCCTTTTTGCCTTGTTTCTAAGGTTGACTAGATGGGATTGAGTACAGAGGTGAAAATTGAGATTTTAAGGGAACACAGCCAATAAATGGTCAGGAGTAATATAATCTGGAAAGAATTGAGTTACCCACTTTGCACAAAACAAAAGCAGTGTTTAGAAGTGCCAAGATTGAGCATTGTGAATGAAGGGTACTTGGGTTTACTTGTAAACAAATGTGCGTGTGCAGCAAGCAATTATAAAGGCAAATGGCATGTTGGCCTCGGACAAAATTTGGGTGCGGGCAAAATGTCGTATTACAATTATAGGTTTGCATTGAGACTACACCTTCAGCTTTGTGCACCATTTTGCACAAAAAGTGTTGTACTTGCCATGAGAAGTGCAGTGAAGATTCCCTAGACTGGTTCTGGAGATGGCAGCGGGGTGAGATTGTTAAACTAAGTCTGTTTTACCAGGGCTTAAAATGAAGTGACCTCTTTTGAAACGCGTTCGTAGAGGGCTTAACGGAGGCATTACCCTGCCTCTCTCCCAGAGAAGTCTCTATGTTATTGTTGGTTATCTTTTCAATTGTGTTTAATGTTTTTGATTTGCAAGTTCTGTATGAATATTAGCTGTAGAATTGTCTTGCAAACAATATCTGAAGAAGGAATGTTGACGTGTCTTTTTAATTTGCTTCTATCATTCAGGAAGTGAAGCTAAATATTTCCGTTTGCCTGATGTTTTTGACTGACTTGAGAATTCGATTTGAGGCCGAGCGAATTGGAAGGCTGGGTAAAAGGAGGTTTGTTTGTTTGGCTCTTTTCCTTTCTGCTCTGAAGTTTAACCATGGGGCAACGAGTTGCTGTTGGACTCAAGACTGTGGATGTGAGAGATCCTTACAGGCCCCTTCGACATGAGCAGCAGGGGCTCGACTATTGTAAGCCAGCTCGGCTGGACATGCTACTGGACATGCCGCCCGTTTCCTGCGAGGTCCAGTTATCGAACTCGTGGAACAATGACGACCGATCACTGAATGTATTTGTTAAAGAAGACGACAAGTTAATATTTCATCGGCATCCAGTGGCGCAGAGCACCGATGGCATACGAGGCAAGGTCGGATACACCAGAGGACTACACGTGTGGGAAATTACTTGGACAATGAGACAGCGAGGGACACATGCAGTGGTTGGCGTTGCTACAGGAGATTCTCCTTTGCACTCTGTCGGTTACACGGCACTTGTTGGAAGTAATTGTGAATCCTGGGGCTGGGACCTTGGTCGTAACAAACTCTACTATGATGGGAAAAATCAGCCAAGCCAGACCTATCCAGCTTACCTGGAGCCCCATGAGACTTTTATTGTGCCTGATGCATTCCTAGTTGTTTTGGACATGGACGAAGGAACTCTGAGTTATATGGTTGATGGACACTATCTGGGAATAGCATATCGAGGACTTAAAGGGAAAAAGCTTTATCCTATTGTAAGTGCCGTCTGGGGTCACTGTGAAATCCGACTGCGCTACATTAATGGACTTGAACGTAAGTAAGCTAAAATTAATTTGGAGTTGTGGACTTTATTTTCAGCTCGTCTAACTTAAGGCAAGTTTAAAATCTGGTCTATTATCTGACTAATTCAAATGTTTTGTCCATTCACAAATACAGGTTATTTAATTAGTGCCGCGGTCACTTTAACCAGTTGAAATACATTGTTTATCTGAAGTTGCAAATTAAGTCAATTTTAAATGGAAATGAAACGATGCTCAATCATATTTCGAGTTATGACTGGAACGGTTCACAATACCGTTCTCCATTTTAGTTGAGTCATTGGGTAGAAACTTGATACCAGGTCTGGTTTGATTCTGTCAAATAAGCCACGATTTTGTTCTAATTATTAACTGGTGCTTTGGTGTGACAAGTGCTGCTTATTCTGGGAACGTAGAATATGTGACTCTTTGAAATGGCTTTTTCCAGACTACCTCCATGCATGTGCACAGTATAAAATGTTTAATGGTCCAAAACGTGACTTGTATTTGGGGAGGTGGAGCCAGTTTAGATAAATGTGACGTTACGATTTATTGCCACCTCCCATGGGTATTGACGCACACAGTGACATGATTCTGTCGGCAGCAACATTCTTCCAATACCTTGCAGAAATAACTTTTGTCACCTGCCGTGAATAATGAATGCAATCAAGGCATAATCTATAGAGCAAATCTGAAATGAAAGCGGGGACCACCCTAGTTGCAACTGCATATTTGTTTTTCATAATCATCTTGTCAGAGGCTGAAGGCTTTTAAAGATGAACTAATTTGAACACCTGTCGAGGTGTTCAAGTTGGAACAGATCCTACTGCATACATTGGTAACTTGAATTAATGATATAGCAGTTACATTGCACATTAATGAGCAACTATTTGTCTGGAGTTTAATTAAACAAGTGTGAGTTCAGTCACAAAATCATACCAGGAATATCCATTGCATCTCCTCTAAAAACATGAGAGCATTTGGTCTCCATAGATGAGACAGTTGCTTGGAGTGGAGAAACTTTAAATGGTCGGCAGGCCAGAATTGCTGCTTGGATCATCGGTCTGGAGGAGATTTGTAGTCTGATTTAAGTGTAATGTTGTAGTTGAGCCAATGTGGTTCAAGCAAGCCGAAAGTTTTGAGTTGGGTTAGGGGAAAGCCCGTGAGTAGGAGGTAGCAGACTGGTCTGAAATGTAGACTTGTCAAATCTAGCGATTCGATCCAGTCTACAGACTTGGTAATCTAAAATAACACACCAGCTAGATGGTGTTATATCTCTTCCCTTCTACCCACTATTTCCGATCACTGTATGACCTGGTTCTTGATCTTGTAACTCTTTCATTTTGACTCTAGTATTTCTTCATCTTGCAGGACTTTGTTTACTTTAAATACAGCTGTGAAGCCTATTGTAGGATGTTTTACAGCATAAAGAATAGTGGTTTAATCCCTATGCTGTAGAGGGGTGCATAATTGAATTAAATATTAAATATTCTAGAAAAAACTCCAAATTAGTCATTTTGCACTTATTTGACATGTTCAGAACTGTATGGTAAATAGTCTGCAACCCTACAAGATAAATAAAACAGCAGAATATTCAACCTGTGGTTTAACAAACAACAAATGTGTTTGTTATACAAAGGAAATGTAGGATAATATACTTGTATACCTCCTACTCAACCAGATGTCTTGAAGACCATCTTCAAAGGATTAGAAATGGCAAATTATATCTACTTTGAACCAATGTAGACACAACATGAATTGTGACTAGACAAAGTTAAAGACTTGGGGTTAGAGGGGTGGGATTTATGAAGAATGCAATTTGAAATGAGGCATATGAATTGGATGTTTGGACTAGCTGGCACTAACGGGCAAACAGAATGCTCTTGGACAGTGACAAATGTTGAAGTGAGATTAAGTTGTGGAAGTGCAAGGGTGCAGTGTGAGACATGCCGATAGAACAAGTGGTTTGTGGATTTGAGCAGCTAATGGACTACGACAAAAGTGGTGTTGCTAATCTTCTGTAGAAATGACATTCTTGGTGTGGTACATTTTAGTTGGAGGATCATCGTGGCCAAATAGACTGTTTCTGAGCAGTTAGGATCAGAGTTGCCAACAGACAGACAGTCACGTGTATTCTGGGGATTGAAAGCAATGGTTTGAGACGCTTGGATGATTTTTGTCTGGGAGCAAGTTGTTAATGAAGTAGTCTTGTCAATTTGGAGACTGGGTTGAGACTGATGACACGGCTGGGTTCCATGAATAAGGGATGAGTTCTGAGAAAACTGTTCTAGCTATTGGAAGTGTGCTTACTTCCTCAACTATCATTAAGTTTTTTTTTTAAAGTTGTCTGGGCAGCCTTCCACCACAAAATCCATTAATTTCCTTTCAAACATTCTTATGAGTACTTGATGCATAGATTGATCCAGAAACCTGGAACAGTGTAGTTTGTGGATATTCTGTTCCAAAGATGACTTTCCTTTGGGAATTGACATTAAATATACAGCTCCTCCCCGTGTTATGAACGCCTGACATGTGTGCAACCCCGACACACTACTGAACATTTGGATGACCATTGGAATGGATTTGCCAACTGTTGTGTGTATCCTTTGCCAACTGGCTTCTCCCGCACTTCTGTCTAGCAAACTGATTATGAGTGGTTCATGGGACAGAACCCTGTCATAACCTGGGGAGTTGTTTTAGGTTTTACTTTATACCTCTTTAACTAGAGTGTAGGTCCAGATGTCATAGCCTCAGAATTAAAAGATCCCTTTAGGAAGGAGCCGAGGAGGAATTTCTCTAGTCAAAGGGTGGTGAATCTGTGGAATTTATTGCTACAGAAGGCTGTGGAGGCCAAGTCAGTGGATATTTTTAAAGCAGAGATAAATTTGTTGATTAGTGCGGGTGTCCGGTGTTATGGAGAGAAGGCAAGAGAATGTGGTTAGGAGGGAGCGTTGGATCAGCCATGATCAGCGGAGTAGATTTGATGGGCCGAAAAGCCTAATTCTACTCCTATCAGTTATGAAAAGAAATCACTCTGGGGTTTTTAATTATCATTCTTTGCCCTTTCATTTTTTTTTTTCTGGTAAAATCTAAAAATATTGCTTTTCCCGAGCAGGTCAGGCAGTGTCTCTGGAGAACGTGAAGAAGTGATGTTTAGTGTCGCGACCCTTCTTCAGACTAAGTGTTTCTACTGAGTGCGACCACTAAATCATTAGACCGTATCTTGGTGAATGATTGTCACAGAATGCAAAAGATGTTATCGATGTTGAAACGCTATATGGTCTCATCAACCCTAAAACATTTGTGGAAAGCTACAACTTTGGAATTAGGAATCATCTCTAGTTCATAAGACTGCTGCCAAGTATTGTCTTGTCATGGCAACGTAGTCAGTTATACAGCATGGAAACAAGTCCTTTAACCCAATCTGCCCATGCCAACTAAGATGACCATATAGGCTAGTTTACTTTAGAGATACAGTGTGGAAACCCATGCAGTCACAGGGAGAACATACAAACTCCATATAGACAGCATCGGTGGTCAGGGTCGAACCTGGGTCTCTGATGCTGTAAGGCAGCAGCTCTCCTGTTGTGCTGCTGTTTCTCGCCATAACAGGTGAATTCTCACCCTCTGTGGAACACTCCTTAAACTGAATGTGTTACCATTGTACTATTGAACTGCTTCAGGGTGTAACGACTTACTGGAAATGCGGTTGTTTATGAATGGTTTAGATAGATAGACAGACAGACAGACAGGCAGACAGGCAGGCAGGCAGGCAGACAGACAGACAGACAGACAGACAGACAGACAGACAGACAGGCAGACAGACAGGCAGACCTTTATTGTCATTCAGACCGAAGTCTGAACGAAATTGCAGCAGTCATACATATAATACAATAAAATAAAAACAACAATAAACACATATTAACATCCACCACAGTGAGTCCACCCAGCATCTCCTCACTGTGATGGAGGCAAAAGTCTTAGGTCTGCAGTCTCTTCCCCCCTCTTCTCCCTCTGCACTGAGGCGATACCCCCCGGGCGATGTTATAAATCAGTCCCGCGGCTCAAACACCGCGGCCCGGGGTGGTCGAAGCTGCCGCCCACCAGTCCTGCAGACGCAGCCGCTGGCCCGCGGCCGAACCCCGGACTCAGGCCACCACCGCCAGAAAACTGTCCCAGCCACCCTCACGTGAGTACCGTGCCGTCTTCAGCCTCGGGCTGGGCCGCCCTCGACATGGGCGCCGAACCTCCCCCGGGCTGGGCCGCCCCGACATGGGCGTCGCTTCTTCCCCCGGCCGGGCCGCCCCGACTTGGGCGTCGCTTCTCCCTCTGGCCGGGCCGCCCCGACATGGGCGCCGAACCTCCCTCAGGCTGCGAGCGCCGTACCTCCCCGAGCTCGGCCGCTCCGACGGGAGCCTCGTTCCACCCTTGGACTGGCCGCCCTCACGGGAGCACTGTTCCAGCCCTGAGCCGGACCACCCTCACAGGAGCGAGCTCAGGGCGAGTCCTGATGGGCTCTGCCTCCAGAGCCTCGAGGTCATCAGCTCCATTAGGCCTCAGCGCAGACGGAGGCAGAGAAGGGGAATGCGACAAAAAAATCGCATTCCCCCGCAGGGAGAGACTGCAAACCCCGTTTCAACCCCCCCCCCCAAAACACAAACTAAGAAACAAAACCTAGACTAACCAAAACAAAATAAACAACACAAAAAACACAAACAAACGGGACTGCCGGTGAGCCGCTGCAGCCAGGGCCGCGCCGCCACTCCGATGGAGAACTTGGTGGATAGACTCAAAAATGCTGTAGCAACTCAGCGGGACAGGTAGCATCTCTGGATTCCTTCCCTCCAGAGATGTTACCTGTCCCGCTGAGTTACTCCAGCATTTTGTGTCTACGTTCAATTTAAACCAGCATCTACAGTTCTTTCCGACACATTTTGAGAACCTGGTGGATTTGGGCAACTTTTAATCATTCAAGTTGTTCAACGCCACTTTTTTTGGCAAGGGGATGTATCTGCACCTGGTTACTTTCAGGGGTCCCTCGCCTTGACTGTTTCCCAGAGGCTAATGGTAAGACTGATGCAATTTGGTTTGAAGACTAACAGGAGGCTATGGATTACATGCTAGTAAATTTAAATTGGCACATTCAACTGCAAGAAAAAGGAGCACAAAAGTGCTGGGGAAAGTCAGCGGGTGCAGCAGCATCTATGGAGCGAAGAGCCTGAGGGCTGAGGGAGAGCTGAGAAGGGGAGGAGACAGCAAGGGCTACCGGAAATTGAATGGAATGTTTATGCCGCTAGGGTGCAGGCTGCCCAAGCGGAATATGAGGTGCTGCTCCTCCAATTTCCGGTGGTGCTCACTCTGGCCATGGAGGAGGCCCAGGACAGAGAGGTCGGATTCGGAAAAGGAGCATGTCCTCAACATGCCGGTCTAAAGTGAGGGTTAATCAAAAATAACTAGTTATGTGAGTTCTGTGTAGAACGGAAGTTTTCACAGCAAAAAAGCCACAGGAAGCCTCCAGGGCAGTAAAGCCAATGGGGAACAATGTAAAATTGGGCATGTCCAAGGTTTTATGCCAACAGCAATGGTGGGAAGCAGAATGACTTGAAGATAAAGAATAGTTAAGTGGTTCATGCATGGACATGAGGTAATATGTGGACATGATTGATACAGCAACAGATTCGTTAATTTTGGGTGAAGGCCTATGCCCAAACCTGAGCACATCCCTATGAAAATAAGTGAGTGCGAAACATTTGGTCCATGCACTGAACACCAGGTTTTAGTGTATCACAAGTTATTAAGAAGGAACATCTGATTGTAGTTCATTAATCTACCACCAACTTTGCACAAAGATTGGTATTGAAACTTGCTTCAAAATGTTCCCATTCAAATGCTAATGGAAATATGCTGAAATATTCAAGCGTGTTCCATGAGTATTACAGATTATAATGCATGTACTTGCTCTGCTAGATTCAAAGACATCTATGATCATGTAAATGCACTGAAGAATCAGATGGATGCTGTTTTTAAGAGCTTTGTAAACTAGGTGACGGTTGTGGTACTTAAAGTGAGCTGTTGACTGATTACAAGGTGATTTGAGCTGTGCAGGATGTTTTCTGCATGTTGCAGTTAATACAGCATCTCCACTGTCCTGAGGCATGTCAATATTTAACGCTAAGCAACGAAAGGAAATGGAAGTAACCAAAAGCTACTTTCCAAAATAAATCCTTGGCTGGCAGCTTTTAAAGATGGAGAGAAGTCTTGGTCTAAGGTGGGAGTTTCATCCCACCAGGTAAATGGGTGACGTGTACCGTTTGATGCAGTTGGTGCTAGTGAGTTGGTGTTTTGGTTACCACCTTGCCAAAACTAGGTTTAAAAGGAGTCGTTTGAGATTTGGTGAACTATGAAGCTGATTCTCACTGAAGATAGACACAAAATGCTGAAGCAACTCAGCTTATCAGACAGCATCTCTGGAGAAAAAGAATAGGTGATGTTTTGGGTCACGACCCTTCAGTCCATATTTTTCTCCAGTAATGCTGCCTCTCTTACTGCGTTACTTGATCATTTTGTCTATCTTTGGTGGAAACCAGCATCTGCAGTTCCTCCTACACAGATGATTCTCACTTTTGGAGCTGGTGGGTGTCCACCTTGAAATGATGGAAGTAGATTTTAATAATGATAGGGACATGTTTATCCTGAGGTGGCATTTGTACATTGCACATAAATCCTACAAGGCAGTGAAAAAACTGCAAAAATAAAATAAATTGTATGTGCCCAACCCAATTAGGAAAGGTGACCATGGTAGTGCTTAGTGTCCTGCTTCTGTAGCCAAGTAGGGTTGGGGCTCTGCAGTTCAGTTCCTGACGAAGGTAGCTCTTCCTGAACTTGGTGGTGTGGGATTTTAGGCCCACACTGGAGGATTTGTACCTGATAGAATAGGCAAGAAGATGGCAGGCCTGGATGGGTGTGGATCCTTAATGCATGCTGCTGCCTTGAGGTAGAGCTTCGCAATGCGAGGGTGTCTGATGCTATGACGCACTGGGCCGAGTCAACCACTGCTGTCTCCTGCATTCGTATGTTTAGTTTAGAGATACAGTGTGGAAACAGGCCCACCAGATCCGCGCTGACCAGTGATCCCTGCGTACTAACACTGTCCTACACCCACTTGGGACAATTTTTCCTTTTCCAAGCCAATTAACCTACAAACCTGTACGTCTTTAGAGTGTGGGAGGCAACCGAAGATCTTGGAGAAAACTCACGGGGAGAACGTACAAACTCTGTACAGACAGCATCCGTAGTCTGGATCGAACCCGGGTCTCCAGCGCTACATTCGCTGTAAGGCAGCAACTCTACCGCTGCGCCGCCATGTCGCTGTGTTGGGATTACTGTACCAGGTGATGCCACCAACTCTACAGTGCATCTGTAGCAGTTTGTTTGACTATTCAGCGACATGCTGAATCTAGTTCTAAAAAGTAGTCACTGACACGCTATCTTCATGATTACATTTTGTGCTGGCCCAAGGACAAATTATCTCATCTATTATTGCCCAGAAAATTGAAACTGTTAGCTCTGCCATCAACTCGCAATTGAAACTGGCACATGGCTCCTGGCTTCACAATTCCTGTCAAGGTGGGAGGATTTTAATTCACAGCATCTTTATGCAATATCAATTGCGACATCAACTCGGTGCAATTGTGTTGAGACACTTCTGTTGGCAGCCAAACATTCTTCTGTCTAGACTACGTAGGCCAATGTAAATGATAATCGGCTTCCCTGTAAGAAGCACTCCAGCTCACAAGTGTTCAGGCTAACCTTTCTGTTTGACTAATCTTAAGTTTTGAAGCCGGTAAACATACTGGAACAGTTCTGTGTAGGTGGCATTGACTCAGATTTGATGTGAAATGTTCCCATATATAGCCTGTGATACACAAAATGCTGGAGTAACTCAGCGGGTGAGACAGCATCTCTGGAGAAAAGGAATGGGGTGTTTTGGGTCGAGACCATTCAGACAGTCGGTGGAAAGGGGAACGAGAGATATAGACGGTGATATAGAGATATGGAACAAATGAATGAAAGAAATGCAAAAAAAAGTAACAATTTTTTAGTAGCCTATTGCAATTTATGTGTGTGTGTGTATGCATATACACATACGCGCACACAGGCACGCGCACACATACATATCCATATACATTCACATTCACATATACATTCAATGGTATATGAACACACTGATCTGTTCTGTATTTATGCCTACAATATTCTGTTGTGATGAAGCAAAGCAAGAATTTCATTGTCCTATCTGGGACACATGACAATAAACTCTCTAAAATCTCTTGAATCAATGATAAAGGAAACGGGCCTTTATTAGCTGTGGCGTAGGTAAAAACGAGATAGACAATGAGAATCAACAAGAAATAATCTCATCAGCCTGAGTTTATTAATCCTCTGAACAATTTGTGTTGACTTGTGATTGGATTGTCTTGTTGACTGTAGGTAATAACATCGGTGTTAGTGACAAGTTCAAGGAAATTTCCCAGGCAAGGCATGGAAGGGATAGATTCTATTTAGTACTATGTTTTTGTGCCCCCAGTTGGCAAGTTGCAAATGACATTCTTATATTTCAGAGTACAAATGAAATGAGTGTTCATTGGATCGGGATTAATCCTCCTACACCAATGGTACCAGCTCAATGTAAAAACAGCAAGAACAATTTTCAGCGTTTTCACCAATCGCTTGCACTCTGCCCGCCAGGACACGCTGGATCTCCCGGTTGCTTACATTTTAACTCTTTCCCCTTCCCATACTGACCTTTCTGTCCTGGGCTGCCTCCATGGCTGAAGGTGACCAGATTCCTGGCTTTAAGTAGATCTCAAATAAAAGCCAGGCAACTCCCACCTAGCGTGTCGACTGATGCCCGCCACCGGAAGCTGTGTGCCCTCCTGAAGGCAGCGACCCTGGCGGAAAACGTACGTCGCCAGCGCATGACATCTATGAGGACACTCGGAATACATATACCTCCGCAGGGTCCTGAGACTGAGAGCAGCCACCTGGGTATGGACGCAAACCAGCGCCTGACCGCCCTCCTCCAACTGGAGACCCAGAACCTCTGCAGTGACCCAATGATTCCTCTCCTGCCAGAAGAAGTTCACCAACCTCCTCTGGATCATAGTGACAAATGCAGAGGATGGGACCAGAGTGGCCAGCCGGTACCACAACATAGAGGCCACCAGCTGGTTTATGACCAATGCTTCCCCCCCCCCCCCCCCCGGTAAGAGAGCACGCCAAGGAGGCCTGACCAACACCCTATTTGGGCGAAGACCTTCGCCTCTAGCTCCTGCCAGTTCGCTGGCCAAGCCCCCTCAGTGGGACTTGGGTAGACCCCCAGGTAGAGGAGGTGCGTAGTGCTCCACACATAAGCTGTCATCTCCGGCAAGGAGTCCACCTCCTACTGATCCACCGAGAGACCAGAATACTTCCCCCAGTTGATCCTGCTGGCACTCGCCCATCCTCTGCAGGTCAATAGGGTCGGTGAGGCCAACGTGGGACTGCAGACTGCCATGTGATGAAAGAATGGATCGACTGGGCTTGTGTTCACTAGAATTTAGAAGAATAAGAGGGGTTCTTATAGAAACATACTTCTTAAAGGATTGGACAGGCTGGATGCAGGTAAAATGTCCCCGATGTTGGGCGAGTCCAGAACCATGGGTCACAGTTTAAGAATAAGGGGTAGTCCATTTAGGACTGAGGTGAGGACTTTTCACCCAGAAAGTTGTGAATCTGTGGAATTCTCTGCTACAGAAGGCAGTGGAAGCCAATTCACTGGATGTTTTCAAGCAAGAGTTAGATTTAGCTCTTGAGGCTAAAGGAATCAAGGGAAATGGGGGGAAAGCAGGAATGGGCTACTGATTTTAGATCTGCTGTGATAATATTGAATGGAGGTGAAGGGCCGAATGGCCTACTCCTGTTTTTCTATGTTTCTAGGCCAAGCAGATGGTCATTGGCTAGCTTAGTTTAAGAGGAAAAAGTTTCAAATACTCATAATGTGACTGGCTTCTATGTACAGCTCTCTCTCTCTCTCACTCCCCTCTCTCTGTGCACTAGGACTGGATATTTTCACAAGTCTGCTGATATTTTTCCCTCTGCGAGGTGACTTTGATCATTCTTGAGCCCATTGTGAGAGGACACAGCTCCTTTCTGTGATGAGATCAGCGTCTTGTTTCTGGTGCCAGACATGTAAATTGTGACTTGCCTGCGAGTCAGCTGAATGTAAGTGATGTTACTGGCACCGTGGCCCTTGGAGAGTCAGTAAAATGATTCTGCCAAAGATGGAGCAAAATGCTGGACTAACTCAGTGGGACAGGCAGTCTCTGGAGAGAAGGAATGGGTGACCTTTTGGGTTGAGACCCTTCTTCAGACTGATTCTACCATTTTGATCCATTCCTTTTCAAAATCCCCCTTGATTTGCTGATAATTTTTCTTCTCTAGATTGTAAATTAGATAGTAAATTAGTGAAATACTCATTGGCTGAGTCTTTTTTCTTCTCCAGTAACTGGTGGTTTTGACACTTTGTTTTAATCCAAACATTTGAGCACACTTGAAATGGGACATTTAATTTTTAGGCAACGATATCTAAATGTCAAACTTAAGAAGCTAGAAATATGTAACTAATGCTAAAAATAATCAGCAAGTCGGATAGCTTCTGTGAAAAGAGAAAATCGTTTGGGTTAAAGATGTTAACTATTACTCGGCCTTTCATGAATGTTTCCTGCATCTTTGTAATCGGTGTTTACCTGTAACATAACATACAGCAGCCTCTACTTCTCCTGTCTGACATTTAATTGAATATGTAAGAAGGACCTGCAGATGCTGGTTTAAACTAAAGACATATACAAAAAGCTGAAGTAACTCTGGGTCTGGCAGCATCTTTGGAGAAAAGGAAGTGGTGATGTTTTGGGTTGAAACCCTTCAGACTGAGTGTCAGGGGAAAGACAAATGAGTGATAGAGATGGTGACATGGAAAGATGTAGAACAAATGAATGAAATATTTTTTTTTTTTAAAGAAGTGACAACGATAAAGGAAACAAGTCATTATTAGCTGTGGGATAGATGAAAATGAGTTACAGACAATGAGACTCAACAAGACTACTTTGAAGCCAGTACAACAACTTGGGTAGGCTGAGGAATGGGGAGTGAGGGGATGCAAGGGGTTACTTGAACTTAGATTCTTTTTGCACAACTACTCAATTGATTAGAATTTAGTTCCAAACCTAAATCAGCAGTGTTCATCTTAGCTGGAATATCAGTGCTGGTATGCGGAACGTGAACAAGCTAACACGCCATTGCCAAGTAGAAATTCAAAACACTGTCTCCATTCACAGCCTGTATGTGCAGTTGTAAACCGGACTTTTTTCAATGTTTGCAAAAATCCTGCCCACGCTCCTCTGGAGCGGAAATGTAGAGTTTTGCAGGCGCGACCGGGGTCGGGTCCACAATGATGGGCTGTGTGTGGCTTTAATATCAAGCGGGGTGAAGTGATGGTCAAATGTTGTATTCAGATCAGAGTTCTGGATCTGCACAAGCAAGTAGCCACTGGTTTGGAGGTGATGGTGGGAGAGGGGGCAGTGGTGGAAGAGATGGGTGGGAAGAACGACAACTGAGGCATCCCTGAAGATTGCCACAAGTTTTCTGCTTGGTCATGGCTGCCAGTGGCATGCCAAAACTATGTTTTAAATTGCAAATACTGAATCTGAAGTAAAACCCAAAGTGCACAATGCAATTGGCAGGTCAGGCCACAATTATTGAAAGAGCAATGGTTAATGTTTTGAATCTGGGACAATGCCAGGCAACAAGATAGTAAGTTTTCAGTAGGAGAGAGGATTGGTGAGCAAAGAGAATCTCCGGGTGAATCTTGATAGAATAATTGCAGCTGTTAATAGCAGCTTGTGTCTAATTGTTGTAAATGGCATGAAATGTGTCCAGGGAGGACGTATGTACAAATAGAATAAGGAAAATCTGACCAAGGTGATGAGCAGAATGATGAATTCTGCTACAGGCCAATTTAGTTTATTGTCACGTGTACCGAGGTACGGTGTCAAGCTTTTGTTGCGTGCGAACCAGTCAGCCGAAAGAGAATACATGATTACAATCAACAAAT
Organism: Amblyraja radiata; assembly: GCF_010909765.2. Lineage (NCBI taxonomy): Eukaryota > Metazoa > Chordata > Chondrichthyes > Rajiformes > Rajidae > Amblyraja > Amblyraja radiata. The sequence continues at coordinate 11,481,119 of NC_045986.1, read as the reverse complement.
GTTGGCATGGAGAGGTGAAATAAATTGGCAGGCACCAGAGGTTCAAGGTGGATGAAGCAAGTGCTGTTTCTTCTTGGTCCTGGTTAGCACACAACAAAAAAGCTATTTGCTGTACCACAGTACATGTGACATGAACCTAAACTATCCACAGATGCTGCCTGAGCCTGCACTTTCTATTTAATTTCTGGTGGCATAATATGTCGAGTACTTCATTTAAAGTAATTTCTGATCAGAGAGCTTGTTTGAACCGACTATGAATGTCTTGGTGCCGGGAGTTTAGTGCAGTACGCATCTAGAATGAGGATGTTGGCAGCATTTGCAATGAAGCCATTTGGCACAAGGTTTTATCTTGCAACATTTCCTGCATGTGTTTGGGATGCTAGATAACTAACATGTTATTCATCGTTCCCCATTCTTACCCACGTCTGGGTCTTGTGACTAGTTGGACTACTTAAGAATTTTTAAAAACAATTTCCAGCAGCTTTAGGCCTATGATGCTGAATGGAGTTAACTGGATGTTTGAAGTGGTTTCCAATTCCACTCTTGGGTTTGTTTTGGGCATGTTTTTGTTCTTGTAACGACCCCTGATATCCAAATTCTGGTGGAATGATAGTTTTGGAGACCACTTGGCCCCACTGGCTTCCATTGCTCTGGTACAATGAGTAGTCAATGTCTTTGAATTCAGTAGGTTAGTGCATAGCACAGTGCAGGAACAAGCCCTTTGGTCCACAATGTCTTGTGCCAACATGATGCCCCTGTCTGCAATTGATCCAAATTTCTCCATTCCCGTGCCTATCTAAAAGTCTCTTGAATGCTATTATAGATTCGGGCTCACTACCACCCTGACAACTTGTTCCGGGCACCCGTCACCCTCTGGCTTAAAACTGCTGGTGGAACATGGTGGGTCAGGAAGCATCTGCAATGGGCCCTTCATTTGGACAGAGTATAGGGGAAATGGCCAGTCTTGTGGTAAAGGAAAGGGGGCAAGACCTGGCAAGTAATACGTGGATGAGGAGGTGTGTAGTAAGTGTATTGGGGAGAGCGAGGTGGAGATGGCAACGGAGGTTGGGAAGGGTTTGGTGGGGGTGGAGGGAGGTGGTGTGGGCAGATGGGACCAGTGAGGGGGGGGGGGAGTTGTGTGGGAATGGGACAATAAGGGATGCTGCCTCTCCTATGGAATTCCACCAGCAGTTTTTCTTTACGCACCATTAAAATATGGTCTGGCATTCAGAAGGTCCAGAGGAGTCTAGATTATTGTTTATTGTGGTCATTTCGTTACCCTGCAGAATTACATCACAGATTGAAATAGGTAATCATGCTACCTATGATGGTAGTTGCTGCAAAGCCTTGTAGAAAATAGTGTCATAAAATCTGGCAATGGGGAAACGAGGTCAGCGGCTGGACTTTCTGACCCTCAAGGACAAAGTTATTTTAAGTGTTTTTAATAGCTGCATACTCTGCCTCTGCAAGCTAAAATTAAAGCCTATATATTAGGTAGACACAAAATGCTGGAGTAACTCAGCAGGACGGGCAGCATCTCTGGAGAGGAGGGTCTTGACCCGAAACGTCACCCATTCCTTCTCTCCAGAGATGCTGCCTGTCCCGCTGAGTTACTCCAGCATTTTGTGTCTACCTTCGATTTAAACCAGCATCTGCAGCTCTTTCTTACACAGTCTCTATATTAGATTGTTCAAGAATAATGTTGCACAAGTGACAAAAGCGATCAGTTTGCAATGGCCATCCACAGTTAAAGTAGCAATGGTGTCTGATTACTGGCAAAGCCTAAATGGAAGCTTTTTTTTAGCCCCTATTCTGCCCAGATGTAAGACTGTCTTGCTTGTCAACTTCCAAAGTAACACGTGATTCTCTGGTTAACAATCCAATTTGTGTTCTAACAATTTGGCCTTTGTAATGCAAATGTTTCCCAGTTCCTCTCTTACATTATATCCAATTGGAATTATGGAAAAAGACAAACTGCTGGAATAGTCGGCTGGTCTGGCAGCAGCTCGGGAAGACATGAATAGGTGAAGGTTTGGGTCAGGCCGGGCCTTTCAGACCCACGTTATGGAATGGCAGTTTATAGTAGAACTACCTGCAGCTGATTTTCTTTTTAAGTTGAGACTTTTGGTGTTTAATTTTAAAGCCACATGGAATAACAGTTTGATTATTGTCTTTCTGCATGAGTTTGTGTCTGAGAATGTACATGGCCAAAAGCTGACCAACAATATGTCCCAGAGAGGTGACTGGACATCAGCTGTAGAGCAGTCATTGCCTCCAAGGAGTCCTATTGTCCCATTAGCAGCTGCTCTAAACCAGCAGTTTAATCCTTGGAGGGCAGTTGTAGCTTGATGCCAGATACAGTAGTTTAGAATATGGAATGAAGACTCCTTCCTGCATTTTCTCAGCTTGTGTAAACTCCCTTAACTGTTGAATTTAGTACAAGAATTTACAGAATCTATCACACAAGTATGTCTTGAAATACTCTAGGAATTAATTGGAGGGGTTGTCCTGTATTTACCAGTTCAAACAGGTAGTTATACTGTTCCTGTAATTGTGGTATGCTATCAGTCACTGTGCTCCTGAGTGCTGTATAAACCAGGCTGTGTCAGATGTCAGGACCCATCATGGAGTCTGGAGCTCCTAAGCAACTAGTAGGAACTGCCCCGTTTCTGTGAGATTTGCGAGTTTTTCGTGCACCAGACCGAGCATTAAGCAATAGTTTGCAGTTTCATTTATTTACTTTTAACAAATGTTATGCTTTAATTGTAGTATTTGCCAGTGAAATGTTAAGATGTCCATTGGTGCTTATCACTCTTGTGCATAATGTACCCACCGTGACTTCCCCAGTGCAGGGGGGGGGGGGGGGCGTTTTGGAGTGACTCCAATAGGGGTGGCACAGCAATCACCTTGCTTTCAGCGCCGGAGATGCGGGTTTGATCCTAACTACAGGTGCTGTCTGTTCGGACTTTGTACGTTCTCCCTGTGACCCATGACGTGGGTTTTCTGCGAGATCGTCTGTTTTCTCCCACGCTCCAAACACGTACAGATTTGTAGGCTAATTGGTGTGGTACAAACTTAAATTGTCCCTAGTGTGCGTAGGATAGTGTTAATGTGCGGAGATCGCAGGTCTGTGCGGACTTGGTGGGCTAAAGGGCCTGTTTCCGCGCTGTATCACTAAACTAAGCATGCAATGGCTTTAGTATTGGATATTTTGCATTGAAAGCTTGGGCACTGTGAATATATTACAGATTAAATATAAAGCTTTCCCCTTTCTGTTTTCAGCCGAACCACTGCCATTGATGGACCTCTGTCGGCGTTCAGTGCGAGTCGCTCTCAGCAAGGATCGCTTGAATGAAATCCAGTCTCTACCACTACCAGCATCCCTGAAGAGTTACCTTGCATACCAATGACAGCTGAAGAAAAGGACTGTAACCTCCAGACATGGGCAGTTAACCCATTTATCTTCCATCCATTGTGTGGTGGGCATTATTTTAAAACTGGTCTTATTTTCCCCAAAGCCCAGCAACTCTAACATTTTCATCCAGTCATTTTTGGGGGTCCAGAGGTTTTTTTTTACAAGTTGGGAGATTTTTTTTAATCTGTGGAAACCTTTCCATTAACTTTTGAAATAGAATCGGCCAAATCCCCAAAGATGCTGTTGTTTTACAGTTTTTGATGGCAGCTTTCTTTTAAAATGATTATAATCTACATTTCAGTTTGTCAGAATAGAGATTTGTTCTAGTTTTTCTGCAGTGTATTGCTACTTCGCAAAAAAAATAATGCTGGGCATAAAATATATTCTTTTAAAAGCTGCTATTGGAGTCTTTAAGGAGAAACATTAGAGTATTTGGTGTAGAGAATGGGTGGGTGGCAGCATTGGGTGTGGGGAAATTTCCATTGGATGTTTGAGTGGAGGGAAAGTTTTTTTGAAGATTTTAGTTGGGTTGAATTCAGTCCATTGAAAAGACCCGATTTAGTCTATCCAAAGGAAACTTGCCTCTAATACTGAATTCATTACTCTCTCTTATAATAAAAATCTTAACATTAAATTATCCTAACCTAACTTTATGAAGTTGGTCGGGTATCATTGTCGTGTCGTTTTGAGTTGACCCATTGTTGCTGGAGTGCACAAAATGTATCCAAATTGTGAATAAAAGGAATGCTGTTTCTGAATGCCAAAATCCTAATTACAAAGACTTTACTAGCCGTGCTGGTAGAAAATGTATTCCTAATACCTACACTTGCAAGTAACTACATATGTGATTAGTTTTGGGGAGGGGGGGGGGGGGGGGATATATCTGCCTGGTCTGAAGGTAACCCAGTGCCTCTTGGTTTTAATGTGCAATATGTCGATAAAATGGTTGTTTTTAAAACTATCATTCAATAAAACTTAAATTCTAAATTGGCTTCTGTTTATTTTGAGAGTTTGAACTTTTTTTGCAACAGAGTTTTGAATTAAATCCTGCAGGTGATTGCTGAAAGATGTCAACAGAAAGCTTGTGGAACATCGCAGCCATTGGATCTATTTTTGTGTGTTGCCAATATATTTAAATGAGCCGCTGCCGAACATTATTACTTTACCTCTGCGTTCTGTTTAGTTTAGGAATGCAGCTTGGAAACAGGCCCTTCGGCCCACCGAGTCCGCACAGACCAACAATCACTTGTACACTAGTTCGATCCTGCACACTAGGAACAATTTGCAGAAGCCAATTAACCTAAAAACCTGTACATTTAGTTTAGAGATGCAGTGCGGAAACATTTCAGCCACCGAGTCCGTGCCAACCAGCGATTCCCTCACACTAACTATCCTACGCACATTGGGGACAATTTATATTTATACCAAGCCAATTAACCTACAGACCTGCGTGTCTTTGGAATGTGGGAGGAGGCCGGAACACCAGGAGAAAACCCACGTGGTCACAGGGAGAACCTGCAAACACTGCACAGACTGCACCCATGGTCAGGAGCGAACCTGCGTCTCTGGCTCTGTAAAGCAGCAACTCTACCGTTGCGCCACTGTGCTGCCGTCTAATACTTTGAAGGCACTAATGAGAGTTTGTGCAATTTCCTTATCATGGTTTCAGTTCGGCAACTCTGTGATAAACCTGACCAGGAATGCAACTGACATAGTTTAAAATGAGTATGTGTACAAGGTCAGATGTGTCCTGTGGGTTGCCTTGCTACAAGCTCTGTGGCATCACTTGCAAGGGGAACTGCTGTGTATCCCGAGAAGGGGCAATTCAAAGAGCATAGTATATTACTTTTAAACAAGTTTACCAATTGACCTAATTTTAAATTGGTATCAAATGGCAACAGGCCAGAGGGCAACCAAAAATAAATTTGCAGGTGAACCATATGGTCTGTGATATTTTTACATTGGTCTATTTACTTCTTGACTGAAGCCTCCATTTACTGGGTTAAGAGTGGTGGGATAAAATGGCTGTATATTTAACAGTGACTAGTCAATTTTGAAGCTCGTTCAATGCTATAAGTTTTCACAATTTAGTCTAAACAGACGATTAACTGCACCTGCTCACTTCATGATAAAGGTTCCCATCAGTATGAATGCATTTCCTTCTGATTTGGAAGGAATGAGAACAGTTGGCTTTATCACCAATCTCTGTGCAAGCCAGAAAATACAAGCCCATAACTTCCTAGCGTCCTCTGAAGTTTGAGTGTCGCTGAAAGGAGTAGTGTTTTTACAACAGCAAACATTGTTAGCAGATTAGCGATTCTACAAGGAATTCCCAATGTCTGTGGCACACATGGTTGCTGTAACTGCTGAACGAGCTTGAGGAAGTCTGGCTAAGCCTCAAAGCTGCAGCAATGAGTGAAACTCTATCAACTTAACTTAATTGCACCTTGAAGGAAGTTGGACCATTTTTCGTGCATTTTTGATTGCAGCAATTATTGGGATTGTTTAAACTCTGATTTGGCATCTCTGGGCAATGGAAAATGACTTGTTTCTGCTGATGTGAGTTGTCAAGTTACTAATTCTGAAGAAGGGTCTCTACCTGAAACGTCACCGATTCCCTTTTCTCCAGTGATGCTGTCTGACCTTACTCCAGCTTTGTCTAAAATATTTTGATATATGGTTTATGATATGACAAAATATATATTTTGATTTATACTTTGATATATGGTTTGAATCTTGTGTCCATGTGGAATATTGTATAATAAACTGAAGAAAAGTATCAGTTCAGTCACCAAGTGTTTGTTAGTGGAAGGAACCACTTTAATCGAGGGCAGCCTGGGCATTACTTCATGAACTGAACAAATCCGTTCAACTGACCTCTATTTTCAATGCTGCGATCCTCTGATTGGAGACAAATCTTGAACCTTTATACCATGCTACCTGCTGCATGGTCGGATAGTCAGCGACTAAACCGTCTCGCCCATCTGGTTTGCCAGGTGAGGAGGGGGCTGTGGACCCAGCAGGACCAAATATGAGACCTGTCAAACGGCAGATGAGCTCCTAGCGAGCAAACGGCCATCCACACTTCAGTGGAAGTTGTGACCACTGGCTTGCGTAGCATTGTAAGGAATGCCCGTCAGAAACCGGCACCACTGCGTCGCTAATGTTTTCAACGATTTAAATAAAAAATAATAAATCTATTATGCCGTAGATATTGTATACAAATATTTTTTAATCTATTTAGAATTGAAAAGTTTACTAATGCAAATGCTTGACAGATTAATTTAAAGGTTCGCTTTTGAAATGACGTTATCATCAGATTAGACTACCATTCTATTAATCTCATCGTGTGATGGTCAAATAGGATTTAACTGCTGTGGCAGGTATTGTGTTTGTTGCTTTGTTTCCATCATTCTGTTATCTCTTCCCCCAGCCCATGTCCCAAAGGGACAATAAACTGACCTTGAATGGGTAACAGTAATGAGGAGCTTTTTCTATGGATGTTAGAGATACAGCGTGGAAACGGGCCCTTCGGCCCACTGATACTGTGCCGACCAGCGATCACCTCATACACTAACACTATCCTGCACACTAGGGATGATTTACAATTTTACTGAAGACAATTAACCCACAAAAACTGTCTTGAGTGTGGGGGAAACCAGAGCACCCAGAGAAAACCCACGAGGTCATGGAGAACATACTAACACCATACAGACACCAGTAGTTGGATTCAAACCCAGGTCTTTGGCGCTGTAAGGCAGCAGCTCTACCTCTGCACCAATATGACATCCTTTGTTGTGCCGCATCAGGGATTTCTGCAGAATACTGTATATTTGCTGAAGTAATGTACTAGTTTTTTTAAAGCGGGGCCAGTCTTTTACAATGAATCTGTTCGCTGGCATACTTGGGAAAGGCCCCTCCTCGTGTGTGTGTGTGTGTGTAGCACTCGCCCAACCATTCATATTTTGCTGCTGATCTGCGTGTGATTTTCATCTTTTGCTGATTGAATCCAGGCGCTAGTGGAAGATTCTGAGTTTTTATTCTGAGTAAGTTTGGTGTTGCTGCTTCGGTCAGCATTTCACCATTTGTGATGGGGTCTGAGAATGTATTGACTGCCCATTCCTGAGCACATTTGCAATTCAAAGACTCGAGCACTGTAGATTATACTCCTCTCCGGTACACCAGTGAGCCGGAGGTTTTTAATGACAGTCCCAATAACTTTGTCACTCGCTGAAGCTTATGATTCCTGTCTTGTGTTAAAAAATTTCCCAGTTCTGGTGGGATTTGAACTTACTTCTCTAGACCAGCAGTCCTTGGCACTCGAGACCAGATGCTAACTTAATCACCTATTCCACTCTCTCCAGTTTAGAGATACAGCATAGAAATGGACCCTTCGGCCCACACAGTCCTGTACACCAGTTCTATCCCATACACTGGAGACAATTTATGGAAGCCAATCAACCTGCATGTCTTTGGAATGTGGGAGGAACCCAGAGCATCTGGAGAAACCCCACGTGGTCACAGGGTGAATGTACAAACTTCACAAGGTCTGAATCAAACCCGGCTCTCTGCAGCTGTGAAGCAGCAACTGCACTGCTGGTCCCAACGCGCAACGGGTGAATTCTCACCCCCTGCAGTCTGCTGCTTAAACTGAATGTGCTACCTTTGTACACCTTGAGCTGCTTCAAAGTGTAACAACTTATTGGAAAAGTGGCTGGTTATGAATTAAACTTTCCAGTGGACAAGGCTTGAGCAGTAATTGATCAGAATGTGCTTGACAGCTCCTATTTTCTAAAGGATAGGGACTGGGCAGAAGTAAACCATCTTCCATTTGTAATCTGGCTTTCCCCCCCTCTTCTAAAACGCTTCTAACTGGGTTTTATTTGTCAACACCAGACATGGTCCTTTTTATTATATGTTTCTATCAGTTGTAAACATCTAAGGACCAGTATTTCTGTCCATTCTTTTCGTCATTTGTAAATTTTCTTAACCCCAGCTTGATTGAATTTCATCTTTATCTTTTCACATTCATTGAGTCATGGAATTGTAGGTGTCATGACTTATGAAATAGTGAAAGGCCTGGATAGAGTGGATGTGAGGAGGATGTTTCCACTAGTGGGAGAGTCTAGGACAAGAGCCCACGGCCTCGGAATTAAAGTTTGTGCCTTTGGACGGAGATGAGGAGGAAGTTCTTTAGTCAGAAGGTGATGAATCTGTGGAATTCATTGCCACAGAAGGATGTGGAAGCCATTAATGGATATTTTTTAAGGCAGAGATTGATAGATTTGTGATGAGTATGAGTGTCGGGGGTTGTGGGGAGAAGGCAGGGGAATGGGATTGAGAGGGAAGGATAGATCAGCCATGATGAAATGGCGGAGTAGACGTCTGGACTGAATGGCCTAATTCTGCATCACTTATGAACTGGTGACAAGCCCAGCATTTTCCAAATATTTTTAAACTGAGTATTTTGAAGGTCCCATTTTGAGCAGTTGGGCACCCACATGCAACTCAGACCAACAGTTCTATCAGGTTGGATAAAAGATCACAATCTACTTTCTGGCAGCAACTGGTGCGAATGCTTCTGTCATTGCTGGTCCACTGCTGGTGTTTGCTACTAATTTAATATCAGAAAAGATATTTTAATGTAGCTATGGATTTCTACTAGTCAGGGTGGCATGGTGGTGCAGAGGTAGAGTTGCTGCCTTGCAGCGCCAGAGACCCGGGTTCGATTCCGACTATGTGTGCTGTCTGTACGGAGTTTATACTCTTTCCCGTGACAGTGCGAGTTCAAGATCTTCGGTTTCCTCCCACACTCAAGACGTAGAGGTTTGTAGGTTAATTGGCTTGGTATAAGTGTAAATTGTCCCTGGTATGTAGAGTACTGTTAATGTGCGGAGAATGCTGGTCGGTGCGGACTCGATGGGCCGAAGGGCCTGTTTCTGCCCTGTATCTCTAAGCTAAACTAAAGTTGTATATTGATCCCTGTGTAAAATGATGGGCAGAGTGTAGAGGATAAATAGTAAAGTGAACTTACGGAAACAAGATATCTGGTCTGACATCAAGTGGATTCCTGCTCCCCTCAAAGTTCTGCATTAAAGTGAGCCTCTGGTTGAATAAATATTTAGACTGGCTACAGCTTGGTATTAGTGATGTATGAGGAAACACGCCTGGTTTCTTCACAGTTTCGAAACAAGAAAAAAATAATTGAAGCAAAATATTTGGTTATTTCTCAATGAGGAAAGATGCAAATTACAGTGCTATTGCAGTGGTGAGAGGGGGGTGTCTCTTCCAATTGTGAACTCTTTATAGCTAAATCAGTGTTATTAATCAGTATTAAGTTATTTATCCATGCCTCCTGAGTTAAAGCCAAATATAATTAATCCAAGCAGAGGATTCTGTCTGCTAAAGACAGATGGAAAGATTTTGAGAAGGAGTTAGTGTTTGGTTCCCTGGGGTGATGGCACAGCCATTTCCTGTCCCTACCTATAAGATGGCCTCCTTGGCAATGCCGAACAATGGGGCAGTAGTTCCTGAGGAACAAGAGTTCCTGCAGGTTGGAGGCGAGAGGAGGCCTGTGTTTGAACACATTAGTGAGCACTGAAGTTAGATAGGTTTACAATCAGGGTAATTGACACTTCTATGGCCAAGAGCTAGCAATTATCAAATCAGCATTGTGATGATGGGTCGAGGTTTCTTTCCCTGGAATGGATAATTTAGTTTAGAGATACAGCGCGGAAACAGACCCGTCAGCCCACCAAGTCTGCGCTGACCAATGATCCCCGCACACTAACACTATCCTACACACACTAGGGACAATTTACAAACTTTACCAAGCTAGGAGCAAAGAGGTCCTTCTGCAGTTGTACAGAGCCCTAGTGAGACCATACCTAGATTATTGTGCGCAGTTTTGGTCCCCTAATTTGAGGAAGGACATTCTTGCTATTGCGGGAGTGCAGCGTAGGTTTACAAGGTTAATTCCCGGTTTGTCGGGACTCATATGCTGAGAGAATGGAGCAGCTGGGCTTGTACACTCTGGAGTTTAGCAGGATGAGAGGGAATCTCATTGAAACATATAAGATTGTTAAGGGCTTGGACACACTAGAGGCAGGAAACATGTTCCTGATGTTGGGGGAGTCCAGAACCAGGGGCCACAGATTAAGAATAAGGAGTAAGCCATTTAGAACGGAGATGAGGAAACACTTTTTCTCACACAGAGTGGTGAGTCTGGAATTCTCTGCCTCAGAGGGCGGTGGAGGCAGGTTCTCTGGATGCTTTCAAGAGAGCTAGATAGGGCTCTTAAAAATAGCGGAGTCAGGGGATATGGGGAGAAGGCAGGAACGGGGTACTGATTGAGGATGATCAGCCATGATCACATTGAATGGCGGTGCTGGCTCGAAGGGTGCTCCTGCACCTATTGTCTATTGTCTAATTTGCCTACAAACCTGTATGTCTTTGGAGTTTGGGAGGAATCCTGGAGAACCTGGAGAGAACCCACGCAGGTCACAGCGAGAACGTACAAACCCCATTACAGTAGACAACAGAGTTTTGACTGAGCTGCAATTCCAGGAATGTGGAAGACACCAGCCTGCACTGCAGCAGAGTTTAAATCTAAAAATGTTAAGTATGGATGAAGGCTTCAGTTGCAGATTGCCTAATGCAACAGTCGTTGCCTGATGATGGTGGATATAATTAGTGTCTAAGTTACTGAACTCGTTCCTGGCAGATCCTGAGTTAGGATTGTGTAGGATCCTGAACTTGAACCATCCAGTTGAGTCTAAAAATGTGGCCACTAATCCGAATCGTGCAGTGGGAGCAAGAGAAGGATTTGTTATCTCCAATATTGAACTCCATATTGTGAAGTGTCCTGTAAGCACAGCCTGTTGTCCCTGCAGTTGACTTGATTCTGTAACGAACCTATACATTTGTCGTTCAAAACAAGATCAGGCAAGGGGCTGCAGATGGAGTCACCTCTGGCAACCTTGGGCCGAGTCACCCTATTATGACTGGAACCTGTTGGGGTGCACTTGCACTTTGATTAGTACGGGTGTCAGGGGTTATGGGGAGAAGGCAGGAGAATGGGGTTAGGAGGGAGATAGATCAGCCATGATTGAATGGCAGAGTTGACTTGATGGGCTGAATGGCCTAATTCTGTTCCTGTCACTTATGAACACTTCCAGACTTTTATAGTTTAGAACATTAGAAAATAATTGACTATATATCTTCAGTGGTTGTTGGCCATTATTAGTAAATGGTCACATTCTTGGACAAAAACTATATTGAAGCTGAAAACCTTTTTTTTAACAAAAAGCTCCAGAACTAATTGACTTGCCTTGTAAGTAGGCTCATTATGTAATCGGGATCGTGCAAATGCAATTTGTATTTGTAGCCCCCAACTCTCAGCCCCAACTACTGGAGCTGTTCCTCGTTCTCGTGCAGCAACATTTTGCTGAGCAACTTGTGTTCCTCAGTAAAGTTGTCAAGGCAGCAAACTGCAGTGCGTGAAGCTGCTCCCTCAAGCCTCGACACCAGCGTTTGATGCTGCAAGCGACTATGGCCTCCATGGAGTATAACTTTGTTTTCCCTGTTTCCAAATGCCAAACATGTTGAGTCAAGAATGTTTTATTGTCATGTGTCCAAGATAGAACAATGAAATTCTTACCTGCAGCAGCACAACAGAATATGTAAAAATCTGTAAACAATAAATGTGAAAATGGTTCAGTGTGTGTATATTTATATATGCAGTGTGTATGTATATCACTGTGTGTAGATATATATGTGTGTGTGTGTATGTATGTGTGTATATGTATGTGTGTGTATACATATATATAATATGTATGTGTATATATATCTATGTGTGTGTATATATATCTGTGTGTGTATATATATATATGCATGCGCGCACGCACACGTACAGCCGCTGATATACACAAGCTGAACTTTTTCACGTTTATTATATTGTTTACAGAGTACTATTATATATATGTGTGTGTGTATATATGTGTGTATATATATATTTGTATGTGTGTGTATATATTTGTATGTGTATATATGTGTGTGTGTACATATATACATATACACACACACGCTGAACTTTATATATGCTCACATATACGCACGCACATACATACACAAAGACGCACATGCATGCAAACATACAAAAGCAATCTATGTAGTCTTGAAGGTAGATAAAAGTGCTGGAGAAACTCAGCGGGTGCGGCAGCATCTATGGAGCGAAGGAAATAGGCAACGTTTCGGGCCGAAACCCTTCTTTAGACTATGTAGTCTTGAGATTATTTGAAGGTGAATTGATGATTGTAAATTGCCCCTGTACAGTGGTGTGTGGGGAGAAAGGCAGGTGGGGTGCAGTGTGTACAATTGATGAGGGTAAGAGGAAAATGGAGTGGTTGCTGGTGGATGTGAGGCAGTAAGTCGAAAGCCCTGGACCTGTGGTGTATGACTTTTACTAAAACAATGCAGTATCTAGCAAAGTACTGGGTTGATTATGAGATTAGGACAGAGAATAAACAAAACGACTCATCTGTAAATAAGTCTTTAACCAAGTATATCCATGAAGAAATTCTAAATTCCTGATTAGATTGTTTTGACAGATCCCTACAGTTGGCCCTTGGAAAAGTCATGTTTTGTATTTGGTATAATTTAATCCTGATGGAATAAATGTCTGTGGTTATTTGCCAAAGAACAGATGACTCGTTTGTCTGTTAACAATGTCCAGTGACTGTACTGAAATGAGCACTTTTGCACTTAACCAATCAAAAAAAATTCCATGAACCACTGAAGGCTTTGTTACGCAAGGTCCACAATGGGGAGACATACCTGACATATTTATTCCATTATGGGTTCTGGCTGTTTACTGTCCATCTCTAAATGCAGTTAAAGTACCTGATGAGCAGTTGAAAACCATAGCCTGAAGGGCCACAGACGAGAACTGCGATTAAACTCAAGTTAATTTCTAGTGTAGGAAGGAACTGCAGATGCTGGTTTACACTGAAGAGAGACACAAAAATCTATTGATGATACGTTTTCACACCTTGCCCTTCCTTATCTCTGTGCCTCCGCCTCCCCTGACTCTCAGTGTGAAGAAGAGTCTCAAACCGAAACATCGGCCATTACTTCCATCCTGCGATGCTGCCTGCCCCGCTGAGTTATTCCATTTTGTCTCTATCTTTGGAGTTAATTTCTGTCTGATATTGCTACACACAGCAACTAGATTGAGTCTTGTACAGTGTTTAAGAAGGAACTGCAGATGCTGGAAAATCGAAGGCGGACAAAAGTGCTGGAGAAACTCAGCGGGTGCAGCAGCATCTATGGAGCGAAGGAGATAGGCTGGGTGGGTCCCAGTTCAAACTAAGCAAAGATGAGTCTGCCTTGGTCTAAGCGATCTCCCATTTGCCAAACATTTAAACTCCCGTTCCCACACTGACCTTTCTGACCTGGGCTTCCTCCCTAGCTGTTATCAAGCAACTGAACCATCCTGCCACAACCAGAGAGCAGTGCTGATCTAATACCCACCTCAATGGTGACCCTCGGACTATCCTTGATCGGACTCTGCTGGCTTTACCTTGCACTAAACGTTATTCCCTTCTCATGTATCTATCCGCTGTAAATGGCTTTGTTATTGCTCGATTGTAATCATGTTTTTGTCTTTCTGCTGGCTGGTTAGCATGCGACAAATAGCTTTTTGCTGTACCTCGGTACACGGCCAAATTGGAGGAACAGCACCTCATATTTCGCTTGAGCAGCTTACTACCCAGCGGTATGGTTATTGATTTTTCTAATTTCAAGTAACCCTTGCATTCCCTCCCTCTCCGTCCCTCCCCAACCCTAGTCACCCTGCTAGTTTCACTGTTCGTATCCCTTCATTATCATCTTTTCCACAGCCAACAATGAACTATTGTGGGCTCTTTAGCCATCGGAGCCATCTCTGCTTTGTTCTATACCTTTTCATACCACTAGTTTCCCTCTCCCCTGAATCTCTGTCTGAAGAAAGGTCTTGACCCGAAACATCGCCTATTTCTTTTTCTCCAGAGATGCTGCCTGACCGGTTGAGTTACTCCAGCATTCTATGTCCATCTGGAAGCAAGGATGAGCTTACAATACTGGATGTTCCTGCAGATGGCAGATGTTCCTCCTTGATCCAGGAATTCCATGTTTACTGTTACTGAGACAAGCCTTTAACTTTAAATTTATTGAACCTGAATCCCATAGCAGATGAGGAATTTTGCATTTCCGGATCAGCTGTCCAGAACTGTCTGCTAGTCCAGTTAACCTTCAGTGTCCTGAGCTGATTTTAGTTGGAATTAGTCCAGATAGATGTTATTCTAGTTAATTTTCAAAGCTTGGTATTTGGGAATAGCAATGGGATATATTTAGAAAAGAGGTCTGATTTCAATGTTGGTTAGTTTAGAGATACTGCACCGAAACAGGCCCTTTGGCCCATCGAGTCCATGCTGACCAGCAATCCCTGCCTAGTGACATTTTACAATTTTACCAAGCCAATTAACCTATGAACCTGTGTAGGAAAGAACTGCAGATGCTGGTTTAAATCGAAGAAACTCAGCAGGCATGGCAGCATCTCTGGAGAGAAGGAATGTGTAATGTTTCGGGTCGACCTACAAACCTGTTCGTCTTTGGAGTGTGGAAGGAAACTAGAGATCCCAGATAAAGCTCACGCAGGTCATGGGGAGAACGAACAAACTCCGTACAGACAGCACCCGTAGTCAGGATCGAACCTGGGTCTCTGGCGCTGTGAGGCAGCAACTCTACTGCTGCGCCACCGTGCAGCCCCTGAGATAAGGAATTTAGCATTTCTGGATCAGTGGTGACGAGCTGTGTCTGCTGGTCCTGTTAACCTTAACCTCCAGAGCTGATCTCAGTTGGATCCAGTCTAGATGTTATTCTAGTTAATTTTGAAAGCTTGGTGATTGGCAATAGCAATGGGATTTTATTGGAAAGGAAGTCTGAATTAAATGCTGATAGTTCATGACGCAAAATGTGGGGAAAACAAAGTGGTCTGGCATTCCTTTGAATATTGCCACTGGTAAGAGTTTAAAATGAACCCAGTAATCAGTAGTTCCTGAGTTACCATATGTGGTAAAACAGGTTCTAAATAACTGCTTCCTAAAACACATTTTCTTCAGAATGTCTGCGTTAAAATCCGAAAACTGCCTCACTATAAAACAAATCGCTCTGTAGAATCCAGACACCCAAACATCATCTCGTTCCAGCAATGCTGAATATTTGAAATAAATGAGTCTTCTCTGAGTTTGATGTGTTCACTGTTTAAACAGCACTGTTGCAACAAAACATTGCAGTCGTCTTAGACACTCTAATTGGCAACTGCTGCGAAAGGCAGAAATAAAAACAGTTTTTTAAAAATATCACGGGCTTATCTGAAATGCTGACTCATTATACACAAGGGCAATTAGAACTTGCCATGGGCTCTGATTGTGTTCACTCAAATGTTAACTCTTTGGTTAGTTGGATTGAGCAGAGGTCTTTGTTCGTATCCAACTTTCTAGATGCCCTGGGCAGGCGTTCAGAGATCAAATAGACAATTATACCACGCCAATTAGCCTACAAACTAGTTGGAGTTAAATTAGAGCCAAATGACTTGCTTCCACTTCAATTCCAAGGCGGCTGGAGGGTTAATTTTAAGTTTAGATTAGCGATACGGCGCAGAAACAGGCCCTTCAGCCCATCTAGTCCGTACCACACATTCATTGAAAATCCTAAAGATGTGGGTTGATGGGTTAATTGGCCACCAAATTGCCCTTGGGCAGGAAAGGTTTAGAAGTTTAAAGGTTAAGAGGGATGTGGGCAGGTGGTACTAGTATAGTTGGGGCATCTTGGTCGGTGTGGGCCGAAGGGCCTGTTTCTGTGCTGTATTACTCTGTCATGTTTAACCGGCAAAATCTGGCAATGTGGTGGAAATGGAATTGGTGTAGTATTGGTGTCATGGAATGCTTGGTGGTCAGTGTGGACTTAATAGGCCAAAGAACCTTGGAACCAAAGAACGCCAGCACGGTGGTGCAACGGTAGAGATGCAGCGTGGAAACGGAACCTTCAGCCCAATGAGTCCGCGCCGACCAGCGATCCCTGCACGCTTACACTATCCTACACGCACCAGGGACACTTTCCAATTATACCAGGCCAATTAGCCTACAAACCTGTACGTCTTTGGAGTGTTAATAAATACTCATTCACCAGACCTTGAGAATAAAATGGTTATTGTAGCATTATGGTTAAGATGTTGCAAGGCTTGCTTTGCTGATCTTGACATCCCACCATGGAGTCAAAAAATCAAGTCATTTGTGAAATTAAAAACTCAGTGATGGAAAGCAGGCATTCCTTTCAAGGGATGAATATGTTTATTGGGAGTGAGATGCTATATTGTGGACATGTTGCGCCATATCACAAGGTTCTACAAACCTTTGGTTAATACTGGTGTTAGTTGTGGGTGTCAAGGGGCTGTCCCACTGCGGCGACCTAATCCGCGAGTTCACAAGACTGTCTTCGACCTTCAAGCTCGAGGGCAGTCGCGTGGAAAACCTCGAGCTGGATCGACCGTCAACCATGAAACCGTGAGCTGGACCTTGCGTCACCAAGATATATGGAAGATATACGCTACCAGGGTGCAAGGAGTTCAAACTCGGCTATCTGATTAGACATTTTTGGTTTGGCATTTGGCTCTCCAGGAATCTTGTTCCCACACTCTGTGAGTTTGCTGGAAATTTTATTATGCTATTTATTATGTAACATCTTAAAACTGAAGCACCAGTGTGCTTGAGTATTAGTTGGGATAATATTTAATAGTTTGCAAATGGCCAATGTTGCATCCAAGTCTTAAGCTTGCCGCATTAATGCTGCCTTAAGTGCCTGTCCCACTTTCACGAGGTAATTCACGAATTCTCCCGGGTTTTCCCCTTGATTCAAACTCGCAGAATGTTCGTAACGAGTCCGTTGGAGTTCGTAGATATATCGTAGCGGCTCGTTATGCTGACCGTAGGTACTCGTGGCATCAGGTAAGTCGGGACGTTTTTTCCAGCCCGATAAAAAATGTCCACGAGTAAAAAAAATGGTCGGGACGAAAGAAATTGCAACTTTTTACTCGTAAGGGGGGCATCAAAATAACCGTGGGAATTTGTAGACATACTCGTAGGAGTTCGTGAACATAGTCATGGAAGGTCGTAGGAGTTCGTACATTACCACGATCTTGATTTTTTTTTTTATAGGTCCTTTAAACTCGGCAGAGGTATTGAATTAAGTCGTGAAAGTGGGACAGGCCCTTTACTATATTTAATTCAAAGTCCGTGGGGAAAAAGCATGTCCAATACTATAACTTTGACTGCTGCAGTCTTGGAACCTCCCTGCTCTGCAAAGTACGCCAGATCAAACTGAAAAGGATGCCAAAGATGTTATATATCTGCGAGTTTGTTATGGTTACTGTATTTAAACTAGTTCATCTGGTTTTGCCTGTGCTGATGGCGTTCTTAAGTTTGTATTTGGAGATAGTTGGGAATACTGTGAAGGTGTTTGGGAAGAGAGAGAGAGAGAGGAACTTAAACAATGGTAGACAAAAGTGCTGGGGGAACTCAGCGGGTGCGGCAGCATCTATGGAGCGAAGGAAATAGGCAACGTTTCGGGCCGAAACCCGGAAGGAAATAGGCAACGTTTCGGGCCGAAACCCTTTGGGTTTCGGCCCGAAACGTTGCCTATTTCCTTCGCTCCATAGATGCTGCTGCACCCGCTGAGTTTCTCCAGCACTTTTGTCTACCTTCGATTTTCCAGCATCTGCAGTTCCTTCTTAAAGACTTAAACAATGCTGTTTTAACACCTCGTGCATTAAATAATGCTGTAAGCTCGCCGCTTCTTGCCACTTGCAGGATCTCGAAACCCAGTTCTGGGCTGAGACCTACCGCAGCTGTGGGAGCATTTGAAGTTGGTGCCAGTGAGCGCGGACCTGCAAATGATCACCTTCCAACTGTGACTAGTAAAAGACCCCACTCCATTCTGGCATGTTTCCATCTCCATTTCCATCACCTACTCATTTCCATTAAACTGTTCCAAGTAGTTGGAAAGTTGAATCGAGTGTTTAACACGGACTTATGTTGTCCGATCTTGTTTCATCACAAGCGGGATGTGGGAGGAATTTTTTTATTTTTGTTTTTATTATGTGAAATTATTTTTACACATTTGTCCCATTTGGTTCTACAGCACTTTAAAAAAAATCAACTCCAATCTGGCAATTGCTTTGTGGAAAGCTTAAAAGACCATTCTTTTCTCTCTAGGGTCTGCACCTCCAGAATGAAACACAGCAATCTGTGTTAGGGCAGCGCATATTAAATGCAGTGAAACAGCCACGGGCGGGAGATTTATCAGGGAAAATGTAAAGGGCCTGTCCCACGAGCATGCGACTCCATGCAGCAAGCGCGACCTAAAGGGCCGGCCTCACCAGCATGCGACTCCATGCAGCAAGCGCGACCTAAACGGCCGGCCCCACCAGCATGCGGCAAGCGCAACCAAACCAGAAGCGGGGGCCGCGCGGAGGTCGAGTGAGTGACGTGAAGATCCAGCGAAGTCCGCGGGAAGTTCGCGCGTGACGTACGGCGTCGAGGCGGCTGCGGGCCGGCAGGCCATTGGCACGCAGAATTTTTGAACACGGTCAGTTTTTCGGAGCCCCGCGCGATGTCGGGACCAGCTCCGCACAACTCCATACGGCTCCGGCGATCGAAGTGGGACTGGCCCCGCGTGGCCGTACGGCTCAAGCGACCACGTTAGGTCGCGCTTGCCGCATGCTCGTGGGACAGGCCCTTAAGGGTTGAGAAATAACTAAATAGCTTGTTTTAAGAAGTGGAAGTGGTGAAGGCAGGTTCGTTTTATCATTTAAAAATAAATTGGATAGGTATATGGACGGGAAAGGAATGGAGGGTTATGGACTGAGTGCAGGTAGATGGGACTAGGTGAGAGTGAGTGAGTGTTCTGCATGGACTAGAAGGGCCGAGATGGCCTGTTTCTGTGCTGTCATTCTTATATGGTTAGTGGGGGTTGGGGGGAGAATCCTAAAGTCTGGGCATCTCCAGACGTTGCTGCAAAGAGCAGAATGTTCAAAGGGGGAGGATGTTCAAGATGCCAGAAGTAAGGGCAGCACAGTGACGCAGCTGGTCGAACCGCTGCCTCACAGCGCCAGAGACACCGGTTCGATCCTGACCTCTGATTCTGTCTTTTTAGTTTAGTTAGAGATACAGCACGGAAACAGGCCCTTCGGCCCACCGAGTCGGCACTGACCAGCGATCTCTGCACATTGACACTACCCTACACACACTAGTCACAACTTTACATTTACACCAAGCCAATTAATCTACAAAGTTGTACGTCTTTGGAGTAAAGGAGAAAAAACGACGACCTTGGAGAAAACCCACGCAGGTCACGGGGAGAACGTACAAACTCCGTACAGACAGCATACGTGGTCACAATCAAACCTGGATCTCTGGCACTGTAAGGCAGGAACTCTACCACTACTGAGCTGCCCTTTCTGTGTGGAGTTTGCATGTTCTGACTCTGAATGTGGATTTCCTCTGGGTGCTCTGTTTTCCTCCCACATCCCACAAGGACGAGCGGGTTTGTAGGTTAATGGCCCCGGCGAGTTGCGGCCATACCCGACAGTGGCCCTAGCTGGCCCCCCGCCACGGAACCGGGAACCAGCACGGAGACACCCGGTGGGCCGCGGCCTGGAGGGTGAACGCCACCGAGCCCGGCCCCTGCTCGTCCCCCGAAGGCCGGAGAACCGACGGTGAGGGAGCCGACGATGATGGTCCCAAGGAGCAAGGCCGGAAGGAAAGTGAACCGAGGTTGTAGCGTCCGTGGCCTCAAGGCCGGTTGCTGGAGCCGTCACCGGGCAGAAAGGTGGGCGTGTAGAGGGACGTCGCTTTGCTGAACAATCCAGACGAAGGCGATGGCTGGAGGCCCTGCAACAGCCTGGGGCTCGCCTGGATCAGACGCCGCTCCATCAGGCCTAGCACATGGACTGGACTTTCAGAATGGTGCCAAATCGGGCGACTGGTAACATAATTTCACTGTGGTTTGCAGGTTACAATAAAGCGCCATTGAACCAATGTCAATCATCCCAAGTTTGAAGGAAGTGGATGAGAAAGTGGGTTAACATAGAACTAGTGTGAATGGGTTAGCATGGACTTTGTGGGTGGAAGGGCCTATTTTCATCCTGTATCTTTCAATCAAAGTTAAAGGCAAATGCAACACTGTGGGTTGTGGCTCTGGAGCAGATTAATGTTTGGGAGCCACTAACATCGTCTGTGTGGAGGTTTTGTGCAGATGATGCTGTATGCAAAATGGTAGGGGTGATGAGTCCATCAAATAAATTATACCTGCTTCAAGGTAATGATTTGAAACTCGTGGATGGGACAAGCACGAGAATCAGAATTGGACTCTGTGGAAACTAGCTCTTTGGCCCGAGTGGATTAAACCATCCAGCCCCAACCTATACCAGGCAAAAGAACACTGCTGAAGGAACTATGTGGGTCCGACAGCATCTGTGGAGGCAATGGAGTCTGAAGAAGGGTCTTGACCTGAAACATCACCCATCCCTTCTCTCCAGAGATGCTGCCTGTCCTGCTGAGTTACTCCTGGATATTGTGTTTAAACCAGCATCTGCACTTCCTTCCTACATGTATAGACAGTTGATGTTCTGGGTCCAGTCTTCATCTGGACTCTCGACCTACTGAGTTTTTTTGCTTTAGATTCCAGCATCTGCAGGGTCCTATCTTGCATCTCACATCTCATTTGATTCCATTTTCCAGCACTTAACTGTATGTTATCTAAATGTATAAACACAGAGAACCTACACAGCTCAGGAAGTGTTCCACATTTCAGTTATATCTGGATGGAAAAAAATTCAAGTCCTTTCTACCTGCACTTAAATCTACACTTGTTAGTTGAAGACGCCTCTCCGATGGATAAGGCTTCTATCTCCCCCATCAATGCCCCTAATAATTTTGTATCCCTCGATTTGGCCTTCTCTCCTTGTAATTCAAAACATATTGTCGCAGGGATCATCCTAGTGAAGATATACACAGAGTGCTGGAGTAACTCAGTAGGTCAGGCAGCATCTCTCGAGTCCAGCATTCCAGTAGTTTGCAGCTTAAGTGCCTGATGAGTCAGGCGCTCATGTATCTATCTTCAGTATAAACCAGCATCTGCCATTCCTTCCTACACATCCTGGTGAATCTCCTCTGCATCCTCTCCTGTGTACTACTGCTACCTATATCCAATTGCACAGTATCTGATATGCTTATCTAAGATGTATCTGAGTGCTTGTGTATGGTTTGTAGGTTAATTAGCTTTGGTAAAAATTGTAAATTGTCCCTAGTGTGTCAATCAATCAATCAATCAATCAATCAATTTGTTCATCACATACATAATAAAGTGCAGTGAAATGAATTTGCCAGCAGCAGTACAATCAAAAAAGAATACACAATACACAATAAAAATTTAACACAAACATCCACCACAGCATTCTTCACTGTGGAGGAAGGCACAAAGTAGTCAGTCCTCCTCCATTGTTCCCCTGTGGTCGGGGCCATAAACCTCTGCAGTTGCCGCTGCGGGCGGCCGGATGTACAGGCCCTCTCGTCGGGACGGTAACCCGAATCGGCGCTTCCCTACTGGAGACCGCGGCTTCAGGGTGTTGTAAGCCGCAGGCCGGCGGTCGGAGCTTCTCCAGGGATTCTCGGCGAGGATCCCGCTCCGGATGGTAAGTCCACGCCGCGCCCGCAGCTAGAACGTGTGTAGGATAATGTTAGTGTACGAGGAGATCGCCCGAAGGACATGTTTCTGAACTGTACCTCTAAACTTTAAAAAGGCACCAGTGAAACACGAGGTTTTGATCTACTGTATCTGTGAGCTTCATGTCTGTTGTTAGTGAGACCAACTTTTAGAAATCCCAGACTTGGCTAATTTAATTTCCTGGCTGCTGAGATTTGAGTTGAATGAAAATCATCAGAACACCAATAACAGGTCTTGTAATTGAACTGCTGTGCTAAAGCGGTCCGTTAAACCTCTCGCTCTGATCCAGACTCCCTCAATGGACCAGAGCTGACCTCTGCCTCATGGTAATCAGCGTGTGTTAACCCACAAGCAACAGGTTAGAGCATTGATTCACCTGTTACTCATGGCTAGCTCATTTAAGGGCAGCACAATGGCGTAGAGGTGTAGTTACTGCATTACCCCACCAGGGACACGGTTTACATCCTGACCACAGTGCTTGTCTGTGTGGTGTTTGTACGTTCTCCCCGTGACCACGTGGGTTTTCCCCAGGTGCTCCGGTTTCCACCCACAGTCCAAAGACGTACAGGTTTGTAGGTTAATTGAATTTGGTAAAGATTGTAAATTGTCCCTAGTGTGTAGGATAGTGTTATTGTACAGGGATCACAGGCCTTATCTCTAAAGTAAACTAGACTACCTGGGCAAGCTGCAGCAGGCTGCTGTGTTGGCTCACAGGCAGAGTGCAGGATCCTTTGGCAACCCTAACAAGTTGCTGTGGGTAGAGGTACCTGTAGTGTGCAGATTGGTGAGGATGTGGTCATTGGGGTTGTTTCCTCATGTTGTCTCTCATCTGTGGCTCTGTTGGTGAACCTTTCATATCTGTGGGTTCAAGCTCTGTACGTGAGCCTTGATAGATCAGGGTAGATCTCTGATCGAGGTTCTCATAAAGAACCCGAGTCCACAGATAGGAAATTATCGCTAACTGAGCCGCTGATTATGCTCTGCAGAACCGCGTCACGGTAGACGAGGGATGGGCAAGGGAACAATGGAAGGATGACCATCTTCAGATGATTCATCAGTAACCTTCCTTGGACAAAGAACGGCAGATGCTGGTTTATACCAAAGGTAGACACAAAGCAGCCGGAGTAACTCAGCGGGCCAGGCAACATCCCTGGAGAAGATGGGGAGTCGACGTTTCGGGTTGGGGCCCTTCGTTCAGCGTTGAGGGACGGAATCGAGGGACGGCATGGTGGTGCAGCGGTAGAGTTGCTGCCTTACAGCGCCACAGAGCCGGGTTGGATCCTGACTACAGGTGCTTGTCTGTACGGAGTTTGTCCCCATGACCTGTGTGGGTTTTCTCGGGGAAGCTCTGGTTTCCTCCCACACTCCAAAGACGTACAGGTTTGTAGGTTAATTGGCTTGGTATAAATGCCAATTGTCCCGAGTGTGCGTAGGAATAGTGTCAGTGTGCGGGGATCACTGGTCGGCGCGGACTCGGTGGCCCGAAGGACCAGTTTCCGTGCTGTATCTCTGAACTAGACTAAAACCAAGCGAGGGTCTCCACCTCACTTGTGGCAGCCCATCAGGCTGAGTACATTATCGTTAACGCAGCACCTGACTGAGTGCCGACAGGGCCCTGAGAAACCTGGTATCAAGGGGGATAAACACACCTGTGCAAAGGAAGGTGGATATGGTGGTTGGAGGTGAATCATCCCATCTCCAGGACGGCATTTCATCATTTTTTTACAGTAGTGTCCTTGACATGACTATCCTTGGATGATATCATCAGTAACATTCCTTCCATACTCGGAAGTGAGGCTATCTACTGATGATTGCACAAGATTCCATTTCATTTGAATTTTACTCAAGCAATGAAGCAGTTTGTTCCTACGTGCAGCAAGACATGAACAACATTCAAGCAGCGGCTCAGTGGCAGGTAAATCTGCACCATGGAAGTCCAGAACCTAACCATCTCCAACCAGAGAGTCTAGCCAGTCGAATGTGTAGGAAGCAACTGCAGATGCCGAAGATAGGCACAAAAAGCTGGAGCAACTCAGCGGGACAGACACCATCTTTAGAGATGGTACCATGTGCAAAGTACTATTGATACAGAGTTATTATATATCATTACAACTACTTTAATTAGAATACATACAGAGACCATCGAAATGAGTACTGTAGGCATAGGTTGAACTAACTAACAAGGCTGCCCGCATGCCCTAGGTGGTAGTGTGGAAACCTGACATGGATTATGGATCAGGTCAGCAGCAAAACCAGACATGGATCAAAACAGCAATACTGTTTGATCTACTAGGAATAGGTAACGTTTCGGGTCGAGACCCTTCCTCAAATTTTGGCTTTCTTCTCCAGAATGGTAGTCCAGGGCTACTCTCCAGTTGTGGTAGGATAATTCAGTTGCCTGATAACAGCTGTGTTGCCCACTAAACAGTTCAATATATTTGCCACCCTTCCCAAAGAAGGTGAGTTTGTCAACTGCCACCATCACCACATTGTCCACATGTCTCATCGTTCCACCTTTAGGGAGGCATTTTTATAGAATTAGATCCTTTATTTGTCATTCAGACCTTTCAGTCTGAACGAAATTTCGTGCCTGCAGTCATACATACAATAATACAATAATACACAACAGAACAGACAGTAAACACAAATTAACATCCACCACAGTGAGTCCACCAAGCACCTCCTCACTGTGATGGAGGCAAAAATCTTAGGGCTGCAGTCTCTTCCCTCCTCTTCTCCTTCTGTGCTGAGGCGATACCCCACCGGGCGATGGTAAAATCAGTCCCGCGGCTCACCGAGCTCCGCGAACGGGCCGGTTCAAACACCGCGGCCCGGGGTGGTCGAAGCTGCCGCCCTCCAGTCCAGCGAACACAGCTGTTGACGACGTCGTCCACTGGCCCGCGGCCGAACCCCGGACTCAGGCCGCCGCCGCCGCCAGAACGCCGTCTCAGCCACCGGAGCACCGTTCCAGCCCCGAGCCGGGTCACCCTCACGTGAGCGTCTCAGCCCCACGTCAGGCCACCCCCATGGGAGCGCCATTACCCTCGAGCTGGGCCGCCCTCACGGGAGCTTCTCAGCCCCTCGCCAGGCCGCCCTCACGGGAGCGTCACAGCCCCTCACGGGAGCGCCGTTCCAGCCCCGAGCCGGGCCGTCCTCACGGGAGCGAGCCCAGGGCGAGTCCTGACAGGCTGCCTCCGGAGCCTCGAGGTCGCCAGCTCCGCCATTAGGCCTCAGCGCAGACGGAGGCAGAGAAGGGGGATACGACGAAAAAGTTGCATTCCCCCGAAGGGAGAGACAGCAAGCCCTGTTTCAACCCCCCCCCCCCCCCCCCCCCCACATAAACACAACCTAAAACCAAAAACTTTGCTAAACAAAACGAAAAAAACAACACAAAAAAGTAAAAACAAACGGACTGCAGGCGAGCCGCAGCCGTTCACCAGCGCCGCCACTTCCGCGTACTCCTAGATCTCGCTGTTCTGCAACGCTCCTCGCGGCTCTACCATTTACTGTGCAAGCCCTGCCCTGGTTTGAAATACCAGAGTGCAACACTCCAACTTGTCAGAGTTAAATTCCACATGCTGTTCCTTGACTGACCTCCCAACTGATCTAGGATGGCACGGTGGTGCTGCGGTAGAGACCCGGGTTCGATCCTGACTACAGGTGCTGTATGTCCGGAGTTCGTATGTTCTCCTTATATAACCATATAACCATATAACAATTACAGCACGGAAACAGGCCATCTCGACCCTTCTAGTCCGTGCCGAACACGTATTCTCCCCTAGTCCCATATACCTGCGCTCAGACCATAACCCTCCATTCCTTTCCCGTCCATATAACTATCCAATTTATTTTTAAATGATAAAAACGAACCTGCCTCCACCACCTTCACTGGAAGCTCATTCCACACAGCCACCACTCTCTGAGTAAAGAAGTTCCCCCTCATGTTACCCCTAAACTTCTGTCCCTTAATTCTCAAGTCATGTCCCCTTGTTTGAATCTTCCCTACTCTCAGTGTGAAAAGCTTATCCACGTCAACTCTGTCTATCCCTCTCATCATTTTAAAGACCTCTATCAAGTCCCCCCTTAACCTTCTGCGCTCCAAAGAATAAAGCCCTAACTTGTTCAACCTTTCTCTGTAACTTAGTTGCTGAAACCCAGGCAACATTCTAGTAAATCTCCTCTGTACTCTCTCCTTGTGACCTGCATGGGAGCTCAGGTTTCCTTCCACACTCCAAAGACATCCAAAGGTTTGACAAATGTAATGCGTTTTGATTGCTATGCATCCAAGACTAGGTTTGTAGGTTAACCTGTTCAGTGCCACCCTCGAGTATACAATAGTAAAAAAAACACTTGGTAGTGAACAGGTTAATTGGCTTTGGTAAAAATTGTAAATCGCCCCTTGTGTGTAGGATACTGTTAGTGAGCGGGGATCGCTGGTTGGTGCTGACCCGGTGGGCTGATGGGCCTGTTTCCGCGCTGTATCTCTAAACTAAACTAAACTAAACTAAACTAAACTAAACTAAAATCTTCCAAAATTAGATAACCTTCCTCAGTCTACCATACTAACTAATCTATTGTATCCCTAAACCTGTTATGAGCAAGAGATATCAAAGCTTTCACGTTTACACAGCTTCAAGTCATGCCCATTGATAATACTGGTTACCTTAACATTAGGAAATATTACCTTTGTTCAATACAAGGAGTTTGAACTTTTTATTCAAGACTAGTTTTGCATCTTGTTCATCACAGTAGCCCCAGTGATGTGTGTCTGGGATCAAGACTTATCAGGTACATCGGAGACCCATTCTAAGTGGGCTCTGTCTCTATAGTTCTTTGCCCAAGAACCTTTTGAGTTGACAACTTTCTCTGCCAAAGTTAAACGAAACTCGGCCATTATTTATTATCTGAATCTTACCGTGAGGTTTCTTTGCGGTGTTTGAGTTTTCATTTTTAATTTCCCCCTCTGCATTATCTCACTGAATGTGGATGTTTGAACTGTAAGATGGTGTACGGGGAGTCAACATCAGTGGTGATTCAACAGCCATCGACTCAAGGAGGCTTGGTTTTGTTTGTGTTTGGAAGGAACTGCAGATGATGGTTTACACTGAAGGCAAACACAAACCGCTGGAGTAACTCAACGGGTCAGGCAGCATATCTGGAGAAAAGGAATAGGTGACGTTTCGGGCTGGAACCCTTCCCTATTCCTTTACACCAAAGGCCCTACCTGACGTGCGGTGTTACTCCAGCATTTTGTGTCTCTCTGGTACAAACTAGCATTTGCAGTTCCTTCCTACTCATTGGCAGGAGAGATGGTATGGTTCATGTTTAGTGAAGTTTATGATGAGCAGGCAGATGTATGGGGTAGGGGGAAAAATAGATCAGCTATGAGAAAATGGCAGAGTAGAGTAGATGGGCCGAATGCCCTAATCCTGTTCCTATGTCTTATGGTTTTTTGATCAAATGAACCACCAAACCTTTTTTTGGTCGCAAAATAAGAGGTGCAAGGATGCATAGCAATCAAAATGCATGTTTACTTGCACATTCATGGGATTAGCCGAAATGGATGCTTGATGGTCGGCACAGACTTGGTGGGCCTGTTTCTGTGGGGTATTGCTCTAGGACTGCACCACCATGACAGTATAACTCGTTATCACCTAGCCTACAGCCAACAATGGACCATTGTGGGCTCCATGTTTCTTTAATCATCGTTACATTTTTTGCATATCTTTCATTCATTTGTTCTGTATCTCGCTATAGATCACCGTCTATAGCTCCCATTTCCCTTTCCCCTGACTCTCAGTCTGAAGAATGGTCTCGACCCGAAACCTCACCCATTCCTTCTCTCCGGAGATGCTGCCTGTCCTGCTGAGTTACTCCAGCGTGTTGTATCTACCACTGTGATTATTCTGGTTGAAAATTCTTTATCAAACACTTTAAAGAAAATATTCAGCCGTCCTAAACCGGGGGATAGATGTTTAGTTCTCAATATAGCACCAGTATTTATTCTGTTTAGACAAAGCATGTGGGGGTATTGTCTTCGGAGGAGAGTTTGAAACGGGAAGGGTCTCGACCTGGAATGTCACCCATTCCTTCTCTCCAAAGATGTTGCCTGTCCCGCTGAGTTACTCCAGCATTTTGTGTCTATCTTCGGTTTAAACCAGCATCTGCAGTTCCTTCCTCCACATGCTACTTACTGCTGGCCCAGACCTCATCAGCGGCTGTGTATGGGACTGCGGGCCAATGAAGAGGATATGTGTGTTACCCAACCGGAAACCATGGATGGACCATGAGGTCCACTCCCGTGTGAAGTCCAAGTCTGCATCGTTCAAATTAAATGAGCCAGAGCAGTGCAAGGAATCTATCCACAACCTTCACAGAGCCAGTAAGGATGCCAAGGGGGAATTCTGCACCGAGCTGGAGTCTCCTGGCAGTGACACGGATATCCTAGATTGGGGCATGGCTGGCACACTATAAGGTCATAAGGAATAGGAGTAGAATTAGGCCATTCGGCCCATCAAGGCTACTCCGCCATTCAATCATGGCTGACCTATCTCTCCCTCCTCACCCCATCTCCCCATAATTTCAGAAACCTGTACTAATCAAGAAAATCTATCTCTGCCTTAAAAGATATCCACTGACTTGGCCTCCACAGCCCTCTGTGGCACCGGCTTGAAAGCGAAGTTGGGCTGCTTTACCGATGGCAACAGTGGTTCCTTCCCGATGAACTCAATGCACTCTACACTCGCTCTGAAGAGAAGGTTGGTGGAGGTACATCACCCGCTCTGCCAGTCTCGGGAGCATCTGTACCAACGGTTACTGAGGCAGGCGCAAGGTGGACGTACCTGAGAGTGAATCCACAGACTGGCCCGGATGGAGCCTGTGGCCGTGTCCACAAGACGTGTGTGGATCAGCCGGCAGAGGCATTCACAGACATGGGTGCAGCGGTGGTGTTGCTGCCTTACAGCGCCAGAGACTTGGGTTCAATGCTGACTACGGGTGCTGTCTGTATGGAGTTTGTACGTTCTCCCAGTGACCTGTGTGTATTTTCTCCAGGAGTTCCATTTTCCTCCCACACTCCAAAGACGTACAGGTTTGTAGGTTAATTGGCTTGGTATAAATGTAAATTGTCCCTGGTGTGTGTAGGATAGTGTTAATGTGCAGGGATTACTGGCCGGCACGGACTCGGGGGGCCGGCACGGACTCGGGGGGCCGGCACGGACTCGGGGGGCCGGCACGGACTCGGGGGGCCGGCACGGACTCGAGGGGCCAAAGGACCTGTTTCCGCGCTGTATCTCTAAACTAAACTAAACATCGTTAACCCCTCACAACTCCAAATGAGACTGGCTTGGATAGACATCCTGGTGGGCATGCATATGTTGGGCCGAAGGGCCTGTTTCCCTGCCCTATCACTGTGACTTTGCTATCTTTGTTTCTATGTTTCAGACAACATTCACCTCATTGCTAGGAAGGTACTTACAACCTATTTATAGCAGGGACCCATAGCATTATCCAGCAAACAATGTGGCTTGAATGATATTCTTTTGTACAGGCGGGATAATTGGACAATGGGCTCAGTGCGGTCTCATTGGGATTAGGTTCCAGCCACGCATTGTTGGGGGACTTTTGCCCGACGGTTGGTTGGTAAAGATCTTGTTTGGTTGCTACCTAGCAACGGCAGAACCAGTTCTTTCAGGTCCCGGAGCGACTGCAACCTGATTCATTCTTAGCAGCCGGTTACACCTTTATCCCCATCGCGGGCTTTGCACCTGCACGTTCCAAATGGCATCAGATGAAGTGAAAGAGCGGGGACTGGCTTCCGCTAAACTGGGACAAACGCGGGGAGACACAAGAGACTGCAGACGCCGGAATCCTGAGCAAAAATCAAAGTGCCGGAGGAACTCAAGAGTGTTTTATCGTCATGTGTCCCAGATAGAACAATGAAATTCTTAAGGGCGTGTCCCACTTGGGTGTCATTTGCGAGTCACGCAGGTGGCGCGCGAAGATTTGGTGAATCCCAAAACCCTGGGGCACCGCGTGCAACCGTGCGCCACGGCCTACGCCACCACGCCTCACCACGCGAGCGTAATGCACGCCATGCGCGCGTCATGACGTGTAAATTATGTCACGTAAATGACGGACAAATGACGCCCAAGTGTGACAGGCCCTTTACTTGCTACAGCACAACAGAATATGTAAACATAGTACACTGTAAACTCAGTGGGTCCGGCAGCATCATCTGTGGAGGGAAATATACATTTTGGGTCAGGACTCTTGTTCGAACAAGTGGGCCGGGTTTGATGAAGGATGCCAATCTATAAACATGTACGTCCTTTACCCTCCACACGTTCTGCCTGACCCGCTGAGTTCCTCCAGCACCTCGTTGGAGACAACAACTTATTTATTTTCAATTACCTCTGAGAAATAAACCCCTGAGTCATGCTGAAATGTTGGAACTGCAGATGCTGGTTTACAACAGAGAGTTGGAGTAAACAGAGAGTGGGTCAGGCAGCATCTCTGGGGAACGTAGATAGGTGACGTTCCATGTCGGGGTTGGGTTGTGACCCTTGTCCAGAGACCTTGGTCTCGAGTCTGAAGAATGGGCTTGTTCTCCAGAGATGCTGCCTGACCCGCTGAGTCACTCCAGCACTTTGTGTCTTCTCCAAGTCTGGTGAACAGCTTGTGGCACTGGTTAATGACCGGTTCTAACCATGTAGTGCTGCTCTAATGGCCCCTGTGTTTGCAAGCGGCTCACGTGCGGCATTGACAACTTCCCAACTATCCGGTTCACTCCTCCGCCCGCGGCTCCTGGAGTGAGGGAGGAGTGAGATGGAGGAGTGTGTCTGCCTGTGTTCATTGACTCAGCAGCTCCCTCGGGTAGAGCCCGTGTCTGGGTTACAAACGCCTGGAGCGGCACGGTGGCGCAGCGGTAGAGTTGCTCCCTTATTACAGCACCAGAGACCCGGGTTCGATCCTGACAATGGGTGCTGTCTGTGCGGAGTTTGCACGTTCTCCCCACGACCTCGTGAATTTTCCCCGGATGCTCCGGTTTCCTCCCACACTCCAAAAACGTGCAGGTTTGTCAGTTAATTGACTCCGGTAAATTCTACATTGTCCCTAGTGTGTGTAGGATAATGCTAGTGCTACAGGGATCACTGGTCGGTGCAGACTCAGTGAGCCGTAGAGCCTGTTTCCGCACTGTATCTCTAAAGTCGAAAGCCTGACATCAGAATGATCGAGCTCCCACAATGTTAGTAAATTCAAAAGACTGACGTACGTACTGTACGTACATTCGCTCCTCCGAATTTTCTCTCTAATGTAGAAACAAGGAACTGCAGACACTGGTTTACACTGAGGACACACAGTTCTGCAGCAACTCGATGGGTTAGGCAGCATTACTGGAGAACATGGAACCCGAGTCTGAAGGAGAGTCCCAACCCAAAACATGTCCTGTCCATGATCTCCAGAGATGCTGCCTGACCTGCTGAATTACTCCAGTACTTTGTGTAAAGGGGCTGCCCCACTTGGGCGTCATTTGCTCATCACGCAGGTGGAGAGCGAAGATTTTGTACATCCCAAAATCCTGGGGCGCCGCGCGTGTCACTGCCTAAGTCACCACGCACCATGCGCGCGTCATGTGTCGTGACCCGTAAATTATGTCGCGTAATATACGTGCAAATGACGCCCAAGTGGGACAGGCCCTTTACACACTCTCTCTCTCTCCCCCTCTCCCTCTCTCCCCCTCTCCCTCTCTCCCCCTCTCCCCCTCTCCCCCTCTCTCTCTCGCCCCCTCTCTCCCTCCCTCCCTCTCTCTCCCTCTCCCTCTCTCTCCCTCTCTCTCCCCCTCTCTCCCTCTCTCCCCCTCTCCCTCTCTCTCTCTCTCCCTCTCTCCCTCTTTCCCTCTCTCCCCCTCTCACTCTCTCCCCCTCTCCCTCTCTCTCTCTCTCTCTCTCTCTCTCTCCCTCTCTCCCTCTCTCCATCTCTCCCTCCCTCTCTCTCCCTCTCTCTCCCTCTCTCTCTCTCCCTCCCCCTCTCCCTCCCTCTCTCTCCCTCCCTCTTTCCCTCTTTCCCCTCTCCCTCCCTCTCCCTCCCTCTCTCCCTCCCTCCCTTTCTCCCTCTCCCTCCCTCCCCCTCTCCCTCTCTCTCTCTCTGCGTTTAGTAATAATTCTTTATGTGTTTAGTGTGTTTGATACTGTTCATGACTTTACTGCGGGGGTGTGTGTGGTTGCCATGCCGAGTGATATTTGTGTATTTTCTGATTGTGGGACCAAGCTCTGTAGTTCCTGATCTGTGGTCTGTAAAAGAGGAACCCTTTCATGAACGGGACAGGTGTTGACCTATGTCATGTTTGATCAGGAGAAGACACACATTGTAGAGGCAGAGTGGAGATAAACACTTCAACCCACCTTTGTCAATGTGCCGCTGACACGTCAGGGTGTGTCGAAAGCGGATGCAATGTTTGTGTCACATCCTGATGCTAATTGTGTAAGAATGAACTGCAGGTGCTGGTTTAAACCGAAGATAGACACAAAAAGCTGGAGTAACTCAGCAGGACAGGCAGCATCTCTGGAGAAAAGGAACGGGTGACGTTTCATTCCTCGACCGCTGATTCTGCGGTCGAGGAGGAAACGGAGGGCTGTGCAGGTCAGACAGTTCCTTTTCTGTCTGACCTGCACAGTTACTCCAGCTTTTTGTGTCTTTCTTCGGTTTAAACCAGCATCTGCAGTTCCTTCCTAAACTTCAGCTTTAGAGGGATATGGGCCAAACGTAATTAGGTGGGACCAG
Organism: Amblyraja radiata; assembly: GCF_010909765.2. Classification (NCBI taxonomy): domain Eukaryota; kingdom Metazoa; phylum Chordata; class Chondrichthyes; order Rajiformes; family Rajidae; genus Amblyraja; species Amblyraja radiata. The sequence continues at coordinate 11,448,103 of NC_045986.1, read as the reverse complement.
TGTAGATGGGGCATGTTGGTCGGCATGGGCAAGTTGGGCTGAAGGGCCTGTTTCCACACACTATGACTCTGACTCAAACTTCAAGTGAGGATGAGCAATCAGGGAAAGCAGCTTGTGGGCTCACTTATGTAGCTTTATATATAATACAATTAATATCACAAAGAAATAGAAAGCATAGAAGTGAATCATTGTTCACAGATGTGTGTGGAAGTGTCATTGTAAGAGTGCGTGTGGTGTTCAGGCAGGGAACAGGGACCTGTGAGCCTGGGCTTTGGAGATTATGACCTGGATCATTGGTTTGTGACTACTAAACAAATGAGCTTCAGGGAATTTAGCTGCAGATAAACGTCTGATTCTCATTAATCACAGTTTTAATTTCAAAGAACATAAGATGTGCATCTCATCAGCCTTTAATCCTTCTCAGTCAGCTGAGGTAAAGACATCAAAAGTCTTCCTGACTGCAGATTGGATCTTGCACACTACACTTTTATTTCAGATTGATGTCACTGGAGAGTTGGCCAGAAAATATTTATTTGGATAAACATCAGGTCGACACAAAAAGCTGGAGTAACTCAGCGGGTCAGACAGCGTCGCTGACGAGAAGGAATGGGTGAATGTTTCAGGTCGAGACCCTTCACCGGACTGAGAGTCAGTCGGGGGAAAGGGAAACGAGAGGTATAGACAGTGATAGGACAAATGAATCAAAGATGTGCAAGAAAAAGTAACAATGATAAGGGGAACAGGCCATCGTTAGCTGTGGGCTCGAGTGAAAATGAGTTTCGGACAACGAGACTCAACAAGACGATTTTGAAACTAGTACAACGACTTGGGTGGGAGATTTGAGAAATAATTGGTTGAAAACATAGTCATACAACATGGAAACAGGCCCTTCACCCAACTTGCCCATGCCAACCAACATGTCCCATCTACACTAGTCCCACCTGCCAATATCCCTCTAAACCTGTCCTATCCATATACCCCCTGTCTAAATATTTCTTAAACATTGCGATAGTCCCAGCCTCTGGCAGCTCGTTCCATACACCCACCAACCTTTGTGGGAAAAAGTCACCCCTCAGATTCCTATTAAATTATTTTCCCCCCTCACCTTAAACCTATGTCCTCTGGTTCTCGATTCTGCTAAGATTCTGTTGAATCTTATCCTTTGATAAATTCCACTGATCCACTGCGTCATGGCCTGAAAGAAGCTGTCTGTGTTTTGCATCAGTTTCACATTAAAGAACATCAGAGTCTCTGGTAATGAGACAAATTACAGCAAAGGCACTTCTGAGCACGAGATATCTGCATACAATGGGTCTGATTTTTAACCCAAACAGCCAGGGGGAAAAATTTAGGAAGGGACTGCAGATGCTGGTTTAAACTGACGATAGACACCAAATGCTGGAGTAACTCAGCGAGCCAGGCAGCATCTCTGAAGAAGGCAGAGTCTGAAGAAGGGTCTCGACCCGAAAGGTCACCCATTCCTTCTCTCTAGAGATGCTGCCGGTCCTGCTGAGTTACTCCAGCATTTTAGAAACATAGAACATAGGAACCGTGGGGCAGCACAGTGGCACAGTGCTGCCTTACAGCGAATGCAGCGCCGGAGACCCGGGTTCGATCCCAACTACGGGTGCTGTCTGTACGGAGTTTGTACGTTCTTCCCGTGACCTGCGTGAGTTTTCTCCGAGATCTTCATTTTCCTCCCAAACTCCAAAGACGTACAGGTTTGTAGGTTAATTAGCTTGGTATAAATGTAAAAATTGTCCCTAGTGTGTGTGTGTGTAGGATAGTGTTAATGTTCATGGATCGTTGGTTGGCGCGGACCCGGTTAAACATAGAAAAATAGTAGCAGGAGTAGGCCATTCGGCCTTTCGAGCCAGCACCGCCATTCAATATGATCGTGGCTGATCATCCAAAATCAGAAATGTTCCTTCTTTTTCCCCATATCACTTGATTCCTTTAGCCCTAAGACTACTCTCTCCTGAAAACATCCTGTGAATTAGCCTCCACTGCCTTCTGTGGCAGAGTATTCCACAGATTCATCATTCTTTGGATGAAGATGTTTTTCCTCGTCTCACTCCTAAATGGCCTAACCCTTATTCTTAATCTGTGACCCCCGATTCTGAACTCCCCCTACATCAGGAACATTTTTCCTGCATTTAGCCTGTCTAATCCTTGAAGAATTGTATATGTTTCTATAAGATCCCCTCTCACTCTTCTAAACTGCAGTGAATACAAGCCCATCATACGTCAGTCCCACCATCCCAGGAATTAACCCGGTGAACCTACGCTGCCCTCCCTCAATAGCAAGATTGTCCTTCCTCAAAATTACACACTATACTACAGGTGTGGTCTCACCAGGGCCCTGTACAACTGCAATAGGACTTCCTTGCTCCTAAACTCAAATCCTCTCGCAATGAAGGCCAACATGCCATTAGCTTTCTTCACTGCCTGCTGTATCTGCATGCTTACTTTTAGTGACTGATGTACAAGCACACCCAGGTCTCGTTGCAGCTCCCCTTTTCCTAATCTGACACCATTCAGATAATAAATGGTGTGCCATTCTGATAATAGATTTTGTGCCGGGAGGAGGGCCGATTTTGATATCGTAAGACAGAATGTGGCAAAATTTGACTGAGAGCAGCTAAGTCAATAAATATGAGTGTTTTAAAAGTGAAATAGTGAGAATTCAGGGCCAACGTGAAAAGGCGAAATGTGAGGAAAACAGGCCCAAGGAACTTTTAATATTGAGAGGCTGCATGAATAAACAAACGATGCAGTGGGGGGAACTGCGGAAAACTGATAATGGGAGAGGGACTTTACGAGATTGGAAAGTGTTGGGAATACCTATAAAAGGATAAAGAAGGGACATGGAATATCATTGATGAACAATGAGTCTCACTCCGGCAACCTCCTCTTCTCTCATAGAATCATAGAATCATAGAAAGTAGGTGCGAGAGTAGACCATCAGGTCCGTCGAGCCCGCACCGCCATTCGCTCATGGCTGAACACTAAACAGACACACTTACCCACAAACAGTAGACACAAGACACAGAACACAAGACACTACCCTCCCCTCTATACCGCTATCACCCCTCTCCACCCCAAGAACCGCGTGATCTCCTGGGGGAGGCAAAAAACCGGATAAAAACCCAGGTCCAATTCGGGAAAAAAATCCGGGAAATTCCTCTCCGACCCCAATCCAGGCGATCGACACTTGTCCAGGAGATCACTCAGGTCTACTATACTAACCATACCTAGGTCCATATCCCTGCCCTCTCCCCGTAGCCCCTTATCCCCTTGGCAGCTAAAAACCATCTATTTTTGACTTAAATAAATTTAACGTTTCTGCTTCCACTGCTCCCTGGGGCAGTGAATTCCACAAACTAACCACCCTCTGGGTGAAGAAGTTCTTCCTCATCTCAGTTTTAAAAGAGCCCCCCCTCACTCTGCAACTATGTCCCCTAGTTCTAGCCTCCCCGATCATTGGGAACATCCTCGGTGCATCCACCCGATCAAGGCCCCTCACGATCTTATACGTTTCAATGAGATCGCCTCTCATTCTTCTAAACCCCAAAGAGTAGAGTCCCAGCTTACTTAACCTTTCCTCATATGTCAATCCCCTCATTGCAGGAATTAATCTTGTAAACCTTCGCTGCACTGCCTCCAGGGCTAGTACATCCTTTCTTAAGTATGGACCCCAGAACTGTACACAGTATTCCAAATGTGGTCTCACTAATACCGTGTACAGCGCATTTAGATAAAGCACTTTCAGATGATTTTTACTACCCTTCCTTCCGTTTTTGCCCCTTTTACATCTAGAGCTTTATCTTCACACATTCTGGATCCTCCTGTCACATTTTGATTTTCCGCTTCCCTAGCCTCCCTTAGCTCACTGTACCCTTACTAAATCACTGTACCTTTAACCAAAAAGCAGAAATGCTAACCTGAGGTTGCACCCAATCAGCTGCTTCCTCTAGTCTGCTCCCACCAATCAGCGGCTTCCCCAGAAACCCTCCCTATGGAGTGTGGAACGTCACGGGATTTGGTAAGCTCTGACCCTCCACCGCTGTCTCCAACGGTCCTGGGTCTCCGCGAGAACAAGCCCCGTGCCCGATTCAAGCCCTCACCGCTCTGACCCTCCACCGCTGTCTCCAACGGTCCTGGGTCTCCGCGAGAACAAGCCCCGTGCCCGATTCAAGCCCTCACCGCTCTGACCCTCCACCGCTGTCTCCAACGGTCCTGGGTCTTCTCACAACATCTCCTCACCCATCAGGCAAGAGGTACAGTAGTGTGAAAATGCACACCTCCAGATTCAGGGGCAGTTTCTTCCCAGCTGTTATCAGGCAAGTGAACCATCCTATCGCCAAGAGTTGTCCTGACCTACATCTACTTCATTGGAGATCCTGGGACTGTCTTTATACGAACTTTACTGGACTTTATCTTGCAATAGACTTTATTCCCTTTATTCCGTGTGGACGGCTCGATAGTAATCATGCATAGTCTTTCAGCTGACTGGGTAGCACACAACAAAAGGCTTTTCACTGTACCACAGTACTCGTGACACTAAACTAAACTAAATCACAAAGCATGCTAATGACAAGAGGATAACCAGGATAGAAACAAAGTGCTGGAGCAACTCAGACGGTCAGGCAGCACCTCTGGATAAAATGAATTGGTGACGTTTGGGGTCGAGATCCTTCTTCAGACTGAAAGTCCTTGGAGACTGATAACCAGGAACTGGGAACCAAAATGGCCATCTCTGCTGGTGCCAGAGGACATAGATAGAAACATCAAAACATCAATAATAGGTGCAGGAGTAGGCCATTCGGCCCTTCGAGCCAGCACCGCCATTCAATATGATCATGGCTGATCATCCAAAATCAGTACCCCGTTCCTGCCTCCTCCCCATATCCCTTGATCCCTTTAGCCCTAAGGGCTATATGTAACTCTCTCTTGCCTTCTGTGGCAGAGAATTCCACATATTCACGTCTCCCTGGGTGAAAAAGTTTTTCTTCATCTCAGTCTTAAATGGCCTACCCCTTATTCTTAAACTGTGACCCCTGGTTCTGGACTCCCCCAACATGGGGAACATTTTTCCTGCATCTAGCATGCCAATATCTTAAGAATTGTATTGGTGGAGGAACAGTACCTCATATTTTGCTTGGGTAATTTACACCCCAGCGGTATGAACATTGACTTCACCAATTTCAGGTCGTCCTTGCTTTCTCCCTCCTTCCCTTCTTTGATAATTATTTCTTATCTGGATTCCCCAAGGAGAAGTCCATTGTAGTTGGAGAACTTGGGGAGGGGAATTTGTTTTCATTTCAGTGCAGGAAGTATTATGGGGCTGTCCCACTTGGGCGACCTAATCCGCGAGTTCTGGCGAGTTTGCCCTCGACTCATACTCGCAGCATGGTCGACACGAGGTTATAGGAGGTCTTCGTAACTCTCCTTCATGCTCGAGAGTGGTCTCCGCGTACTCGAGGCCTCAGCTAAGTCGTGGTGTTTTTTCATTATTTAAAAAAATGCCCGCGAGTAAAAAAAGGTCGCCATGGAAAAAATCTATACTTTTTTTACTCGTAGGTTTAATCGTAGTAGGCCATAGTAGGTCGGCATGTTAGTCGTAGGTAATCGAGGGTATTCGAAGGTAGTCGTAGATAGTCTTCATCATAGTCGAAGGGAGGTCGAAGGAGGTCGTCTTCACTCTCCACTATTCGGTGTCCAATTTTCCCGAAGTTAGTTGTAGCTAGTCGTAGCTAGTCTTCAACATAGTCGAAGGAGGTCTTCAACATGTCATTTTTTCTAACTCTTCTAAACTCGCCAATTAGGTCGCCCAAGTGGGACAGCCCCTTTAAGTTGTCTGAATAAGCTTTGAGGTGGATAAGTCAGCAGGACCTGATGAGATGTACTTCAGAATACAGTGGGGATTGTTTGGGCTGTGACAGATGTCTACATTTTTCTTGGCCTTAACGGATGACTGGAAGACGGCAAACCCTTTCTGCTGAAGATAGACACAAAAAGCTGGAGCAACTCAGCGGGACAGGCAGCATCTCTGGAGAGGAGGAGAACCACAGAAGGGGAGCAGCGAGAGAACTCTGAGTCTGAAGAAGGGTCCCGACTCGAAGCGTCACCCATTCCTTCTCTCTAGAGATGCTGCCTGTCCCGCTGAGTTACTCCAGCATTCTGTGTCTATCTTCGGTTTAAATCAGCATCTGCTAGTTCCTTCCCACACAAACTCTTTCTGCTTATGTTGCTGCTATTGTGGAGCTATGGACCTGGATCCCAACATCTCTACATCAATGCACTAAATGTGTTTCAAGAGAACCAAGGTACCCCACTTGCTGTCGGTGGATGGGGCGGGGGAAGGGAGAAATATGTACTCTTAAAATTCTTCCAGTTCTCTTGCCGACTACTTTTTTTCCAGCAGTAAATATTGACAGGAGATCAGATGGAAGTTCTGGCTGACTGTTCATTCTCACTGAAGATACACACAAAAGGCTGGAGTATCTCAGCGGGTCAGGCAGCATCTCTGGAGAAAAGGAATAGGTGATATTTCCGATTGAGACCCTTCTTCAGACTCAAACCTCAGTCTGAAGAAGGGTCTCAACCCGAAACGTCACCCATTCCTTCTCTCCAGAGATGCTGCCTGTCCCGCTGAGTTACTCCAGCATTTTGTGGGCATCTCGGTTTTAAACAGCTTCTGCAGTTCCTTCCTACACTGTCCACTCTCACTGTTTAGCTGGGGATTACTGAGGGCAACTGTGGAATCCACTTTGCAAAGACATTTTGAGTGTATCCTGAGTAACTGCTGATGTGTAATTCAAGTCGCCACAAGTCTAGACTAAACCTGGTGCCTGTACACAGGGGTAGGTGTGTGAACACACAGGTTCAATTGTATTAAAAATATGGTTTGTTGGTAAGATGAGAATAGGATGATGTGTGAATCGTTTGTGTCAATGGAAACTGGATTGGGTTATTCTCATTAATTTTATGAGCAAACATTTCTCCTTGGCCGAAGCTAGACACAAAATGCTGGAGAAACTCAGCGGGTCAAGCAGCATCGCTGGAGAGAAGGAATGGGTGACGTTTCGGGTCGAGACCCTTCTTCAGACTTTCACCTTAGCCTGTTCTTTTGGCTGTTTGTGAAATATTACTGAAGTTGCAACAAACCTAGAAACAAGTCACTGCAGATGTTGGTCTACACAAAAGGGCACAGATGAGGTAAATGCACAGAATTGGGGAATCGAGAACCAGAGGACATAGGTTTAAGGTGAGGGGGGAAAGATTTAATGGCAACCTGAGGGGTAACGCTTTTATACAGAGGGTGGTGGGTGTATGGGACGAGCTGCAAGAGGAGGTAGTTGAGGCAGGTACCATTGCAGGAAGTGAGGAACGGCAGGACAAAACCTGACAAGTGAAAGGTCTGAAGAAGGGTCTCGACCCAAAACGTCACCCACTCCTTCTCTCCAGAGATGCTGCCTGTCCTGCTGAGTTACTCCAGCATTTTGTATCTAAGTGAGAGGTAGATACAGGTGAGGAGTTTTTGTTCGGTCAAAGTGCAGAGATGGAAGGTTTGAGTCAAAAGGGTAGAAGAGTTTCAAATTGTGAAGCGAGAGGAAGGAGGGGAAGAGGGGGAGGGAAGAAATTGAACAAAGCCCAGCTGGGACACAGGGAAGTGGTGGGGGGGAGGGGGGGGGGGGTAGAGAAATAATGAGGTGGGGAGGAGCAATGGGAACAATGGAGGGGGGGGGGGGGGGTTATTACCAAAAATTGGAGAATTCAATGTTGACGCTGTTGGGCTGTAAGCGACCCAGGCGGAATATGATGTACTGTTCCTCCAGTTCTCCCCACCTCATTATTGCTTGCTACCTCTCAAAGTTTGGACGCTGCTCTGAACCGACTGATGACCCATGCAGGCCAGGCCCACCACGGAGGGACACCTCCCCTTGTCCTCAGCGGCCTTCGACCCACTGAGCCCGCACCAACCAGCGAACCCCATACACCAGCACTACCTTACACACACTAGTGACAATTTACAATGTTTTCCTCCCAAACTCCAAAGACGCACACATTAGTCGGTTAATTGGCTTGGTATAAATGTAAAAATTGCCCCGAGTGTAGGATAATGTTAATGTGCGGGGATCGCTGGTCGGTGCAGACTCGGTGAGCCGAAGGGCCTGTCTCCGTGCTGTATCTCTGTGCTGTGTCTTCTGTGCTGTATCTCGAACCAATTTTTCTCACAGACTTTTTCTCACAGAGAGCACAGAGAAACACTTTTTCTCACAGAGAGTGGTGAGTCTGTGGAATTCTCTGCTTCAGAGGCCAGTGGAGGCAGGTTCTCTGGATGCTTTCAAGAGAGAGCCAGATAGGGCTCTTAAGATTAGTGGAGTCAGGGGATATGGGGAGAAGGCAGGGACGGGGTACTGATTGGGGATGATCACGTTGAATGGCGGTGCTGGCTCGAAGGGCCGAATGGCCTACTCCTGCACCTATTGTCCATTGTCTACTGTCTATAAAACAAAACTAAACTAAACATGCTGGCAACTACGGCCAGTCGAGGTCCATGTGATCAGTCTGCCGTCTACTTCTGCTCTATGAAGTGAAACGTTCAGCATCAACTTTCATGTAACCACAATACTCTCTGAACCATGAAGAAACTTTGGATCGTGTTATAATGCAATGTTTGGGGAACTCAAATAAGCAAAGAATCGAATTCAAGGAAGTACCGCACTGGAGACAAACGATTTGAGGTGGGCCCCATTGATTTTATAAACCCTTGGTGTGTGTTGTTGAACTGCCCTGCACCATCAGGTTACCATTACTCTCACCATGGGGTAGTCACTCCTCTCGATGGGTGGTTAATTTAATCATATTTACTGACAATCTTGCACTGGTAACGTCAGGCATGTACGTAGTAATAAAGGGAACAATGGAGTTGGCAGTAAAGCATTTCTCTCATTGTTCTTGTTGACCTTAAGATCCAGGGAACGGTGGGTAGAGCAGGGGGAGGGAAGGGAAAAATAAATTTAGATTTAAAGAACTGCAGATGCTGTTTAATACACAAATAGACACAAAGTGCTGGAGTAACTCAACAGGTCAGGCAGCATCTCTGGAGAACATGGATAGGTGACGTTTTGGGTCGAGACTCTTTCTTTAGATTTTTTTTGTAGAGATACAAGTGTGAAAATAGGTCCTTCGGCCCACCGAGTCCACGCCGACCAACGATCACCCGTACACTAATTCTATCCTACACACTAGGGATCATTTACAATTTACAGAAGCCAATTCAAACATGTAGGTGTTTGGAGTGTGGGAGGAAACCGGAGCACCCGGAGAAAACCCACGTGGTCATTGGGGGAACGCAGGGCGGAAATCGCGATCAAAACATAGGGGGAGACACAATATCTTGATGGCCGCACACGCATGCGCGCACACACACGAGGCTTTGGCCGTGGGCCCTGTGGACGATAACATCGAGAAGTGACCTGGTTGGTGACCGACTCCGAACTCCAGTAACTTCGTCCGCCCTGAATCATGGGGCTTCAATCGGCCCGTTGGCGGGGCCTTTCATAGAAACATAGACATAGAAACATAGAAAATAGGTGCAGGAGTAGGCCATTCGGCCCTTCGAGCCTGCACCGCCATTCAATATGATCATGGCTGATCATCCAACTCAGTATCCTGTACCTGCCTTCTCTCCATACCCCCTGATCCCTTTAGCCACAAGGGCCACATCTAACTCCCTCTTAAATATAGCCAATGAACTGGCCTCAACTACCTTCTGCGGCAGAGAATTCCAGAGATTCACCACTCTCTGTGTGAAAAAAGTTTTCCTCATCTCGGTCCTAAAAGATTTCCTCCTTATCCTTAAACTGTGACCCCTTGTTCTGGACTTCCCCAACATTGGGAACAATCTTCCTGCATCTAGCGTGTCCAACCCCTTAAGAATTTTGTAAATTTCTATAAGATCCCCCCTCAATCTTCTAAATTCTAGCGAGTACAAACCGAGTCTATCCAGTCTTTCTTCATATGAAAGTCCTAACATCCCAGGAATCAGTCTGTTGAACCTTCTCTGTACTCCCTCTATGGCAAGAATGTCTTTCCTCAGATTTGGAGACCAAAACTGTACTCAATACTCCAGGTGTGGTCTCACCAAGACCCTGTACAACTGCAGTAGAACCTCCCGGCTCCTAGACTCAAATCCTTTTGCTATGAATGCTAACATACCATTCGCTTTCTTCACTGCCTGCTGCACCTGCATGCCTACTTTTAATGACTGGTGTACCATGACCCCCAGGTCTCGTTGCATCTCCCCCTTTCCTAATCGACCACCATTCAGATAATAATCTTCATCAATAAACTTTCACCGCCTGGCGCGGCATAAAACCGGCAGCGGGATCTTGAACCCCCCGCTGGGGATCATTGCCTGGTGGGGGCTTCAACAACGGGCGCCTCGATTACCACGATACAGCAAATTGCCCGCGGGGCGATGGAAGATCCTGCGGCCGATTGTTCACCGGGTGCTCCGGTTTCCTCCCACACTCCAAAGACGTGTAGGTTTGTAGGTTGATTGGCTGCAGGTACCGAGGTCCAGGAAAGTGACGACTCAGGCGGACAGGGTGGCAAAGAAGGTGTAGGAAGGAACTGCAGATGCTGGTTTATACCAGGGATAGATACAAAGTGCTGGAGTAACTCAGCGGGTCAGGCAGCATCTCTGGAGACCATGGATAGGTGACGTTTCAGGTTGGGTCCCTTCTTGTTCAATACTTCATGATTCAGCTGTACAAAAGATTACAAGACAACATTTAGGAAATTGTCTATAATTCTGATCACCTTGCTATAGGGAGAATGTCATTAAACTGGACACGAGACAAGAACGATTCACGAGGATTGAGATGGTTGAGAGGGCTTGAGTTGTAGGTAGATGCCATGGGCTGTCTTTCATCTCTGGACCATAAACGGCCAAGTGGTGATCTTATAGACGTATATAGGGTCATAAATAAGGTGAATAGCCTGGGTCTTTTCCCCCAGGGTAAAGGAATCTAAAACTAGAGAGAAGATAGACACAAAAAGCTGGAGTAACTCAGCGGGCCAAGCAGTATCTCTGGAGAGAAGGAATGGATAATGTTTCAGGTCGAGACCCTTCTTCAGATGAGACCTTTCTTTAACTAGAGAGCATTGGTTTAAGCTGAGAGGGGAAATATTTAAAAGGGGAGTGAGGACTAACAGAGGGTGTGGTGTGTACATGGAACGAGCTGCCAGAGGAGGGGGTTGAGGCAGGTACAATTACAATATTTCAAAGAGACTTGGACAGAGACGTGAATAGGAATGGTTTAGAGGGCTGTTGGCCAGACATTCTCCATCAGTGAGACACCTTGGTCGGCATGGTTGAGATTGAGTTTAGTTTGTTGCCACGTGTACCGAGGTACAGTGGAAATGTTTGTTTGTTGCGTGCTAACCCGTCAGTAGAAAGACAATACATGATTACAATTGAGCCGTCAACTGCCTACAGATACATGAGAAAGACAATGAATGAATGAATGAATGAATACTTTATTGTCACAGTGAAATGGTATGTAATTGGTGTGCAAAAGGTATGCAAATAGTCGCCCATAAAGGGCACTGTCAAAGTCTCCCCACGCCAGGTCACCCTTTGTTCTCCTCCCCCCTCCCCTCACTCATGGCGGCCCCCCCCCACACCGGGTCCTCCTATGTTCCTTCCCTCGGGAGCAGCGTCCTCACTTCCACGTGTCCGTCCTCGCACATCGCTCGGCGCCATCTTGACCGGTGCACCGACCTCTTCACTAACCGTGTCCTCCGTGGTGCCGACCCAGGCCCCAGCCGCGGGCTCTGTCCACTCTGCCGGCCTGCCAATACCGTTTAGTGCAAGATAAAGTCCAGTAAGGTGCTATCAAAGATGGCCCGATGGGCTGAAGGGCCTGTGAAATGGTCTATGACTCTGTGACTTCATTGGCTGTGTTGCGTTTAGCCTTGTGAAGGGTGCAGACATTTTAATGGCGTGCAGAGGGGATTACTAAATCACATGGCAACCAGGTGATGAAGAATGGGGTTTACGGGAACATCTGAACGATTGAAAAATAGTCATAGACTCACTGGGCATGGAAATAGGTACTTTGGCCCATCAGGCCCATACTACCCACCAGGCACACATTGACACTGACATTACTCCAATCCTGTTTTTAATCTCCCCACATTTCCATCAATTCCCCTTCGACTCCACGGCTCACTTGCCCACTGGGGGTGAACTACTGTGGCCAATTAACCTTTAAACCTGCACGTCTTTCGGATGTGGAAGGAAAGCCATGTGATCACAGGGAGGGCGTGCAGACTCCACACAGACAGCACCCGAGGTCGGAATATGGGCTGCAGAAGTTACGAATGATAATAAGTGGGTGGAACTTTTAGTTTAGTTTACAGATACAGCGTGGGAACAGGCCCTTCGGCCCACCATGTCCGTGCCGGCCATTGATACCTGTACATTAACACTATCCCACACACACTAGGGACAGTTTTACTGAAGCCATTTAACCTACACGGGTGGCATGGTGGTATAGCGATAGAACTACTGCCTTACAGTGCCAGAGATGCAGGTTCGATCCTGACTACGGGTGCTGTCTGTACGGAGTTAGTACGTTCTCCCCGTGACTGCGTGGGTTTTCTCCAAGATCTTCGATTTCCTCCCACACGCCAAAGACGTGCGGGTTTGTAGGTTAATTGGCTTTGGTAAAAATTGTAGATTGTCCCTAGTGTGTGTAGGATAGTGAGAGTGCATGGGGATTACTGGTCGGCACGGACTCGGTGAGCCGAAGAGCCTGTTTCCGCGCTGTATCTAAAAAGTAAACTAAACTGAAAAAGAAACTACAAGCAGGTCGCGGGAAGAGCGTACAAACTCCGTATAGACAGCGCCCGTGGTCAGGATGGAACCCGGGTGTCTGGCGCTGTGAGGCAGCAACTCTACCGCTGCGCCGCCGTGCCGAGGGAATTGTGAGGGGACGATCAGGATATTTTGACCCGGTCAGAAAAACAAAGTCTCCTGAGATGATGAAAGAGCGGTTGCCTCATAAGCACCGACTGTGATGCAGAGACTAAGGGTGTTCACGTCGTGTAGTTTCAGTTCCCCTGGGTTGTTGCCAACAATGATATTGAATAACCTTGACTCTCGTGTGGGCAAAGCAGTCACTTTTGATATCTTGTAACTGACCCGACAATGTTTTTATGGGTGGTATAGGTCATGGGAGGAATGCTTATGCATTCTCAGACCTTCCTGCTCAAACCTGTGACGTTTTAACTTGCTGGATTGTGAATCAAACTGGAGATAGATACTGTGTGGCCTAATCGTGTTCCTGCTTCTTAGCATCATGCCTGGGCATGAAGGCCGGAGGCTCAGTTTAATGTGTCATCTTTGAGTTTGTCGGTACTGGAATTGAATCAAATGCTTGGTATGGACTTTGAAATCTGACCTAGAGTTTGATTGAATTGATTGACTGAAGGATGCAGCAGGGAAACAGGCCCTTCGGCCCAGCGAGTGTTCGCTGACCGTCGATCACCCGTCTACACTAGTCCTACGCCATCCCACTTTCCCATCCACTCCCTGCACACCAGGGGCAATTCACAGAGGGCCAATTAACCTGCAAACCCGCACGTCTTTAGGGTGTGGGAGGAAACTGGAGCACCCGAAGGAAATCATGTCCACAGGAAGAACATGCAAACTCCACACAGTCAGCGCCTGAGGTCAGGATCGAACTGGAGTCTGTGGTGCTGTGATGCAGCTGCTCTACCAGACACGCCGCTGTGTGTTGTCGACGATGCACCCACATTACATGCAGAGTGAATCTCTTACCCCCCACACACCCACCCACCCACCCACCCACCCACACATCCACCCACCCACACATCCACCCACACATCCACCCACCCACTGATCCCAAAAACAGTGATCAGGACCAGCAGCTATGATCTATTCTACATTTTCCTTCAACTTTATCCCCTTTGACCACTTGTTTCCCTCTCCCCTGACTCTCCGTCTGAAGAAGGGTCTCAACCCGAAAAGTTACCCATTCCTTCTTTCCGGAGATGCTGCCTGTCCCGCCGAGTTACTCCAGCATTTTTGGGTCTATCTTCGGTTTAAACCAGCATCTGCAGATCCTTCCTACACAATTCAAATCCTCCTTCTCCATCTATTAAGATCATCAGGAAGAGAGGCCGGGGTAATCCATTTGACCCCTGGTGCTTCCTCATCATGGGAATGAAATAATGATGACCTCGTATCTCAGCAACTAATTCTGACACTAAACCCAGATTCCCTTAACATCTGGATATCTATCAAATTCTACCTGACCCGATTATTAGTCACACAGCATGGAAATTGGCCCTTCGGCTCAACTCGCCCAAGCTGACCAAGATGCCACCCGACTAGTCCCACCTGCCAACATTTGGCCCATATCTCTCTAAACCTTTCCTACCCATGGATATGTCCAAATGTCTGATTATTATGACTATTTCTCTATTCGTGATATTGGACTAGTTGGTCTGTAGTTCCCTGTTTTCTCCATACTCTACAGTGCTGAGAACTATATCCTGCACCCCCTTGCTCTACCTTTAGTCAGACGGTGGGCAATCTGTGGAATTCATTGCCACAGAAGGCAGTGGAGGCCAGGTCAATGGTTATTTTTAAGGCTGAGATAGATTCTTGATTAGTACGGGTGTTATGGGGAGTAGGCAGGAGGATGGGGTTAGGAGGGAAAGATAGATCAGCCATGATTGAATGCGGAGTAGACTTAGACAAGAGACAATAGACAATAGGTGCAGGAGTAGGCCATTTGGCCCTTCGAGCCAGCACCACCATTCAATGTGATCATAGCTGATCATTCCCAATCAGTACCCCGTTCCTGCCTTCTCCCCATATCCCCTGACTCTGCTATTTTAAAGAGTCCTATCTAGCTCTCTCTTGAAAGCATCCAGAGAACCGGCCTCCACCGCCCTCTGAGGCAGAGAATTCCACAGACTCACCACTCTCTGTGAGAAAAAGTGTTTCCTCGTCTCCGTTCTAAATGGCTTACTCCTTATTCTTAAACTGTGGCCCCTGGTTCTGGACTCCCCCAACATCGGGAACATGTTTCCTGCCTCTAGTGTGTCCAAGCCCTTAACAATCTTATATGTTTCAATGGCCTAATTCTGCTCCTATCACTTATGAACTATCGTGCTTGAGTTTGACTTGAGTGTATTTATGTTTAGTATCATCTGACCTGTTTGGATAGCAGGCAAAACAAAGCTGTTCACTGCATCTCAGTACGTGTGACATTAACAAACCCAAAAGATGCCAGCACTGACCACACGTGGAGTAGTTTACAACCAGCTTCATCAACTCCTTAGCTGTGAGGTGAGAATCATAACTAGTGCGTGTTTTGCTTTCGAGACACAAGGAACAGCAGATGCTGGAATCCTGAACAAAACACAAAGTGCTGGAGGATTTCAGCAGGTCAGGCTGCACCTGTGGAAGGAATAGACAGGTAACGTTTCAGGTCAGGACTCGAAAGTGTTCGGTGAAATGGTGGCTGAATCCACACTGTACATCGGCGAGACCAAGCAGTGATCCGTTTTGCTGAACACCTGTGCTAGGTCCGCCAAGGTCTGCCGCATCTCCCGACTGCTAACATT
The DNA here is from genome assembly GCF_010909765.2 of Amblyraja radiata. Taxonomy (NCBI): domain Eukaryota; kingdom Metazoa; phylum Chordata; class Chondrichthyes; order Rajiformes; family Rajidae; genus Amblyraja; species Amblyraja radiata. The sequence goes on along the minus strand of NC_045986.1, from coordinate 11,432,425 downwards.
TTAACTTCTCTTCCCTCCTCTACACGGACCTTTCTGTCCTGGGCCTCCTCCATTGCCAGAGTGAGGCCACACACAAACTGGAGGAACTTTCATCTCATATTCCACTTGCGTAGCTCACAACACAACGGTATGAGCATTGAATTCCCCATTTTAGGGCAATTACCAAACCTCCCCTCTCTCCCCTGTGCCCCACTTGTACTTGCACCTCATTATCTCCACCCTCACCCGTTCCACCTGAATCTCTACACAATTCACAACTAATTTAATCCTTTTGTCTCCCACGTTTCATCACTGGCGTTTGTCCATCACCATCAACTGTATTCACCGATTACTTGAAGAAAGGAACTGCAGATGCTGGATTATACCGAAGATATCTAAGTTTAGAGAAGATAGACACAAAATGCTGGAGTAACTCAGCGGGACAGGCAGCATCTCTGGAGAGAAGGAATGGGTGACATTTCGGGTTGAGACCATTATTCAGACTGTAGCGCAATCAGAAGTGCCAAAGACCCGGGTTCGATCCGACTACAGGTGCTGTCTGTATGGAGTTTGTACGTTCTCCCCTTGTCCTGCATGGGTTTTCCCCGGATGCTCCGGTTTCCTCCCGCACTCCAATGACGTGCAGGTTTGTAGGTTAACTGGCTCTGGTAAAAATTGTAAATTGTCCCTAGTGTGTGTAGGATAGTGATAGTGAATGGGGATCGCTGGTCGGCATGGACTTGATGGGCCGAAGGTCCTGTGTCTGCACTGTATCTCTAAACTATCCATGTTCTCCAGAGATGCCGCCTGGCCCTCTGAGTTGCCTCGGCACACGTGACAATAAACTAAACTGAACTGAGTTACTCCAGCACTTTGTGTCTTTTCTCCATTACCTGAGACAATTGATTACAATGGGACCTGGACAATATTACTACACTCTCCTGCCTGCTGTCGTGTCGTGATTCTCCACATTCAAGGAGCTGCTCTATCTTTACACATCTCATAAAAAAGAGCTGACTTCAAGAATCCAGTATGCCTCGGTCGGACTGTTCATTCCAGCCGTCTAGACTGGGTCAGACACATTGACACTGTAATAAATTTAAACTCGCTCTATTTTCTTCTCCGGTGATAAAAGTCAGACATAGCTCTCTCTGCGTGATGTCTCGCTGCTCGCTGGAAGGATAAGGGTTCCTTTCCTCCGGCTGATAATAGCTCCTTTGGTTCAGGTCGGACCGTGCATTAAACAGAGAGTAAAGATCCCTGATGTATTCCACACACAGTGTCAGGTTACTGTGGCCTTTTGTAATAATAGTTACTGAGTCCACATTTAGTCAAGTTTTATGGCGCAGTCATTCTTTTACAAGCGTGTCTGCAGGGTTGTGAGAAGTGGTGTTAGGTTCAAAGGCTGTTTACTGAGCATTATCCTGTTGCTAATGTGTTTTTTCTCTGCAGCGTGGGACTTGTATTATCTTTTTCTTTCCCTCCAATGCCTTTCCCAGTGTAGGCTTAACCAGAGGAGCTGTATATACAGCTCATTGTATGAGATGGCTTCACTGTCCACCAAGAAAATAGAAAGGCACAAAGCAGCTTACAACAAACATTGCATTCTTCAATTTTAAGTAACTAATCAACAAACAAGGGCGACACGGTGATGCATGTATGTATGTATGTATGTATGTATGTATGTATGTATGTATGTATGTATGTATGTATGTATGTATGTATGTGTGTATGTGTGTATGTATGTATGTATGTATGTATGTATGTATGTATGTATTCAATTTATTGTCATTATCTCATATGCAGCGGTAGAGTTGCTGCCTTTACGTTGGGTTCCAATCTGAGTACGAGTGCTGTCTATACAGAGTTTGCACGTTCTCCCCGTGACCACGTGGATTTTCTCCGGGGGCTCCAGTTTCCTCCAACACTCTGAAGAAGGGTTTCGGCCTGAAACGTTGCCTATTTCCTTCGTTCCATAGATGCTGCCGCACCCGCTGAGTTTCTCCAGCACTTTTGTGTCTACCTTCAAAGACATGCAGGTTTGTAGTTTCATTGGCTTTGGTAACATAGTAAATTGTCCCTCGTATGTGTAGGATAGTGCTAGTGTACGTGGATCACTGGGCCTGTTGTTCTAATCTTGAATCTCTAAATCTAAAGTCTAAAGTAAAATGCCCCCCATCCTTATTTAACGTCATCCTCTCTTTGCCCCCCCTGGATGGGCACACATTTATTTCACTACTCCCCCCTCTCTTTCCCCTTCCACTGGTCCCCTTCCACCTGTTCATTCCTCTGGCTTCATATTTCACGCCTCTACTCATCTTCTTATCTCACAGACTTTTGTCTTGTCATCTCTGGCCTTTGTCCAATCACCTGCCAATTAAACCCCCCCCCCCCGCACCCGTATCCACTTGCCAGGTTTTGTCCTGCCCCCACCTCCTTTACAGCTCCTTCTCCCCCCCACATCCCCCACATCCCCCTCACCCCCCCCCACATCCCCCTCACCTGACTATCAGTCCGAAGAAGAAAACCCCCTGACCAGTAAAATCGTTTAAAAATGTTCTCCAGAGATGAAGTCTGACCCACTGAGTTACTCCAGCACTTTGTGTCATTTTAGTAAACCCACATCTGCCGTCTCTTGTATCTATGGTTTATCTGTGTATTGGGCCTGAGTTAAGTGAGCCAGTTGTTAGAAACCCCATGTGTGGGAAGGAACTGCAGATGCTGGTTTACACCGAAGATAGAGAAATAGAGAGTGAAGAAGGGTCTCGACCCGAAAACGTCACTAATTCCTTCTCTCCAGAGATGCTGCCTGTCCCGCTGAGTTACTCCAGCATCTTGTGTCTATCTTTGGTCTCACCTATCTTTCCCTCTCAAACCCATTCTCTTCCCTTCTCCCCATAACCCCTGACACCCGGACTAATCAAGAATCTATCAATCTGCACCTTCAAAGTGCCCATTCACTTGGCATCCACAGCCGTCTGTGGCAATGAATTCCACAGATTCCACAGAAGTTCACAAGTTCATAGGTTATAGGAGCAGAATTAAGTCTACCGCGCCATTCAATCACGGCTGATCTATCTTTCTCTCTCACCCCCAGTCTCCTGCCTTCTCCCCAAAGCCCTGTGGCAGCTATAAACGTACTCTGATCATCCAGAGTTCTCCGAAGCTGAATTCAAAAAGGCACATTCAGCAAAGTGAGGAAATTTCCCCTCATCTCCGTTTGATGTTGCAAGCCCTTGGGCACCGTTCTGGTCGCTCAGCTGCAGGGAGGGTACGATTTTGCTGGTGAGAGTGCAGAAATGATTCACAATGACGTTGCTGGAACTGGAGGGCACGAGTTAACACAAGAGTTTAGTGTTGTTTAGAGATACAGATGGAAACAGGCCTCTGAGACCCTGCTGACCAATGATCACCCAGTACACTAGTGCTAGTTTTCAGTCTGAAGAAGGGTCTCGGCCCCAAACGGGGGAATCGATAGTCTTTTACCCAGAGTAGGGGAATCAAGAAGCAGAGGACATAGGTTTAAGGTGCGGGGGTAAAGATTTAATAGGAACCTGACGGGCAACTTTGGTACACAAAGATTGATGGGTATATGGAACAAGCTGTTAGGGATGGTAGTTGAGGCACTATCACTATATTTAAAAACAATTTGGACAGGTAGGTGGGGAGGATGGATTTGGAGGGATATGGGCCGAATGCATGCAGGTGGGAGTAGTGTAGAGGGTTGGTGTTGGCACGTTGGGTCGAAGGGCCTGTTTCCACGCTGCACGACTCTATGACTCTATTAGACGGCACTTGAATAAGAAGAACTAATCTGCAAAACTGCCACAAATCAAACCTGACTTTGTTCAACTTTTCTCAGATGCCAGATGTTATTCGTAAATCCAAACAGGCCAAACTCAAGTGCAATCGGTAGAGCACAGGGGAAGATACGGGGTGCAGAATATAGTTCTCAGCATTGGAGCGCACCAGCTCCACAGACTCCATGCTAAAGTTTTTGTAAATTTGTCATGCGGTAGGCGGCCGCTATTTGTATACCTTGAGTCCGCGAGCAAAGGATGTCACCGCCTTCTCGCATGTCCATCTCAGGGGGAGATAAAGGTTCATCCACGTCTGTAATATTGGAACCTCTGACGATGCAACACTCCCTCAAGAACGTTGCCTGTGATATTTGTAACCAGTGACGGAAATCGCTATCAAAATATGGAGGGGACAGGGGGGACACAATTTCTTGGCGGCTGCGGATGAGGCGCAGGTCTGTGTCCAGGGCTGCCGTTGTGACCCTATGACCTGGGCACGTCTCCCTCCTCCAATCACCGCGCTGTATCGTCAGTCCCACCCCCTACTTCCACCTCTGATCGACACCTCCCTCCTCCAATCATCGTGCTGAATCATCATGTCCCGCCCCCATTGCCTGCTGACTGATGCCTCTCTCGTCCAATCGGCGCCCTCGATCAGCAGTCCTACCCCCACTGTCTCGCGGAAAGCGGAGATTTCACCGGGTTTTAAAATCCGGATTACAAAAAATGGGGGGGGGGGGGAGATCGTCCCCCACCTCTCAAAACAGAGGGGGGACGTATCCCCCTGGCCCTCCTGGGATATCCACCACTGTTTGTAGCCAAACCTCTGTGTTGAACTCCCAACCCGCCAACTCCGACTAGAATGCGGCCGCTGAGTTACTGCGAGGGAGAGTTTCGTTTAGCTTAGTTTAGTGACACAATGCGGTAACAGGCCCTTCGGCCCACTGGGTCCACACTGACCAGCAATGACTGTACACTGACGATATCCTATCACCACATAAAAGCTGTCCAGGGTCTGACCTCCCCAGAGGAGCATGGGTGAAGCTCAACAGACTTTGTACGTGGGCGTTTCAATGCCAGCATGTGGAGATGGGGGCTCCGCCAGAGCCCAGCCTGTGAATGCGGAGCAGAACACCAGACAGCCAACCATGTCATCTCTGGGTGCCCGCTCTACCACCCACCCAATGGAGCTCAGGGCCTGGCAGGCATTGACGCCAACAGGGACACCAACCTTGCTGCTCAACACCCGGCTTGAGATCTAACTCTTCCTTTGGTTTATGTTTCATTCGCAAGAAGAAGAAGCTCCTGCACACCAGGGATATTTTACAAATTTTACCGAAGCCAATCAACCTACAAACCTGTACACCTTTGGAGTGTGGGAGGAAATCGGAGCAACCGGGGGAAACCCACACGGTCACGGAGAGAACGTACAAACTCAGTAGAGGCAGTGGCCGTAGTCAAGATCGATCTCGGATCGCTGGCGCTGTAAGGCAGCAACTCTGCCACTGCGCCACCTTGCCTCAGGGAGTCCAGGACATGCTTCCTTGGCAGCTGCTCGATGCACGTTGCATAATTCCAGGGAACTGGTAGTCATTAGGAAAGTGGGTTTTGAGGAAGAAGCAGTAAATCTGTTACAAATGTCATTGCTGCTAGCTGGGCTGAGGAAGTTCTCATGAATGCTTAGTCATTGGAGAAAACCACTGAGGCAGCTTTGCTTGGGGATGTTATAGCCTGGATACACACTGGAGAGGGGAGGCTACTGCGTGTTATTGCCAAAGTTGCCAGTTTCAGTTGGGCGTGAAGAACAAATTTATAAAAAGACCACAGTCGAGAGACAAGGAGGGTCAAGTGTTTAATTGTCACATGCACTGGAAACAGAGCAAATATAAGTGTTCACTTGTTATGTCTTTACAAGCACATTAACGCAACTTCATAATAAAAGTACAATAAAGAATAATATAATAAATGATCATTTTAGGGCAGCCCAGTGATGTAATTAACCTACGATCCCGTACGCCTTTGGAGTGCGTGTGTGGGAGGAAACCGAAGCAGCTGGAGAAAATCCACGTGCAAACTCGGAGCAGACAGCACCCGTGGTCAGGGTGGGTCCCGGGTATGTGGCACCGTAAGGCAGCAACTCTACCGCTGCGCCACCGTACCGGCACAAAGTTGTTCTTCGAAAAGTCAGCCAGCATCACTGACACCCTCACACCCTGGCCACACTCACGTTTCACTCAGACCATCGAGAAGAAAGTACGGGAATCTGAAAACTGTGACCATCAGGTTCAAGAATAGCTTCTTTCAAACTACCCGCTCAGGCTCTTGAACACTGCACAACACGAAAAGGGCCTGTCCCACTGTACGAGTTCATTCAAGAGTTCTCCCGAGTTTCCCCTGATTCGAACTCGGAGAATTACGGTAATGGCCGCTCGTAGGTACTCGGGGCTCTCGTGGACATTTTTCAACATGTTGAAAAAGCCTCACGAGCTTACCGCGTTTCCCGAGTACCTGCCGTTAGCGTTACGAGCCGCTAAGGGACGTCCCGACCACCAACGTACCCACTACGTACATTCTATGTGCTTACCACGAGTTTGATTTTTTTTTAAACTCAGGAGAGCTCTTGAATTACCTCGTACAGTGGGACAGGCCCTTTACATCAACTCTGGACTGTCTTTGATTGCACGAACGACTATATTTTGGCAGTATTGGGAGTATTACATTTGTATTTAATACATATTATCTACTGCATGTGTGTTGCGTTTACAGGCCTGTTCCGCCACACCTCATTCTATCACTCAGCATCTTTAATGTTGAAATATATTTCTGCAATAGGGAATCAATAGGGGAAAACCTCAGGGCCTTTGGATTTTAGGCTTTACTGGAAGCACCGTTGCTGTGGGGATGAAGTTGGCTCAGTGTCTAAATGCATTGTCATCTTATTTCAGGAACTTCAAAAGTACTTCCAGCAACCTGCGGGCACTAGAGATGATGCAATGAGAAAGTTCCGTGTGTGCTTTGTAATTAGGGATGAAGCTGAGATTAGGAGCTGTCACACAATCTCATCTTAATTATTCACCCGCCTGAGTTTCTCATCGCCGTTTTAGTTCAGTTTTTATCTGGAGATACAGCGCGGAAACAGGCCCTTCGGCCCACCGAGTCCGTACCGACCAGCGATCCCCGGCACATTAACACTACCCCACACACACTAGGGACAATTTCACATTTACAACAAGCCTATTAACCTACAAACCTGCACATCTTTGGAGTGTGGGAGGAAGCCGAAGATCTCGGAGAAAACCCACGCAGGTCACGGGAGGGATGTACAAACTCCGTACAGACAGCACCCGTAGTCAGGATCAAACCTGGGTCTCTGGCGCTGTAAGGCTGTAGCTACCACTATGCAACCATGCCTCCCCCACTGTTTTCTCCCTGGTTTTCTGCAGGTCTTTTCTTACTCTATTGAAAGATGCTCATTTCATGCTCATTTAATTGCAGCTACTATCCCCAATCAAAAGAGGCTTTAGAGTGTAATAATGTAGTATCGAACAACGCCATTCTTACTTGCAGCAGCATAACAGGCTTGAAAACACAATAGACATAGGTAATGTATAGTAAACAAAATATAATACATTTATACATAGAAACATAGAAAATAGGTGCAGGAGTAGGCCATTCGGCCCTTCGAGCCTGCGCCGCCATTCAATATGATCATGGCTGATCATCCAACTCAGTATCCCGTACCTGCCTTCTCTCCATACCCCCTGATCCCTTTAGCCACAAGGGCCACATCTAACTCCCTCTTAAATATAGCCAATGAACTGGCCTCAACTACCTTCTGTGGCAGAGAATTCCACAGATTCACCACTCTCTGTGTGAAAAATGTTTTCCTCATCTCGGTCCTAAAAGATTTCCCCCTTATCCTTAAACTGTGACCCCTTGTTCTGGACTTCCCCAACATCGGGAACAATCTTCCTGCATCTAGCCTGTCCAACCCCTTAAGAATTTTGTAAGTTTCTATAAGATCCCCCCTCAATCTTCTAAATTCTAGCGAGTACAAACCGAGTTGATCCAGTCTTTCTTCATATGAAAGTCCTGACATCCCAGGAATCAGTCTGGTGAACCTTCTCTGCACTCCCTCTATGGCAAGAATGTCTTTCCTCAGATTAGGAGACCAAAACTGTACGCAATACTCCAGGTGTGGTCTCACCAAGACCCTGTACAACTGCAGTAGAACCTCCCGGCTCCTATACTCAAATCCTTTTGCTATGAATGCTAACATACCATTCGCTTTCTTCACTGCCTGCTGCACCTGCATGCCTACTTTTAATGATTGGTGTACCATGACACCCAGGTCTCGTTGCATCTCCCCCTTTCCTAATCGGCCACCATTCAGATAATAGTCTACTTTCCTGTTTTTGCCACCAAAGTGGGTAACCTCACATACAGGAGATGAGGTGGAATTTTTTAGTCAGAGGTTAGTGAATCTCTGGAATTCACTGCCACAGCTGGAGGCCAAGTCAATGGATATTTTTAAGTTGGAGATTGACAGATTCTTGATTCGTACGGGTGTCAGGGGTAATGGGGCGAAGGCAGGAGAATGGGGTTGAGAGGGAAAAATAGATCAGCCATGATTGAATGGCAGAGTGGGACTTGATGGGCCGAATGGCCTAATTCTGCTCCTATGAACCTAGAACCCCAAAACCCGAAGTCCTTAGTGCAATCAAAGAAAGTCCATAGTCGATGTTAGTGTTACACCCCTGTCCCACTGTACGAGGTAATTCATCCCGAGTTTTCCCCTGATTCGAACTCGGAGAATGTCCGTCGCGGGTCCGTAGGAGTTCATGGATGTCTCGTAGCGGCTCGTAATGCTAACGGGAGGTACCCGGGACATCCGGTAAACTGGTGACGTTTTTTCATCCCTGTAAAAAATGTCCACAAGTAAAAAAAAATACTCGCGATGAAAAAACTTGTTACTTTTTACTCGGACGAACCGCTACGGACATTCTCCGCGTTCGAATCAGGGGGAACTCGGGGGAACTGGTGAATTACCTCGTACAGTGGGACAGGGGCTATACGTAATGTTCATGAGCCTGAGAGATATTTGGAAAGAAGCTACACACAAAATGCTGGAGTAACTCAGCGGGGCGGGCAGCAGCATCTCTGGGATGACAGATGGCACAATGGGCTAAGTGTTCGGCTGGCGACCGGAAGGTAGCCGGTTCGAATCCCGCTTGGAGTGCATACTGTCGTTGTGTCCTTGGGCAAGACACTTCACCCACCTTTGCCTGTGTGTGAATGTGTGTGAATGTGTGTGAGTGATTGGTGGTGGTCGGAGGGGCCGTAGGCGCAGATTGGCAGCCACGCTTCCGTCAGTCTGCCCCAGGACAGCTGTGGCTACAGAAGTAGCTTACCACCACCGAGTGTGACTGAGGAGTGAATGAATAATGAGATGTAAAGCGTCTTGAGTATTAGAAAGGCGCTATATAAATCCCATCCATCATCATCATCAGAAGAAATGGATGACGTTTTGGGTGGAAAGAAGCTGTTCTTCAACCTGGTGGTCACGCCTTTCAGACTCCTGTACTTCCTTCCTGATGATGTGAAATGAGAGCGTGGCCGGGGTGGAATAGGTCTTTGTTGATAGTGGCTGCCTTTACAAGGCGGCACCTTCATTTGTGAGGAGAACAGTATCTATGATGGACCAGCAGTATCTACCATTCTCTGTAATCTCCTTTGTTTCACTCTCTGGGTAAAAATCTTGCCGTTGTCAAAATCATGAGAGGAATAGATCAGGAATAGCCCAGAGTAGGTGAATGGAGGGCCAGAGGACATAGGTTTACGGTGATGGGGGAAAAGATTTAATAGGAATCCGAGGGGTAATGTTTTCACGCAAAGGGTGGTGGGTGTATGGACCAAGAGGAGATAATTGAGACTGGGACTATCGCATCGTTTAAGAAACAGTTAGACAGGTACATGGATAGGACAGGTTTGGAGGGATATGGACCAAGCGCAGGCAAGTGAGACTAGTGTAGCTGGGACATGTTGGCCGGTGTGGACGAGTTGGGCCAAAGGGCCTGTTTCCACACTGTATCACTCTATGACTCTATTGATCGATTACTCTATCTCCTTAAAACCTCTAGTGCACAATCTCCTAAGCCTCCACATTGTTACTGCAATGCGGCAACCAGAATTGCATGTAATTATGATACAAAATGCTGGAGTAACTCAGCAGGTCAGGCAGTATCTCTGGAGAAAAGGAATAGGTGACATTTCGGGCTGAGGACCCTCCTAGATAGGGGGGTGGGGGGAGGGGGGGGGGGGGTAGGAAGAAAGCTGGAGGAGAGGAGGGCAGAACATAGCATGGCAGGTAATAGGGGTGAGCGTTCTACTACAAATGTTGCCCAATCAAAGAATGAATTGCTGCATTATGACATTCTGACTCATACTCAGTGCCGCAACCGATGAAGGCAAGCGTACCATAACACCTTCTTATTCCCTCTATCTACTCAGTTGTTCTTTCAGGAGTTATGTACCTGTACCCCTGTCCCCTCTGCACATCATCGCTGTTTATGGTCCATCCCTCAACTGTGTATCTTCCACCGACATTGGACCTCCGACTAAATCAGGACTAAATCATGTCTGAAAGACTTCTTCATTTCTGCCTCCCTTGTGATGTTGATGCCCACATTATCTGTTTCAGGGCAGCACAGTGGTGGAGCTGCAACCTTACAGCAGCAGAGACCCGGGTTTGATCCTGACTACGGGGGGTGCTGTCTGTACGGAGTTTGCACGTTCTCCCTGTGACCACGTGGGTTTCCTCCGGGTGCTCCGGTTTCGTCCCACACTGCAAAGCCGTGCCGGTTTGTTAGTTAATTGGCTTCTGTAAATTGTTCCTAGTCTGTGGGACAGGACTTGCGTACGGGGCGATCGTTAGTCGGTGCGGACTCAGTGGGCTGAAGGGCCTGTTTCCACGCTGTATCTCTAAAGTCTAAAGTCACAAAACTTTTCTTCACATTCACTGACGAATATTTCTTTCCTGGGCTTTCCCCACACCACTACCCCCCACAACTTTACCCCAAATGAGGCGATCTTTGCTCTAGGTTGCAGGAACAATTGATTTTACTTAGAGATAGCCGTGAAGTATCACAAGAAAGGCAATATTTATTCACAGCTGAATGTTATCCTTGATGATAAAATCTAAATGTTGATTCAGTAGTACACTGATATTTTATTACCCTTATCAAATTGGCACTGATAACACTTCAAATAAATCCTTTATTTCCTCA